>NC_135637.1:26334801-26659119 GCF_053574225.1 Canis aureus | reverse complement strand
GGCCCTGCCAACCAGGTTGGCTCCAGAAAGCCAGCGCAGCGCTCTGGGGGACTAGGGCCCAGAAAAGGGGGTGGCCGGGGCCTCTCAAACAGCAGGTGAAGTCCCTGAGGCCCAGTGGTGGTGGTGGCGGTGGCGGCAGCAACAGCAGCGGCCTCCTCCTTCCGCTCTTCCTTTACCCGCACGGATTCCTTGGCAGGCCTGGCCCCTTCCTCGCCAGCCCGAGCCTTGGGAGTAACGGGAGAAACTCGGGAGCTGGGGCCGTGAGAAGGGAAGGTCCCTGTCTTTCTCCTCCTTGGTGATAGAGGGCTCCCTTTGCTCCATAGGCAGAGAGGGAGAGAGTTTCTTAAGCAGGCTCCACACCCACTGTGAAGCCCCGTGAGGGGCTGATCTCATGGCCCTGAGATGGTGACTTGAGCCAGAATCAAGAATTAGACCCTTAACCAACAGAGCCACCCAGGTGCCCCTGAAGTTTTTGGTTAAAATTCTTGTTTTGTTTTTTTTTCATTGTCAATTGGTTTTGAGAAATATTAGAGAGTAATGTTACTCTTCCTTAGTGGTAGTAGTTTATTAGAAGAGAAAATTTAAGTATTGATGGGCTTTCCAAAGTAGTGTGCAATACGGTGCATGATAGAGGCACAGCAGCTTTTGTGAAATGATAGTAATATTTCTCAGGTTAAACTGTTTGAGGAAAACAATACATCCGTTTCTCATTTGCATTAGTGCTTTCCAAAATAAAATTTCAGTGCTTGCTTCGGCAGCACGTATACAAAATAAAATTTCAGTACTTGAGTTAGGTGAATACATTTTCCTTGTAAAATATTAAAACATTAAAGGTAAGGCTAAAATTCCTTTAACTGTAATTTTTGATCCTGGACTTTTTTAATTCACTCTACAGATAACCACTATACTTCATTTAACTATAATTCATTTAGTACAGGGCAGCCCCGGTGGCCCAGCGGTTTGGCGCTTGCCTTCGGCCGGGGCATGATCCTGGACACCTAGGATCTGGTCCCACATCCGGCTCCCTGCATGGAGCCTGTTTCTCCCTCTGCCTGTGTCTCTGCTTCTCTGTGTGTGTGTGTCTCTCAAGAATAAATAAATAAAATCTTAAAAAAAAGAAGAAACAAAACTGTAAATAACGGAAGAAAAAATAAGCAAATGGGACTTTACCAAATTAAGTATATCGACGCTTCAAAGGATACCATCAAGAAAGGAAAAAGACAGCTTTTCCTGTAAGCAGCCTTAGATGATCTCTGAAATGGTTCACTATTCGTTTGACCCAGAAAACCCCACAAAAGTATGCCAACCAAGAGGCTCAAACCTTTGCGTCCACTTTAAGAATACTCATGAAGGGATCCCTGGGTGGCGCAGCGGTTTAGCGCCTGCCTTTGGCCTAGGGCGTGATCCTGGAGACCAGGGATCGAATCCCACATCGGGCTCCCGGTGCATGGAGCCTGCTTCTCCCTCTGCCTGTGTCTCTGCCTCTCTCTCTCTCTCTCTCTCTCTGTGTGTGTGTGTGTGTATGACTATCATAAATAAATAAAAAAAAAAATTTAAAAAAAAAAAAAAAGAATACTCATGAAACTGCCCAGGCCGTCAAGGATATGCAATAGCCACCAAGTATCTGAAAGATGTCACTTTACAGAAACATGTGCCACTCTGTCACTATAATGGTGGAGTTGGTAGGTGTGCCCAGGCCAAATAATGGGGTTGGACACAGGGTCAGTGGTTCAAGAAGAGTGAATTTTTACTGCATATGTTTAAAACTACAGAGAGTGATGTTGACCACAAGAGTTTAGATTCTCTGGTCATTGAAAATATCCAGGTGAAAAAAGCCACGAAGACTCGACACAGAACTTGCAGAGCTCATGCTGGGAGTAACAACCCATATACGAGCTCTCCCTGCCACACTGAGATGATCCTTACTGAAAAAGAGCAGACTGTTCCTAAACTAGAAGAGGAGGATGCAGGAAAAAAAAGTATCTCAGAAGAAACAAGGAAACTTACAGCCTGGGAGAATAAATTCAGCACAAAATAAATGAGAATAAAAGTAAAGAACAAAAGGAAAGAAAAGAGACAATCCAGGATATGGGAAAAAATTTTTTGCAAATTATATATCTAATATCGGACTTGTACCCACAACATATAAAGAACACTACAAGAATTTTTAAAATAAAGTTAAGAATGGGCAAAAGATCTAAATAGACATTTCTCCAAAGAAGATACACAAATGGTCAATAAGCATATAAAAAGATGCTCAATATCTTTAGTCATTACGGAAATGTAAATCAAAACCACAATGATATACCACTTCAAATCCACTAAGGATGACTAGAAACCAAAGAAGTAAATTTTAAGTATTATTAAAGATACAGAGAAATTGAAACCTTAATAAGTATACTAGAAATGTAAAATGGTACAATCACTACTAAAAACAGTCTGGCAGCTCTTCAAAAACTTAAACATATAGTTCCCATACCATATTGACTCAGCAATTTCACATATATATATATATATATATATATATATATATAAAAGAAAATGTGTCCACACCAAACCTACATATAAATATTCATAATAACAGTATTCATAGTGAAAAAGTGCAAACAACCCAATGTCCATTGATGGATGAATAAAAATGTGGTATTATCTATTCAATGGTATATTATTCAGGAATGAAAAGGAACTAAGTACTTGCTACAACTTGGATGAACCTTTAAAACATTATGCCAAGTGAAGTTGGACACAGAAGGCTACAAAATATCCAAAATAAGCAAATCCAGGGATCCCTGGGTGGCGCAGCGGTTTGGCGCCTGCCTTTGGCCTAGGGCGTGATCCTGGAGACCCGGGATCGAATCCCACATCGGGCTCCCGGTGCATGAAGCCTGCTTCTCCCTCTGCCTATGTCTCTGCCTCTCTCTCTCTCTCTGTGTGACTATCATAAATAAATAAAAATTTAAAAAAAAAAAAAAAAAATAAGCAAATCCACAGAAATAGAAAATGAACTACTAGTTGCCAGAGACTGAAAGAAGAATAACTGCTAAAGAGTAAAGGGTATCTTTTGGAGATGATGAAAATGTTCCGAAATTAGTGTAGTGACTATAGAACTCAATGAATATACTAAAATCATGGAACTGTACACTTTAGTGAATTTTATGGTATATGAATTATATCTAAACAAAGCTGAGTTTTTTAAGAAAAAAAATAGTATGCTCTCATTTTTACTCCTTCAGTTTTTTTAATGTAAGTTATACTAATCAAAGTTCTCCTGAGAAAACCAACAGAATTTATATACATACACATATAAATATATATATATATATATTAATAGATTTTGAGAAATTGGCTCATTGGATTGAGGATGAAAAGTCCCATCAGGGGACGCCTGGGTGGCTCAGTGGTTGAGCGTTCGCCTTTGGCTTAGGTGGTGATCCGGGGATCCTGGGATGGAGGTCCCTCGCCGGGCTCACTGCAGGGAGCCTGCTTCTCCCTCTGCCTAGGTCTCTGTTTCCCTGTGTATTTCTCATGAATAAATAAATAAAAATGTTTAAAAAGAAAAGAGAAAAAGAAAAGAACGAACAAACCCCTCTGCCACCTACAGACCCAAGAAAACCAGTGGTATAATTCCAGTCCAAGTCCAAAGGTCTGAGAACCAAGGGAGCCAAAGAGTAAGTCCGATTCCATGGGCAAGGGAAAAGCAATGTCCCAGTTCAACCAGGCAGGCAAAAAGAGGCAAATTCCTCCTTATTCTGTCTTCTTACTCTATTTAGGCCCTCAAAGGATAGGATGATGCCTACCCATATTGGGGAGAGCAATCTACTTTACTGAGTCCACCTATTCAAATATTAACCTCACCAAGAAACCCCCTCACAGACACAACCAGAAAAATATATCTAATTTGGACACCCCAGACCCAATCAAGATGACATATAAAATTAACCACCATGAGTGCGTGGCTGGCTCAGTCAAGACACCACGCAACTCTTGATATAGGGTTCTGACTGCAAATCCCATGTTGAGTGTAAAATAAAATCTTAAAAAAAAAAATTTAACCATCACAGAATTTAACACTTTGTGCCAGTAATTATTCACTACAATTATTCTTAATTTGATTCTATTTATCACCATGGCTTATTAGTCACTCCCAAGCTAATACCCCAATATCCAGACAGAACATAGTATACACAAATAACTAATGGCATACAAAAAATTAAAGGAAAATACTTTCCAAATCATTTCATGGCAAACATGTTAAAAACTGTTACTTAAGACTACCAAATTAGGGGCACCTGGCTGGTTCAGTCAGTGGAGTGTGTGACTCTTTATCTCAGCATCATGGGTTTGAGCCTCATGTAGAGATTACTTAAAAATAAGCATCTTAAAAAAAAAAAAAAGACTACCAAATTAATTACAACATCAGTATAATCAGTTGGTTACAAACTAGAAAAGCTAGCAATTCTATTCCTAGACCAAAAAACAAAAAATAAGATACGCTAACAATGAACAAGCCAAAAAGGAAATCAGGAAAACACTTTTATTTACAATAGCATCAAAAATAATAAAAGAGGGATCCCTGGGTGGCTCAGAGGTTTAGTGCCTGCCTTCGGCCCAGGATCAAGTCTCGCATCAGGCTCCCTGCATGGAACCTGCTTCTCCCTCTGCCTGTGTCTCTGCCTCTCTCTGTGTGTCTCTCGTGAATAAATAAAATCTTTAAAATAAGTAAAATAAAATAAAATACTGGGACACCTGTGTGGCTCAGTTGGTTAAGGGACCGACTCTTGATTTAGGCTCAGATAGTGATCTCAGAGTCATGGAATTGAGCCCCAAATTGGGCTCCACCCTTAGCATGGTTTCTGCTTGGGATTCTCTCTCCTCTCTCCTTCTGCCCCTGCCCCTCATGCTCATGGGGAGAGGGGCCCACACTCTCACTCTAGATTAATAAATCTTTAAAAAAAAAAAAAAAAAAGATTCTCGGGGTACCTAGGTAGCCCAGTCAGTTAAGCAACTGCTTTTGGCTCAGGTCATGATCCTGGGGTCCTGGGATAGAACCCCAGGGCAGCCTCCCTGCTCAGTAAGGAGTCTGCTTCTCCTTCTCCCCCACTCCTCCTCCACTGTGCTCACTCTCTCTCTCAAATAAATAAAATCTTTCAAAAAATATATCTTTCCCTTCCCTCTAACACCCCAAAAGAAAAAGCATAAAATACTTAAAAATAAATTTAACCAAGGAAGCAAAAGATGCTAAAAACAACAAAAACTGTTAAAAAAATTTTTTTAAAGATAACACAAATAAATGAAATATCGTGTTCATGGATTAAAATGCTGAATATTGTGAAGATGACAGGATGCCTGGGTGGCTCAGCAGCTGAGCCTCTGCCTTTGGCTCAGGGCATGATCCTGGGGTCGCCAGATCAAGTCCCACATCAGGCTCCCTCCGGGAGCCTGCTTCTCCCTCTGCCTCTGCCCACCCCCTCTCTGTGTCTCTCATGAATAAATAAATATTTTTTAAAAAATGAATATGTGAAGATGTCAATACTACCTAAGTGATAACACAGATTCAATTCAACCTCTATCAAAACCACAATATATATTTTACAGAAACAGAAAAATTCATCCTAAAATTCATCCTAAAATTCATATGGAATTTCAAAAGGACCCTGAACAGCCAAAACAATCTTCAAAAAAAAAAAAAAAAAAAGATGAACAATTTTGAAGAATTCACACTTCCTGATTTCAACATTTACTACAAAACTATAGTAATCAAAACAGTGTGGTACTAGCATAAAGACCAATGGATTAGAATAGAGAGCTCAGAAATAAAACTTCACAAAAGTGGGTAAATGATTTCCCCTAAGTGTACCAAGGCTATTCAATGGGAAAAAGTCTTTTCAACAAATGGTCCTGGGGAAACTTAATATCCACATCAAAAGAATGAAGTTGGTTATTTATTTTACACCATACACAAAATTTAACTCAAAATGCATCAAAGAAGTAAAACTATAAAACTCTTAGAAGAAAACATAGGAGAAAAAAAAGATAAGAGGAAAGCTTCATGACCCTGCATTTCCCCATGATTTCTTAGATGTAACGCCAAAGGTATAAGCAATCAAAAAAAAATTAAATTGTACTCGATCAAAATGAAAATCTTTCGTGCAAAGTATAAAGGCAATTCACAAAATGGGAGAAAATACTTGCAAACCACTCATCTGACAAGTGATTAATATCTAGAAAATGTATTTTAAAAAAAACTACAGTGACACCTGGGTGGTTCAGTCAGTTAAGCATCTAACTCTTGATTTCAGCTCTGGTTTTGATGTCAGGGTCAAGAGTTCAAGCCCCACATTGGGCTTAGAGCCTACTTAAAAAAAAAAAAAAATCAATCAATCTACAACTTAATAAAAAATTCAAAAATGGATAAAAGATTTCCTTATGAACTGAATGTTAGCATCCCCTTCAAAACTGAAATATTTGAAGGCTAATATCCAATGCTGACCATATTTAGAGAAAGTGCCTTTACAGAAGTAATTAAGGTTAAATGAGATCGTAAGAGTAAGGCTTTGATCCAAGAAGATTAATATCCTTATAAGACGAGACACCAGAGAGCTCTCTCCATCACTGCTAAGAGGAAAGGCCATACAAGGGCAAAGTAACCTTGCAAGCAAAGAGGAGAGCATTCATTGAAAACTCAACCCTGCTAGAACCTTAACCTTGGACTTTCCAACCTCCAGAACTGTGAAAATGTAATAAATTTCTGCTGTTTAAGCGACCCAGCCTGTGGAATTTATTATGGCAGCCTGCACAGGCTGATACAGACTTAAATAGACATCACTGCAAAAAGACATATAAAAAGTCAGTAAGCACATAAAAAGAGTTCAACTTCACTAGTCACTAGGGAAATGCAAGTCAAATCCAGCATGAAATACTACTTCATACTCATTAGGATAGATACTGTTGGAGCATCCAGGTGGTTCAGTCGGCTAAGCATCTGCCTTTGGCTGGGTACATGATCCCAGGGTGCTGGGATCAAGTCCCTCAATTGGGCTCCCTGCTCAGCAGGAAGAGCCTACTTCTCCCTCTCCTCTTCCCTGATTGTTCTCTCTCTCTCAAATGGATAAATAAAATCTTTAAAAAGAAAAAAAAAGGATAGCTACTGTTCTAAACAAAATTAATAAAGTTTAGGGGCACCTGGTTGGCTTAGTCAGTGGAGCATGCTTCTCCATCTTGGGGTTGTGGGTTTGGGAACCTATGTTAGGTATTAAGATTATTCTTTTTTTTTTTTTTTTAAGTAAAATGTTGGCTACCATGTGGAGAAATTGGGATTCTCACACATTGCTGGTGGGAATGCAAAACAGAGCAGCCACCACAAACAGTATGGCAATTCCTCAAAAAATTAAAACATAAAATTACCATGTGATCCAGCAAAAAAAGTAGGGACTTGGACAGGTATTTATTTCTTTCTTTAAAGATTTTATTTATTTATTCATGAGAGACACACAGAGAGAGGCAGAGACACAGGAAGAGGGAGAAGCAGACTCCTTGCAGGAAGCCCGATGTGGGACTCGATCCTGGGACTCCAGGATCACGCCCTGAGCCAGAGGCAGACACTCAACTGCTGAGCCACCCAGGCATCCTGGACAGGTATTTATATATCCATGTTCATAGCACTGTTTACAGTAGCCAAAAGGTGAAAGCAACCCAAGTGTCCATCAATGGATCAAGGGATAAACAAAATATGACATATGTACAGTGGAATATTACTCATCCTTTAAAAGGAAGGAAATTCTCACATATGCTATAACATGGATGAACCAGGCACCCCACTCCATCTCCATGACTTATTCATTTTTTAAATGAAAGCCTGTACACATCACACTCCCTTTCACCTATTTTGCATATCCTCCCTCCCTCCTCCCTCTAGCAACCATCAGTTTGTTCTCTGTATTCACCAATCTGTTTCTGTAGGTTTTAAATCTTTAAAATAAACAAAATTTAGGGATCCCTGGGTGGTGCAGCGGTTTGGCGCCTGCCTTTGGCCCAGGGCGCGATCCTGGAGACCCGGGATCGAATCCCACGTCGGGCTCCCGGTGCATGGAGCCTGCTTCTCCCTCTGCCTTTGTCTCTGCTCGCCTCTCTCTCTCTCTGTGACTATCATAAATTAAAATAAACAAAATTTAATAAAACCTTAAGAAGTTACGTATATCTTCAAAGAAGAATATCAAAAGACAAAAGAAAAAAACTAGAAGAAGCAAAATTCACAAGTTTTAGTTTTTGCATTTGTTCACCATCAATCTTTAGACCAAACACAATTTATATCTGTGCGTTATAACAAAGTTTGAACAATAGATTTTTTGGGATTTTTTTTAAGTATGCTTCACACCCAAAGTGGGGCTTGAACTCACAACCCTGAGATCAAGAGTCAAATGTTCAACTGGCTGCACCAGCTAGGCACCCCACTAGAGATTTACATAGAAGACTGAAAACAAAAAAGCTTTATTCATAATAGATGTACAATACTGCTTTTGATGTGATTTCCTTCACCTCTAAGATTTTTTTCCTACCATTTAAAAAGTTTAAATATCAACCATTTCCTTTTTGTTAAAAGATACAAAACATAAATATCCAAATGAATATAACACAACATTCAAATATTCTAAATATCAGTAGGTATCCAAACAATACACAAATTTAACAAGGTACTTCTTACTGAAGTCCCATATCCAGACTTCAACTTAAGTGCCTTCTATTCCTAAAGTCTGTATCTTGCATAATTTCTTGATGGGCTTAGTTTTAAAAAATAAGACTCCAACAAAATGTTCTTTTCTCTAGCCGATTATAAACAGTTAAATTAGCAGAAATGAGTCACTAAAATAGCACATTATGGAGTGATCTAATGATTTCTTTTAGCTATTAAAAAATAACCGAGTTCCTGAGTCATCTGATTAGTTTTAAAGCAAATTACCTTAATCTTAAAAAATAATAAAAGCACAGGAAAAATAAAAAATACACATACAGTCATCATCTGAAATCCTAGTAAAGTTAGATACATGAAATACATTCAAACATAGTCATACTGGGTAGAATTTAATCTAGAAAAATTATTCCTACAGATTAAAACCAGGACTAGAAACATGCCCAAAGGTAAATATAAATTAATAAACCAGAAATACTTATGAAATTTCAAGAGGCATACGGTTTATGGGGCATACAGCACTATTTTACAACATTAATTATATTACCTTCTTTATGAGATAACTTCCCTTTCTCCCTTCATGACTAGCGTTTGCTTTCAATGTATATAAAATTGGGCAGTTTAAACCATTTTGCCAAATATATCAGTGAGAAATCCATAACAAGACAGAATGCCATTTACTATTTTTTAAGTAGACTCCACACCTAAGATGGAGCTTGAACTCAGGACCTCAATCAAGACTCTCATGCTCTACAACTGAGTCAGCCAGGCACTCCAGAATGCATTTTTACATATGTACACTTTTGGCTTAAAGAATAAAAATATCACATGCTAAAGAATTAATTAGGAAGAGGTGGGGGCTAGAGAAAACTTTCTTCCTCCCAAGGAAAAAGAAAGCAGGAAGCACAGAATGAAGAAATTTAATTAATGACCCAGTGATTACTAGTAAAACTATGTAGTCCTATGACATGACAATGAGAGCTATCATTTTAGATTTTAGACTGATACTAAAATGTCCCTTGCGGGGAGGAAAGACATAATTCGACTAAACATAGAGACAATCTTTCATGTGTACTCTAAAAAGCAAACAATATTGTGAACCTCTATCTTTTAGGATCCACAACCAGTGGCAAATTCCCTTTACTCTTAACACGTGACATAGTATGTTCCCTTTAAATTAACACTTTAATTGAGAATTAATTTAAATTAACACTTTAATTGAGATTGAGAATTTCCAGACAGATTCTGATAAAACACCAATGTACCAAAAGAAAGCAGAAGACTATCATAACCATTCAGCATATTTTACCAACTTAACTCAAGAAAGCAACTTATACATGAATAATTCCCTAGCTCCTATGCCTACTCCTTTTCCTTGAAGGCTACAAAATGAAGTCAGAGACCACATGAATCTTGCTCACTACTACATCCACAAAGCCTAAGGCATAATGGTGTCTAGTAAATAGGTGGCATTTGGTAAATATTTTATTAATAAACCTAAGCCAAATCCTATTAAGGAAACAGGTAAAACTGAAAGAGGAAGAAGTTTCAAGGCAGTTCAGGAAATAACTCAGAGAGCTCTTACCTGCTATCAAAATGAAATTTAAGTTCAAAATTAATCAGAATACATGGAAGTTATTTTAAATTATACAACCAATTTAGTAATGCTTAACACTGTGGACTTATTTTCCAATTTATCTAAAAGTGAAACCTTGGGCACCTGGGTGGCTCAGATGGTTAAGCATCTGCCTTTGGCTCTGGTCATGATTTCTAGGTCCTGGAATCCAGTCGCATGTTGGGGTCCCAACTCAGTTCAGAGTCTGCTTCTGCCTCTGCCTCTCCCCAGCTTGTGCTCTCTCTCTCATTCAAATGAATAAAAAATCTTTAAAAAAAATTTTTTTAGGGATCCCTGGGTGGCGCAGCGGTTTGGCGCCTGCCTTTGGCCCAGGGCGTGATCCTGGAGACCCGGGATCGAATCCCACGTCGGGCTCCCGGTGCATGGAGCCTGCTTCTCCCTCTGCCTGTGTCTCTGCCTCTCTCTCTCTCTCTGTGTGTGACTATCATAAATAAATAAAAATTTTAAAAAAAATTTTTTTAATAAATAAATAAAAATAAAAAGTAAAACCCTATACACTAATAGATTAATATAAGAACTATATATCTCAAAAAAAAGAACTATATATCTTTTTTTTTTAATTTTTTATTGGTGTTCAATTTACTAACATACAGAATAACCCCCAGTGCCCGTCACCCATTCACTCCCACCCCCCACCCTCCTCCCCTTCTACCACCCCTAGTTCGTTTCCCAGAGTTAGCAGTCTTTACGTTCTGTCTCCCTTTCTGATATTTCCCACACATTTCTTCTCCCTTCCCTTATATTCCCTTTCACTATTATTTATATTCCCCAAATGAATGAGAACATATAATGTTTGTCCTTCTCCGACTGACTTACTTCACTCAGCATAATACCCTCCAGTTCCATCCACATTGAAGCAAATGGTGGGTATTTGTCATTTCTAATAGCTGAGTAATATTCCATTGTATTACGTATACAAGAACTATATATCTCTCGAAAAAAGTTCTCAACAGCACAAGTACAGATCATGCTCCTAACACTTCATTTCCAAGTTGATCTCATGCCAGATAACACCAGGAACTACTAATCTTTTCTAAATTAAACAAACTTTTCTGCATTAGCAACATAAGACATCTTGATGATTTTATTTTTTTATTTTTACTTTTTTTTTTATTTACGATAGTCACACAGAGAGAGGCAGACACATAGGCAGAGGGAGAAGCAGGTTCCATGCACCAGGAGCCCGACGTGGGATTCGATTCCGGGTCTCCAGGATCGCGCCCTGAGCCAAAGGCAGGCGCTAAATCGCTGCACCACCCAGGGATCCCCATCTTGATGATTTTAGATAGGCAAAAGTACTTCACAATTTCAAGATAAATAAGCAACTTCCCTGAATCAAATGATCCTTTACCAGTTATTTAAATCCCATTTAATCATCAGCAAATACTGTTTACTCCTAAGATCTTCAAGCTACACAAAGATCTTACTTATCCATATATATCATGGACAAAATATATCAATTTATCCATAAATTAACTTTTTACTAAGACATAAAAGCTATAAAAGGAAACATCAGGTATTAAATAAATGCACAATATTTTTATAACCTATTGTTTACCTAGTAGTAATAATGACAATAAAACGGGGGGGTGCATCTGGGTGGCATAGTCAGTTGAGCTTCCAACTTTTGGTTTCACCTCAGGTTGTGATCTCACAGCTGTGACATCATGCCCCACATTAGTCTCTGTGCTCAGTGCAAAGTCCACTTGAGATTCTCGCTCTCTGTGCCCCTCCCCTACCACACACAGGCTCCCACCTGCTCTAAAATAAATAACTCTTTAAAAATGAGGGGTAATTGTTGAATACCTTTTGTCATTTAAATGCGAGCACTATTCTTTAAGTGGTGCCAAATTTGGCAAAAGGACTTGTTCCAGTGAAATAAAGGTTCCAGTGAACATGGCACCTGGGTGGCTCAGTGGTTGAGCGTCTGCCTTTGGGACAGGTCATGGACCCAGGGTCCTGGGATCAAGTTCTGCATCCTGCACTTCTCCTTCTGCCTATGTCTCTGCCTCTTTCTCTTAAATAAACAAAATCTTTTTTAATTAATTAATTAATTAATTAATTAATTAATTAATTAATTCTGGTGAACCAAGATGGTCCAATTTTGGTGAAAAGTATTCTTTTAAGTAATTTCTATACCCACTGTGGGGCTTAAGGCTCATTACCCTGAGATCAAGAGTTGCATGCTCTTCCAACTGAGCCAGCCAGGCACCCCAATTTCAGTGAAAATTAGATGGAAATTACACATTATAATTATAAATTCTACTAGGTATGTGTTGCAACTTTTAATACAAATCCCAATACAGGGGCACCTGGGTGGTTTAGCCAGTTGAGCTACCGATTCTTGATTTCAGCTCAGGTCATGATCTCAGGGTCGTGAGATAGAGCCTTGCCCCCACTCTGAGCTGAGCATGGAGCCTGCTTAAGATTCTTTCTCTTCCTCTCCTGCTCCTGCTCTTGCTCTCTTGCTCTTAAAAACAAAAGAAATGCAAAACAAAATAACAAAAAACATCACAGTACAGTACAAATTTTTAAATCTTATATAAAGGTTCTTTTTCCTTAGGCGATGAGTAGAAAAGAAAATAACATTAATAAGAAAACAAACAAAAAAAAGAAAGAAAGAAAACAAAACTAAATTTGTTTAGGAGTCTATATCCTAAACAATGACCTGACTATAAAGAGATACATTTAGCCACACAATTTTTTCTTTAAGCAATACATATGAAAATTTAATGCCTTTTATCTGAAAAAAGTCACTTAAAATCATCTTTCCTCTTCTAATGTTAAACTAGGTTCTTAAAAGGCTAATCCTCTTAATTATTCCCATATTCTAATGAATACCAGCTTGTAGAAGCCAATACAAAATCCTTTAGTGAAAGTGTTAGTATATTACAGAACAAGAACAGAATCCATAATTAATTAGTGACATTGTATCTTTAAGCTCAAACTACTGTGGTTACAGTGGCCAGTGAGACAGTGCCAGCTATCAATTGTAAGCATTAGGAATCAACTGGTAAAGTAGTAGATCTAGGGTACTATTTACAATCCTATTATAAAGGCTAAACATTTCTTAATTTACATAAAATCCTGTAATAAATAATTAGAACATAGATATTGGCTAAGCCAGGACAGCTACTGTAAAAGGTTGCTGCAAACTGCAATATATTAATATAGTCAAAGGTTATAATCATTTTATTATAATCTCTACACCCAACCTGGGGCTTGTACTCAGGACCCCAACATCAAGAGTCATCTGCTCTACTGACTGAGCCAGCCAGGTGCCCATTATAATAGCTTTTATCATGCAGAATCTTCTATTTCTAAAAGATAATGTCTAGCCACTGATGGAGTAACTGGTTTGGGATTAGCCCTCCCACCATAACCAACTAGAACACTGGACATAATACTTGAAACATTCTTGGATGTTGGACAACACAGACAGCTCAGAACTGCGATCCCTGACAAAAGGGAAACAAACAACTGAGACCTTTGATTACCTAAACTTTTTGCCCCAAGGTAATCCAAGCAGAGCTGAAACCCAACAGAAATTCAAATAAAAGTTTCAGAAGGCTGAGGCAACTGTAACATAAGGGGCATTCTTGTGTCTTTACTAAACTAAGCTGTATATGCATAGGATGAGAGTTCAGGGGGGTAGGTAAAGAAGAACCATGGGGAAATGAGCAACTACCCGGGTACTATAAACATAACTACCACTGGAATTTACAGCCCTCTAATTCTGACCAGAGTAAAGAGACCTTACTGAACACTCAAGAGCAAATAAAATGGCATTAGCAGGGCTAACTAAACTAGCCAACCCTAGGACAAAAGCTCCTCTCTTGGTCTAGCCTAAGAAAGCTTTAAATACAAACCAGCCTTGAAGATTTTGAATATAAAATATACGTTTTCCTCTTTAAAAGATAGCTTTTTAAAACAAATATAACACTGAATTATGGCTTCTATAACATATCTCATAGTAAGATGTATGACAATAGCATAAAGACCAAGATGAGGGAAAATGGAGATATACCACCCCAAGACTCTTATATTACACAAGTAGTATATTATTTGAAGCTAGACCATGATAAGTTTTGTTGTTTTTTGGGTTAGTTAGTTAGTTAGTTAGTTATTAATGAAAGACAGAGAGAGAGGCAGAGACACAGGCAGAGGGAGAAGCAGGTTCCATGCAGGGAGCCCAATGTGGGACTCGATCCCAGGTCTCCAGGATCATGCCCTGGGCTGAAGGCGGCGCTAAACTGCTGAGCCACCTGGGCTGCCCTAGACCATGATAAGTTAAAAGGGTTTACAGTAGCTAGGGAAATAAATAAATACAGTTAATATGCTAATGTAGGAGATAAATGTTACAAAATACTTAATCCAAAAAAATGGCAAGAAAAGAAAAAATTAAGAATAGGTGAGAAATGGGGGCGCCTGGCTGGCTCCATCAGTGAACCATGGGACTCAACCTCAGGATCATGAGTCAAGTCTCATGTTGGGTATAGAGATTACTTTTTAAAAAATTCTTTTTTGGGACCCGAGTGTCTCAGCAGTTGAGCACCTCGCTTCGGCCCAGAGAATGATCCTGGAGTCCCGAGATCGAGTCCTGCATCAGGCTCCCTGCATGGAGCCTGCTTCTCCCTCTGCCTGTGTCTCTGCCTCTCTGTGTGTGTGTCTCTCGTGAATAAATAAATAAAAAACCTTTTTTAAAAAATCTTTTTTAGCTTGAAAAAAAGAATAGAGGAGATGAATAGAGTCAGGGAGGAACAACTTTCCCCTGCTCTCTTTGGTTCCAATATTGGAGGCCTGAAAATGATGGGGAGGAGGCATGGCGGGGGGGTGGGTGTTATTCATATATATATATATATATGAACACACAAAAGTGGTGACTCTCTAAACAGCTAAAGATGGGGACTTATATACTTAATTTATTAGAAGAGGGAAGAGTTGAAAAGGCTCCGATAGGAAGAACAAAAGGGTTTCTAGGGGAATAAACAGAAGATAAATAAGTTTGTGATAATGTCTGTTTATGCAAGGTTGACTGGTCTTACCATTTTCTTCTTTATGGCCATAAAAATTCTGGGAAGGAGATTCATGGAAGCCTCACTCCCAAATTTCTCTTTTTTAGAGAGATAAGAGAAACTCCAAAAGGGCTTCTGAATCTGTTGCATATCAAATACTGTCAGTTTAAAATAATCTTAGATTACACCTAAAACTAATGTAACACTATGTATCAAAGTATACCTCAATAATCTTATACCAATTCTTATACCAAGGGATCCCCACAATAGAAAACAAATAGCAAGATGGTACACTTAACTGTATCAATACTTAAATGTTAATGATTTTTATAAAGATAATTAAAAGGCAGAGACTGTCAAACTAAATTTAAAAATCAAGGCCTATAGGGGCACCTGGCTGGCTCAGTTGATGGAGCATGTGACTCTTAATCTCGGGTTTATGAGTATGAGCCTTATATTGGGTGTAGAGATTACTTAAAATTTTTAAAAAATCTAATTATATGCTAACTGTAAGAAATACACTGGAAATATAAAGACACAGGCTGAAAATAAAATGATGGAAAAAGCTACACCATGCAAATACTAGTCATAAAAAAGCTAAAGAACTATAGTCGTATCAGACAAAATGGTCTTAGAGATAGCAAATATTATCAAGATAAAAAATGGGACAGGTCATTTATGATTAAAAGGTAAATTACTGAGAAGACCTAAGAATCCCAAAATATGTATGCAACTAAAATCAGACCTTCAAGGAGCACCTGGGTGGCTCAGTCGCTTCAGCACAGGTCATAATCATTAGGTCCATGATTGAGCCCCATGTCGGACTCCCTGCCGACTCCCTGCTCAGTGGAGAGTCAGCTTCTCCCTCCCCTCTGACCCAACCTCCCCTCCCCAGCTCATGCTCACTCTCTCTCGCTCTATCTCAAATAAATTTTAAAAAGGGGGGGGGGGTGTCCTTCAGGGCAGCCTGGGTGGCTCAACAGTTTAGCACTGCCTTCAGCTCAGGGCGTGATCCTGGAGACCCAGGCGTCCGGCTTCCTGCATGGAGCCTGCTTCTCCCTCTGCCTGTGTCTCAGTCTCTCGGTGTCTCTCATGAATAAATAAATATTTAAAAAATAAAAATTAAATTAAGGGACCCCTGGATAGCTCAGCAGTTTAACGCCTGCCTTAGGCCCAGGGCATGATCCTGGAGTCCCAGGATCAAATCCCACATTGGGCTCCCTGCATGGAGCCTGCTTCTCCCTCTGCCTGTGTCTCTGCTTCTCTCTTTTGTGTCTCTCATGTATAAATAAATAAAATCTTTAAAAAAATTTTTTTTTTATTTTTAAAGGCCTTCAAAATACACAAGGTAAAAACTGACAGAATTGAATTCCCAATTGTAGCTTATAATTTCAGCATTCCTTTTTCAGGAACTAATAGAATAAGTAGACAAAAAAAAAAAAAAAAAAAAAGAGAAATAGGTTAAGTACATAAGAAGACTCTAAATAAGAGGAGCCTGGGTGGCTAAATCAGGTAATTTCAGCCTAAGGATCAGGCCCTACATCAGTATCCATGCTCAGCAGGAGTCTGCTTGAGATTCTCTCTCCCTCTACCTCTGCTCTCCCCAGCTCCCAGCTCTCCAGCACTCTCTCACTCGCACTCTCTCTCAAATAAATGAACCTTTAAAAAAAAAAAAGGTTCTAATGATACTATCAATATCAATAATTGATATATACCTACAGGATACACTTTCTTTCCCAGAACACATAGAATATTCACCTTGATATGCCTTACCACAAATCTCAAATTCAAAAGACTGAAATCTTATAGTCTGTTCTCTGATCACAATGGTATATATTAAATTAGAAATCAATAACAATATCTCAAACAAACTCAAGTATTTGTTAATCAAACAGTACATATCTAAATAATCCATAGCCAAAAAGAAATTGGAAAATATTTCAAACTAAACCAAAGGACATAGTATGTCAATTTGCAGGATGCAGCTAAAGGATTACAGAAAAATTCAGATGACCATGTACAAAAAGATGAACCTCAACCCTTACCTCATTCATTAAACAGACTTTACCTTGAAATGTTTCACAGACCTAAATGTAGAACATAAAACTATAAAAATTCCTGAAGAAAATTTAAGTAAATATTAGTGAACTTAGGTTTAGAGAAGATTCCTTAAATAACTAAAGGAAAAAGTAAACCAGATCTTAAACTTCATAAAAATTTCTCAATCTTTGAAAGATACTGTTAAGAAAGTGAAAAAACAAGCCACAAACTACAAGAACATATTTACGAAACATGTTATTTGCAAAACCTGTGATCAAGGACTCATAACCAGAATACATAAAGAATTCTTGCAACTTAACAGTAAACAAAAAATTTTTTAAATGGGCAAAAGATCTGAAAGGACACTTCAATGAAGAAAATAAATGAATGGCAAATAAGCACATAAAAGATGATCATACGGAAATTACAAAATAAAACCACAATAAAGTATCACTACACACCCACAAGAATGGCTAAAATTAAGAGAAAGACTGACAATACCAAGTGTTAACAAAGATGCTAAGCTCCTGGAATTCTCATACACTGCTGGTGGGAATGCGAAGCAGTATAGCCTCTTGCTAAAATAGTCTGGCAGTTTTTTATAAAGCTATAAGCATCTGTTTACTATACAATCCTGCAATTTCCACTCCCTAGGTATTTAACCTAGAGAAATGAAAACATACACCCATACAAAGACCCTTGTGCACATATTCATAGCAGCTTTATCATAACAGCCAAAAACTAGAAACCCAAATATCCATCCACTAGTGAATAAAGAAATTGTGAATATCCAGTGAAATACTACTTAGCAATTTAATAGAACCTACTACTACTTTCAATAACAGGGATGAATCTCAAAGCATCAGGTTAAGTGAAAGAGGGCAGACACAAAAAAGTACACACTATATAATTCTATATATATGACTTTTTTTTTAAGATTTTATTTATTTATTCATGAGAGACAGAGAGAAAGGTAGAGACATAGGCAGAAGGAGAAGCAGGCTCCTCCCAGGGAGCCTGATGAGGGACTCGATCCCGATACCAGAACTCCAGGATCATGTTCTCAGCCAAAAGCAGATGCTCAATCACTGAACCACCCAGGCGTCCCTATTTATGACATTTTAGACAAAAAGGCAAAACTATGGTTACAGAAAGTGATCAGTAACTGCCAGACATAGGAATGGGAGAAGGGAAGTGACCATGAAAAGCACAAGGGGTTCCCTTTTTGAGGTGACAAATAAGGGTGTTTTTATGACCTTTTACATTTATAAAAACTCAATTATATAAAGGAGTGAATTTTATTTTGTGCAAATTATGCCTCAAAATGGCTAATTTTTTCCCCATTTGGCAGCCAAAAAAAAAAAAAAAAAAATCAGAAATATACAAATGTGCTCTGAGTAAAGCAAATATTTTTCCTAAATCCTAGTTAGAGGTAAGTACCCTTAATAACTAATAGGACCATGTTTGAGGATCCAGACCATTTCACTGAAATCTAAACTCAGAATGTACGCTTTAGAAATGACTAAGAGATCTTATAACTAAGTCCCTTCTGATGGAGCTCCATGAACTGCATTTAACCCACAGTGAAGTCTTAAAGGAAGTTTCAAGTTACACAGGGCAAGCCAGCTAAAACAGATTAAACTAAAAGTTGGGTAGTACAGCACAGACATCTCAAATACTTGGCTTACCATGTTCTTGCCAGTGGTCAAGTTTATTTTGGGACTGGAATATTTTAAAGTTCTTCATGTTCATTGCAGCTCCTACCCATTAATCCCATTAATCAAAGGTTTCCAAAACAACAATTCTGAAAGAAAGTTTCGAGTACTCACATTTCATTCTCACCTAATGTGTTACATGCAAGCAATTAGGGTCACATTACAAAAGAACCAAATTCTGCAACACAAACATAATGCCAACAGCTTATTTAAAAGCAAGACAGGAAAGCTCCTCTAGATACCTCATCAACCACATCAACCTTACTATAACTTCTTTGTGAGGAAACTACTAAAGGGGATATTTAATCAGCGAAATGATTATTACAATTTGACTTCCTATCTCTCTGTTCTTCTACTTATTATGGTTTTAATCTCTTTAAAGGAAACTTCTACACTGTATAAGTATTAGTGGCTGGAAAAGAATACTGATCCATTCTCTATCCATTATAAACACATTTCCCTCTGAAAATGGAAAAATACTTATCTTTATTCCACTATGGGCTAAGTTTATCTATGTATATTAAGCTTTACCATGAGATTGAAGTCCAAACTATCTTTTTAAATGCTTAGAAAGTGAAAGTCACTGTATAAACAGTATTAGACTAATACTAGATATATTAGTCAGATATAGTCAGAATTCTCAATTGTTAAGTGAAAGAAATCCAAGCTAACAAAATCAGAACTGACTGGCTCACAGGATACCAAAACAAAGAATGAACTTCAGGCAGTAGGGCCTCAAAGGCTCAGTGCTACCAGATCCATCCCTTTATCTCATGCTCCCCTTTACTCATTTGGCCTCATTCTCTCCCACTGTAGACCAATCTCCTGCCTCCTGCTAGCTTCCTAGCTTCACAAGCCCAGAAGAAAATTAACAGCATGCTCCTATCATCTGTTTATCAATACCAGTCAAGTATGCCTTTTGGCCCTTTGGGTCAAATGCCAATCACTACTCCTGAGGAACAGATAAGAAATTGGCCAGGCCTGCTACACATGTTCAACCTTAAGATACCAGAAAATGAGGACTAAGATATCTTGCTGAATAAATTTAAAAGCAATGACTATCTATAAATTATTCTGACTCCATGAATTAAATGCAAGATCTCAAAAAACAAAAACAATGAATACCCTATTTATTTTGCTAGTGTGTGTGTGTGTGTGTGTGTGTATAAAATAAAGTGTTGGGGGAGTCCCTGATGTCTAAAAAATTTATTTAAGAACACAAACTAAGAATAATTCTCCAAATATAATCCAAAAGATAAGGAAAAAAAAAAAAAGAAATCTAACCCTTGGAATGGACCCACTGACCTAAAGTTACAGGAAAGTCCTATGACGGGGGAAAAAGGAAAAGTTCAATTTAATGGGCTTACATATGATAGTTTACCAAGAAACAAAGCGATTTTATTTTAAAATTTACTCAGTGATGGCACAAATCTGAAACTAAAGGATAACACGAGACCCATACTGGGGCAATCATAATCACCATGCAATGGCTAAGATGAATACAACACTAGAGCTAAATCTCTGCAGAAATGGAAAGGAATCTCAAATTTTCTGGCATATCTAAGTTTTAAATTACTTTGTTTCGAGGTTAATCATTTCAAAAGAATTGAGTGTTACAAATAAAACCCAGAAGTCCCAAAATCTTTGCTGATTCATCACTCAGTTTAACTGACACAGTTTGCTACCAACTAGTTTTATCTTTCCAGTACTTCCAGTCCCATGCAAGCTGGTTTTGTTCTACATAACTGCATGTACACTGAGAATTCAATTCAAACAATGACCTACATTTAGTAGTATCTGGGTACCTCTAAGACACAGAAAAGAGTTCACTTTCTACTAATTTCTTATCTTTCAAAGCTCAACCTGAGGGAATAAAGTAATATTATTTTTCAACAAGTAGCAAATTCATAGCTTTTTATGATAAAGAATTAAATACAAATGTTTATTATTCCTTAAGACAAAATTCATTTAGATCCTGAGTCATAATACCTCTGAAAAAAACTACAAAAAAAGAGAACTGTGAGCAGTGGGGAGAAGCCAAGGCTCTTATCTATAATAACTGTAATAGCCAACACAACATAGTGCACTTAAAACATCCCTACAAGGTATTATCCCATTTTACAAAGGGGAAACTAAGGCACAAAGAGCTAAAAGGAACTTGTAACTTGTCCAAGTCATAAAGCTAATAAATACTTTACACATTCAAGTTTAAACCATGTAAGAAACTAAGTAGGACTAGCACATATAAGGCCAACTCAAAAAGAAAATGGCCAATGTCAAAATATTCCATTCCAAAAAGTCAGAAAAGCAGCATAAACTAAGAGAAACTAAGTTTGGGTTTTTTTTTTTCCTCTCAGTGTCATGAAACCAAATCTATATCACGGGGGATAAAATATCTAATATTCTCAAACTATACAAAAATATCACAAAGTAACATATTTATTTAAGAAAAAACACTTTAAGGGGCACCAGGCTGGCTCAGCCTGAAGAGCACGCGACTCTTGATCTCAGGGTCATGAGTTCCAGCCCCATGCTGGTATAAAGACTACTTAAAAAAAATAAATTTTAAAAAAGAAAGAAAAAGAAAGGGCACTTTTAACTTTTGAGAGGCACATTCTGGAGAAAAATCATGAAATGACAGCATTTTGAATATCAGTTTTTCATTCCTAAATATTTACATTTGAAAGAATGTAGCAAATTCTTCAAAGCAATCTTTCATAATATTCCATAGGAAAGTACCAGGTGCAACAATTCTTACTGAAAAACAGAATGTACTACAATAATCAAAAATGGGTCGATCTATCACCATGGCATATTCACTTAGCTTTATCTCTGAAAAATATTTTCAGATTATTAAGGTGTTTTCTTATCTGAGAGACAAGTTTCAAGAATGTGAAAAGTACATACTGCTATTTCCACAAAGTCCACAATTAAGTGATCTTTGGTAGTGATTACAGAAGATTAATCTGTCACCTAGAAAAATTTAAGGCTTTGAAATTGGATTTAGAAATGGAGCTGCAATCATTCTAACACACAAAAACAATCAGAATTGGTACTTATTTCACAATTCTAAAGCCAAGACTACCTTTATACTATTTTTACTCCTAAAATGTGCGATGCTAGTAAGCAAAAAGGGTCTATTCCTCAAAACTGAATGGCTTCGGGTCTTGCTTTGGTTTCTTCTGGTCTGTTCAAGTAGGAAACAGTAGCTACAGTGTCTGACATGAACATGATACTTGTGCTTACCAATGAGCTAAGTATATTCCCTGAGCTCTAGAAAACTGATACGGCATTGAGCTCCTTGAGTTAACCCTTCGTCACTACAAGACTATTTTCAACCAGGACCAAAAAGGAAATGCCACTGCAACACCACAAAGGTCACCACTATTCTGATGCCTCACCTGGTTTCCTGTCCCCACGTTATACAAGATTGTTAGGAAAAAAATCTTACTTGCATCCTTCTACTTAAGGCCTTCCTACCATTATCCCCAGGAGTACAAGCAAGATTTCTTGGCTGCCTTTCACTGATGTAATCACAGCATGAAGCTTTGAAATAGGACCCTGGGATAGGCCATTCCCTTCAAAGTGTCTATCATTACTCCTTGGTGAGTCAGCTTCTGGGCTGCTGCCAAAGTGCTTTTTGTTGAGTTAATCATGAAACCATATTTCTGTAGAGTTGATATGGTGGCCAAAATACAATTTCAAAAGAGTCCCTCAAAGTGTTTATCAAAGAAAGAACATAGATACATATCCAAGCAAGCTACTCACATGTTTTTTAAGAGAAGGGATGAGTAATACAAAGGAGTTTTCACAGAATCATACTAAAAAAAAAAAAAAAAAAAATCTCCTACATGCTAGGGTCCAAAAATGTCCTATAAAATCTCCTAACATTTTAAAGTAGAATTTATGCAAATAGGTACACTTAAAAGTTTTTATCCCCTTGAGGAAGGAAAAGTCATCTTATCTTTTACATATCAGGTAAATGAGCTGAAGAATTTTCAAGTTAATAAAACCGAGATACCCAAGAATTCTCTAAAGATCCATCAAATATTTCTGAAGGGAAAAAAATCTATTCCACTCTATTTAGAGGAACCCATTAATTTAAAAAAATGTGTAATTTTTAGTTTTGAGAGGGTAAAATACTGTTGGCAATAAAGGAATAGTATATGCAGTACAACTAAACAGTTCCACAGAGCAAGAATGGGAAACCTCCTACCTCTGAGGAAAAAATAGTTGGACAATAATAATACTCACTTCCAGGATATACAAAGTAAGATAAATAGTCATGTATGATTTTCTTTAGAAAACACCAAAATTTTTCCTATGAACTTTAAAAACTGACATGAGAGCGAATGTTCAGAATGAATCTACTTGTAAGATGCCCAGAACTCCTTTCAAGTTTGTCAGTAAAAGGATACATAATGATTCTTTTAAAAAAAAAAAGCTAATATATACAGATTCACAAGTTTAAGAGACTTATCATTTTAAAACACACTCATGCAGAATTTTAGTGTATAAATTTAAAACATGCACCCATAAAAAAACCATAAAAGTTGCCTTAATATCCACAGGAGAAAAGATCTAAGTATACAATAATAATTGCAAAATCAGGGGTGCCCAGATAGCGTAGACAACTGAGCATTAGTCTCTTGGTTTCACTCAATCTGTGATCTCAGTCCTGGGATCAACCCCTAAGTTGGGCTCTGTGCCCAGCGCAGAGTCTGTTTGGTATTCTCCTCCTATCCCCTTCTACTCTTCTCCCCCTGCACTCCCTCTAAATAAATCTTTAGGGAACCCTGGGTGGCGCAGCGGTTTGGCGCCTGCCTTTGACCCAGGGCGCGATCCTGGAGACCCGGGATCGAATCCCACATCGGGCTCCCGATGCACGGAGCCTGCTTCTCCCTCTGCCTATGTCTCTGCCTCTCTCTCTCTGTGTGTGCTCTGTGTGACTATCATAAATAAATAAAAATTTTAATAAATAAATAAATAAATAAATCTTTAAAAAATAATAATTGCAAATTCAAAAACACTAATATATAAAATATATAATTTATATAGCATTATTAGAGTAAAGGCAAGATATCCCCTCCCAATGTAGTAAATTCATACAACCTAGAATGCTTGAAAGAACATTACCTTATACCAAGGAAGTATCTTATCTACATACAAGGACCCAAGCAACAAAAGGCATAATCCTGTAATTTACACTTCAGAATTCCCTACCCGTTAAGATTTTTACATACATGGTAAAAGATCTCAAGAAATATTCACTAATTATTATTTTAAGGAGATGTATTTCCCTTTTATACTAGGATACATGTTGAATATCTGTATTATCCTATGTAACCACTAAAAATGGAAAATGTATGGTAAGCTTCCTACTGCTTATGTAACAAAGCTCTAAGAACCATATGTAATGGAGGACAGACAACAACTTGGTGTTGTTTAAATCTTAGTGCAGGGCAGCCCAGGTGGCCCAGCAGTTTAGCACCGCCTTCCGCTGAGGGCCTGATCCTGGGGACCGGTGATTGAGTCCCACGTCGGGCTCCCTGCATGGAGCCCTCTGCCTGTATCTCTGCCTCTCTCTCCTCTCTGTGTATTCTTATGAATAAATAAATAAATAAATAAATAGAAATCAATCAATCAATCTTAGTGCAAAATAAATTTCCCATACATCATTTGTGATGGTGATTAAAAAATTTACCTCCAGCACTGATAGTCCTCCCCAGCCCTGTCCTACAGCTCTAACTGCCTAACTAACCTATTTGTACTTAATGTCCAATTGTTTCTGTGCTTAAAGCAAGACACACTGCAACACTCCCCATATTTCTGTCAAAATTAATTGCCCATGCTACTTATTCTTCTGCGCTCTATCTAAATCTATCATCTATCTTTGTCTTACATTTATCCTCTTTCAACTCTAACACTGAACCCTGTGAAAAGAGGCAGTATTGTTACTGCTATAGTAACAGTAGCAACAATTGCAACTAGCATATATAGAATTCTTACTATTGACTAGCTATGGTTATAAGCACTTGCTAAATCCTCATAAAAGCACCAAGTATCAGTGTCCTCATTTTAAAATTGAGAAATTTGAGGCACAAAAAAGGAATTTGCCTAAGATCAAAGAGAGGTACTAGTGGTGGCACCACAATTCAAACTCAAGCCTGAAAAAAAAAAAAAAAACAAACTCAAGCCTGAGCTCTTATTCACCATTCACCATGCTAAACTGCAACAGTGCAAAGAGCATCCAGCTTGATGTTGGAAGATCGGAGTTTAGTTCAACTATTCACTAGCAGTGCAATTTCAGACAAATCCTGACAGCTATGAAGCACAATTTATTCACTTGTAAAGTGTAACAATACAGTTTGTCCTGCCTACCTCACAAATAACAGCAAAATTAAGTCCTCTGCAGGGTCAGAATTGAAAGCTCAAAACATTAACTTCCAAAAATTGCCTATAATCTCTATTCTGAGGTAAAAAGGTCCCATCTCTCTTTTGGTCTCATATTGCAAGGAAAAGAAAGTTCACTACTTAGTAACAAAGAGAATAATTTAATTCAAGAAACTAATCAACCATAAGCCACAAAATATAAGTTTTCTATCTTGTTCACATGAAACCATAACTATCAATATTACTACTTCCAGTCATCTTGGGAGAGGGGAGGAGATGGAGTAGGAACTCTAGCAAACATGTTCTACTTATAAACTTTTCATAACCAATTCGTAACCATTCTGCTACTTAGAGGAACAAAAAAAACAAAGTCAAGGATTCACAATTCAAGACCACAAAATATGAAATAATGCAATAAGGAGTTTTATAAGTAAATTTATAATATAGAAGTAAATTTACCCACTAAGTATGTCTGCCTACTTCCTTAAAGAAAAATCTAATGATTTTTTACAAGATTATTTATATAACAATATAAATATATAATATATATTTACAAGATTATTTATATAACAATTCTCATTCCAGAGTGGGCTTTCTTGGGGATGAAGTTTAGCAATTTACAATGTTCTGCAAAAATTATAAGCTTCTTCAGGTTCCAGGGTAAAGTTACAAAAGTTCTGGCAATTTTTTTTTTAAACCATTAAAATTAAATACATGGGATAGAGTGCCTGGGTGACTCAGTCCAACTCTTAATTTTGGCTCAGGTCATCATCTCAGGGTTGTGAGATGGAGACCTGCTTTGCACTCTGCACTGGATGTGGAGTCTGCTTAATATTCTCTCACTCCCTCTTCCTCAGCCCCTCCCCACCTAAAAAAAAAAGAACACATGGGCATGGGGCACTTTGCTGGCTTAGTCAGTGGAGTATATGACTCTTGATCTTGGGGTTTTAAATTTGAGCCCCACATTGGGTATAAAGATTACTTAAAAATGAAATCTTAAAAAAAAAAAAATGGGCATATATGTGTGCATGTGTATGCAAATGCTTTTATAGCAGTTTTTTGTGGTCACCAAAAACTGGTAACAATCCAAATGAGTAATGAATAAACTTTGGTACACCCATACAATGAAATGCAGCTCAGCAATAAAAATTACTCATACACAAAATACGAATATGTCAAAGTGCCCTGTATTAAAAGAAGCCAGTCTCAAAAAGCTACATACTGCATTCCAGTATGGATTCCATTTATACAGAATTCTTTTTTTAGATTTTTAATTTATTCATTTGAGAGAGAGAGACAGACAGAGAAACCACAAGCAGAGAGAGAGGCAAAGGGAGAAGGAGAAACAGACTCCCCATTGAGCAGGGAGCCCAATGCAGGGCTCAATCCCAGGACGGGGAAATCTGAAGGCAACCTGAGCCAAAGGCAAACACTAAATCATCTGAGCCACTCAGGTGCCGCTATATGGAATTCTTTGAAAAGACAAAACTATAATGACAAAACAGATCAGTACTTGTCAGAGACTGGAAGTAGGGGAACAGATGGACTAGAAATGGCCACAAGAAAATTTTTTTGAGGTGATGGACTATTCTGTATCTCCATCACTGTGATCATATGTGTTTACAAAACTTGCAGAACTGTACTCAAAGGGCATGTTTTCGTTTTATTCTATGTAAATTACACCTTAGTTGTAAAATTTTTCTAAAACATAGAGATGATAGAATCTTAATTACTCCTTTGAAAACAGGACCAGATGCTGCTTAAACAACCAAAGCAAGTACACTAAACCTTGCTATATCTGCTTCCAGTTTGAAAAATCCCTTCCATCAATATTTTTGCCTAGAAATTGAAACAATATCTGTAGCTATAAACTCCCTTAGAATTAAATATATATATATATATATATATATATATATATATATATATATATATGTGTGTGTGTGTTTTATAAGGGTGCCTGGCTGGCTCAGTCGGTAGAGAATGTTGACTCTTCCAAAAAAAAAAAAAAAATGCTGACTCTTCAACTTGGGATGGTGAGTTCAAGCCCAACGCGATGGGGGTAGAGTTTTTATACACATACACACACACTCTTAAGAAAACTACCTACCATTTACATCCTAGTAGTGTTAAAGCTTTTTTGTCAAGGAGGGAATAAAACCCAAGCAATAAATATTAACATCAAAGATACACACATATCAATCTTTTCCAGAATGATGGTCACAACAAATGAGTTTCCTCTCCTAATTTTGGTTCAAAAAAACAAAATTTCGTTTCAAATTACCTGCAAGAGATTACTGTAAGATCTTAACATTTGCCTAAAATATTTAAGTGCTTTCACCTAACTAGGCAGTACAACAAAATGGCTAAGAACTCAGGCTCAACAATGGGATGCCTGGGTGGCTCAGAGGTTGAGCATCTGCCTTTGGCTCAGGGTGTGATCCTACCCACGTCAGGCTCCTACATGGATCCTGCTTCTCCCTCTGCCTGTGTCTTAGCCTCTCTCTCTGTCTCTCTCATGAATAAATGAATAAAAATCTTAAAAAAAAAAAAAACTCAGGCTTAACAACTCAACTACTCGGGCAAGTTATTTAACCTAATCTTGCCTCAATTTTCTCATCAGTAAAATAAGAATAATTATACCTGCATCTGGGAATAATTCTAGACAATTAAATGAATTGATATACATGTAACCATTTAGAACAGTGCCTAAGATACTTAAGTAAGCCTCAGCAAGTTTCAAGCTAACATAAATGAATGATAATCACCTGCTGTGTGTCCTTAGATAAGTCATTTTACCTTTGTATATCACAATTCTGCCTTGTAAGGTAACAAACCTAAATACAATGCCCCAAACATCTGTGTAGTTATACTATTCTATGTTCCTATAATTTTGCCTGAACTGCACCAAGTCAACTTGCAAATAATGTTAAGTATTATGCCTGTTAGGGACACCTGAGTGGCTCATCGGTTGAGCTTCTCTTCTGCCTTCCGCTCAGGGAATGATCCTAGTTCTGGGATTGAGTCCTGCGTCGGGCTCACTACAGGTAGCCTGCTTCTCCCTCTGCCTCTCTTCTATGTCCTGCCTCTCTGTGTCTCTCATGAATAAATAAATAAATCTTAAAAAAAATAGGGATCCCTGGGTGGCGCAGCGGTTTAGCGCCTGCCTTTGGCCCAGGGCACGATCCTGGAGACCCGGGATCGAATCCCACATCGGGCTCCCGGTGCATGGAGCCTGCTTCTCCCTCTGCCTGTGTCTCTGCCTCTCTCTCTCTCTCTGTGACTATCATAAATAAATAAAAAATTAAAAAAAAAAAGTATTACATCTGTTATACAGAAAAATCTGAGGCCCAAATAAATTAAATGAGTTGCCCAAAAGAGACAGTAAGATGAAGGCAGAACCAAGACAAGGATCTGCTGCTGTGAAATTTCTCAAAACTTTGTTCTCTCCAAATATTTTAGCCCTCCATCAACTCCTTCCCTTCTGATAAATATAAATATGACATAAAAAAAAATTTTAAATTCATTTTAAACATTTTAATTCATTTTAAAAATCCATTAAGCTATACACTTGTTTGTTCACTCCTCTGTGTGTTTTTTTTTTTTTTTTTTAATTTTTTATTTATTTATGATAGTCACAGAGAGAGAGAGAGAGAGAGAGAGAGAGAGGCAGAGACACAGGCAGAGGGAGAAGCAGGCTCCATGCACCAGGAGCCCGACGTGGGATTCGATCCCGGGTCTCCAGGATCGCGCCCTGGGCCAAAGGCAGGCGCCAAACCGCTGCGCCACCCAGGGATCCCTCCTCTGTGTGTTTTATACCATAACTGAAAAAGGTAAAGGGTGCCTGGGTGGCTCAGTCAAGTATAGGGGCATCTGTGTGGCTCACTGGTTGAGCGTCCGCCTTTGGCCCAGGTTGTGATCCCTTGGGTCCTGGGATTAAGTCTTGCATTAGGCACCCTGCAGGGAGCCTGCTTCTCCTCTGCCTAGGTCTCTGTGTCTCTCATGAATAATAAGATCTTTAAAAAATAAGAAAATTAAAGTCAAGTATAAGTGGTATTCCTTCTTTACCCAACGAGATTTCTTTTTTTTTTTTTTTTTTTTGCTTGAAAACTGAATTAAGTTTTTATTTCAAGTGCACTCTTTAAAACCCACCACCTATTTCATCTATTCCCCCACCCACCACCTCTATCAGGGGGTTATCAACCATCAATTTGCTCTATATAGTTAAAGTCCCCAATGAAATTTCTAAGATAGACATTTTCAGTTACTTTTAGTTGGAGATAACAGAGACCCAAAATGTCTCAATAAACATTATTCTTTGACCAGTAAAATTTGAACTGCAACTTTTTTTAAGACAGGAAAAAAAATCCTGAAGAGATTTCAGGTCATAACGATCTTAAAATTACATTCTTTAATGTCGCTTTTATACATTGAAAAGAGTTATCAATTATTACCAACACTGAACACAAAAAATTAAAATGTAAAAATCTGGTTTGTACTAGAATGTCTAATTCTGACACTGTTTTGATAGCACTGCAACAAAATGTTTAGATAACTAAATGTATCTGTTTTATCCTGAGATCTCTTCCTACTGCTTAATCTATATCTGTTTCACTGAGTTCATAATCTGTGCTATCAACATGACAGCCACTAGCCATTTATGGCTATCTAATTTGTCAACTATACTTCAGTTTAAAAAAGGAAATTTAAATTAACTTAATTTTTTTTTAATTTAGTTCCTTGGTCAAACTAGCCAAATTTCGAATGCTCATTATGTACTGGACAGTGCAGATATCGAACGTCAGAAGGATCATCAGAGGAAGTTCTAATGACCATCATCACTTGTTCTATATATGCAATCTCATCTCTCACTCATCTCTAGCCCTTTACTATGCTAAAATTAATCTAAGAAAATGATAATCAATGATTAGCATGGATCACCATATCCAATTATTTCCTCAGCCTTTATCTTCCCTCATTTCACTGAAACTTAACTGATTATCACTTAATTTGGAAATCCTCTCTTCTCCTCTGCTTCCACTATGCCTCATTAACCTAATTTTAACAGTTTTCATTTTTTCTTCTCATACCCCCCCAAATGTGATATTTAATCTCTGGCTCTTCTAGATTCAAGATCTCATCCAGATGAGCCTACCTACCTTTCTTACCAGCTTAAATTCTCTATCTCCAAGCTCCTGCAGGACATTTTTACCTGTATATCCCCTGACCTCAATGTTAAATGTGTGGAAGATTTCATTTTAGTCCTTTTCCAAAACCAGCTCCTCCTCCCAATTCCACATTTCTGTACTATCACTATTCACCAAGGCCCAAAACCCATCAACCTTGAATCACTGCTGCTTACCTCCAATTCAACTAGTTCACAAATGTTTTTCTACTTCCTTTATGGTGTCAACTAGCAATCTTCTACCTTAATCTAGCCACCTGAATTACCACCTGGCCACCACCTTAATTCAGGTCCTTATTAACTAACTGTGTATACAGTACAGATTCTTCACTATTTTCCAATCTTCTCCTGCTCCCAATTATTCAACTACCACCAGACACATCTTTCTCAAAATTGCCTTTGATCTCAAAAGCCCAAAAGGGCTTGGAGTAAAAGAATATTCAAACACCTTAATGATTTGATTTCAACAATCTGTAGCCAACATACTTTAGAAACTTGTCTTTGAATCCTCTATCTTCTATTCTGTCCTAGCTTACAAAACCAAAACCATTCCCCAAACATTGATTTATGTGCCTTACTTATATAAAGCTGTGACTCTTCCTCAAGTCTACTTTACAATTTTTTAAGTAGGCTCTATGCCCCATATATGATTCGAACTCACAACTCTGAGATCAAGAGTCGCATACTCTACATATTGAGCTGGCCAGGCTCCCCTCTACCATGCCAATATATTCGTTTCTCTATTAGGATACTAAGAGTGCCTGGGTGGCTCAGTCAGTGAAACATTACCTTCAGCTCAGGTCATGATCCCAGGGTCCTGGGATAGAGCCCTATATCAGGCTCTCTGCTCAACAAGGAGCCTGCTTCTCTCTCTCCCTCTGCCTGCCGCTCCACATGCTTGTGTGCGCGTGTTCTCTCTTTCTCATTCTGTCAAATAAAATCTTTTTTAAAAAGTTTATATATGGGGGATCCCTGGGTGGCGCAGCGGTTTGGCGCCTGCCTTTGGCCCAGGGGGCGATCCTGGAGACCCGGGATCGAATCCCACATCGGGCTCCCGGTGCATGGAGCCTGCTTCTCCCTCTGCCTGTGTCTCTGCCTCTCTCTCTCTCTCTCTCTCTCTGTGTGTGACTATCATAAATTAAAAAAAAAAGAAAATAAAAAAAAAAAAAAGAAAAAAAAAGTTTATATATTAGGAAACTATCCATCTTAGGATCTCATACATAACACCCATTTTGAACAAACCTAAATGAACAGACCAGGAATAAGAAAGTTACAAATACTACATATTGGTTTAGCTTTAATATAAAAGCATCTATATTTCATGAAATTCTATTCCCCAAGAGTTCATTTTGCAGAACTTTTTTTTTTTTTTTTTAAGATTTTATTTATGTATTCATGAGAGACACAGAGAGAAAGGCAGAGGAGCAGGGAGCCTTATGGGGGACTCGATCCCAGGATCACGACCTGAGCCAAAGGCAGATGCTCAACCACTGAGCCACTCAGGCATCCCATGCGGAACTGTTTCGGTAGAAGTAATCCTACCATTGTTCAAAAGTATAAAGTAGAAAACTATCCATTATAGACAGCACTTTTGAGGATCATAGAAAAGGCCAAAAAAAAAAAAAAAAATCCCTAGATGCCAATTAGTAAGGGACTAGAATAAGTGTAGTGTCTCTCAAGTTTAAAAAAAAAAAAAAACTACATAGGGGGCTGGCTCAGTTGGTGCAGCATTTGACTCTTGATCTTAGGGTCATAACCTTGAGCCCCATACTGGGTACAGAGATTACTTAAACTTAAAAAGAAAAAAAATTTAACTATACAGTCCTTAAAAATGGGTATATCCACATTTTGTGATAGGGTAAGATGTAATACACCATTATTGTGAGGAAAAAAGCAAATTGTAGATCACCCTGTACAGTTTGATCCTATTAGAGGGAAATGTTTAAATTTATATATTATTTGAAAACAACTATCTATAAATAGGGGACTCAAATTTTTCTGTTCACACAAACAAATACTATATAACTATTAAAGCAAATGAAGTAAATACATATATATTGATTCAGATAAATTTCAAGCTTTTCAAACTGCAATATATATATACTTATGTACCACATGTATCTGAAACACGTAATACTACAAGGTAAGTACATCTACAGGAAGATCATAAGAGCATGGGCTAAGATAAGTAACCTCTGAGTAATGGAAGCAGGATCTAGGAGAAGAGCAAAAGGGACTCCAGTTGTATAATATTTAAGTTTTAAAAACAAACATAAACGTACCTTTCAGGAAATCTAACAATGTCAACATATATTAAATCTAAATCAACATCTATTAAGTACATGACATTTGTTAAATTATTCTCTATATTTTTCTGAATTTTTGAAATATCTAAATTTTACTTTTAAAAAAGGAAACATGGTATGGAATTTAGGAAAAGAGAAGGGGCTTTGTAGACTTCTATAGGGTATTTTCTTTTCACAAGCTTGATATTCTTTACTATAAAACTTCTAAGTAAAAATCCCCATAAACTTATAGTACTTACATTTATTACCTTGATTGCTCTTCAACTTTAAACTTATTCTTAAAATATATACATATAAAGGGTAGATAATTACAAATGCCTTACCCTAGAAATACAAAATTTAATGTGCAGGGGGGAAAAAACCACAAACTGACAGGCTCTATCTAATCACTTAAACTCTAAAAGATACATTGCATAGATCTTCCTAAAATATCACCAGATTAGTACATAAATTACAGTGGCTCAACTCCCAGCCGTAATTTAACACCAAACCCCAATGAGACTATACTGTCATAATTTTTATCTAAATATCCTCCAATTCAAATTACATGTATAAAAGCCTATCACCTCTGAATGCTGTAATCCCACTTGATATTTAAAATACACACACAGCTATAGAACTTACTCAAGTCCACATGGCAAGTCAGCAGGAGAATTGGGAAATTCAGGCCGAGAAAAAGTGTTTAGAGTTCACAGAATCTGATTTTTCTTTTCAAGGCATCAGTCATAATTCTCAATCAGCTCATCAGGAAGAAGAAAATTAGATGGAGGTCTTCTGGTGTTTAAATATGATCAAAGCTCAGTCTCAGTGGAGTTTACAATGAGAAAGTTCAAATTACCTTGCTTGCACCATTTCTCCCCTACCACTTCCTACAACTGCCACTCTGCTTAGAACGGGAGCCACTTAACTATCCAGTGATGACTATGACTTAAACGCTCCTAAGACACCCAATGAAAACTAAAGACATCAAAATGTACTCTAAAATAGCAATTTTTCCTAATAAGAGTAATGCATGCTCATACAAAATTGGAAAACTACAGAAGAATACGAAGCAGAAAAGTTACACTATTCCACCAGCCAGAAATCAATCATTATTAATATTTCTATTCCTGTCTTTCTAGGGTCTCTTTCATAAAAGTTTATTAGTTCACTTACTAAACAGGATTTTAAGTACAGCAGAAAAAGAACAATACTAGTTCTTTTGAAGACCAATTTTCCTCAGTGTTTTCTAAGGCAAAACCATGTATGTACACATGGAACTGGAGAGAAGGAGACAAATGAGAGAACTCTTACGTGCTCCTTTTCATTCACCCCATGGCAACCAGAGTCTGTATTTCAAGAACCATTGTATACCCAAAAACTAATGTTTCCTTCTTAAGTAGCAGCCTACTACATCTCTCTCTCTCTCACACACACACACACACACACACCTATCTTGGCAGTAGGAGAAACATATGTAGTAAAAGGAATTAAATCAAGACTGATTTTTTGTTTGTTTCCTTAAAATTACCCTTAGGAGAAGGTAAAATAACTGAAAGCGTGAAAAAAAATTTTTTTTTAAATCTGAAAGGCTGATGTAAAATTAATGATCTCTCCCACAAAAAATATTCTCTGTGCACATCAGATGAAAGAACAATGTAACTACAGAAAAAATGTAACTATTAGTTTTACAACACTATAACTTATTTATTATATGCGTAAATAAATATGTAAGAGTTTTAAACAGTCCAGGGATATTGATACCTTACTCTGTACCAGGTAGTACATAAGTGCTGGGAAGTAAGGGAGAACAGCCATCAGTACCTACCTTCTGCAGGGCTTAGGCACCTCTCTAAATATGGTATCTAACACTAGACATGTAGCCTCAAAAGAACAGAAATCACACCACTCATTAAATTATGCTCTCAAGGGATGCCTGCGTGGCTCACTGGCTAGGCATCTGCCTTCAGCCCAGAGCATAATCCTGGAGACCCGGGATCGAGTCCCACATCGGGCTCCCTGCATGGAGCTTGCTTCTCTCTCTGCCTGTGTCTCTGCCTCTGTGTGTCTCTCATGAATAAATAATTAAATCTTAAGAAAAAAATATGCTCTCAAATCCTTGAGGGTTTAAGAAGATATACGTAAAATCACATTATAAATCATGCTATGTAAGGTAAAAAGAAAACACTGTACACAGCAACCACCTTCAACATAAATTATCTCATTTCTTTTAACTGACAAAAATAATAATCACAAATAGATCTTTCATAATCTCGAAGACCTCAGTATTATCTGTCTCTGACAATGAACCATATGAAATAACTGAAATTAAGTTCCCCAGGATGGGAAGAGAAAGAGACCCATCTTTCTAATACAAAAAGCACCATTTCCTGATTTCATAATTTACGGTGAGGGGTGGGGGCAGGAATAAATCAAAAGCAATGTATTCAAACTTAATTTAAAAAGTTACTTTTTAATCTAAGATTCATCATGGAAAGTTTCAGCCCAATAAAGCATTTTTTAAAAGTTAGAGATTCAGGCTCTTCCAAATGGAGTTAGAATGACAGGTTAATTGTGGTACTCTGCAAGCAAAGGAAAGTAAGTAGCAATTATTCATCCCTTCCCTCAGTCTCCAGGCTCTTAGAAAGCAGGGATGTTATAACCAAACCACTTTCCATAAAGCACAGACTTATTAAAATATATTCTACACAGTATCATATCTAAGCAAGAACAGAGAAATCTCTATTTTAAGAGAAATAGATTACTTACATAGTTTCTAAGAGAAACAGACTACACTGTTTCCTATCCCATAATTTTTTCCTTTTCAAATTCAGCCACCTCAATGATAACAAACGGTATCAAACTGACACTTTGAACAAGGTTTATATGTTTGCCTTTTTGCAGATAGGACTCCCAAAAGCATGGCACACTTTATAGACCATCATAATCCAACTAGACTGGACCATTTACAGAACCAGGGGAAATGCCCCAAAATAATTATAAATAATGGCCCAACATTAAATCTTACAAGTCTAAAGCAGAGATATCCAAAGTAAAATATACCTCAGGAAGCACTCAAAATGCTCCAATGGGGTAAAGAAGAAAACTATTTGAACTTTATTTTTAATTCTCATCCTTGTTAAATTTCTTTGTTTATATAAGGTACATAATAACTAGTTACTATATTGTTTGTAAATTAAATATTTAAGAGTGAGGATTAATGCTAAAACTTTTTTACCACTGAGATGATCAAAAATTTTAGAAACCACTAGCTTAATGTATTATCACCGCACTCTCATTTTTACCGCCACTTCCAGTTAAACTGTAGAAGCTAAGACCTGATGCTGAAAAAAGGAAAACTATTCCCAAATTATTTTAAAGTCCCATCAACAAAAAATAATAAATCACTAGCAAGACCATGTAGACCTGAACACTAATATGTTGTTTGTGGGACTTTTTTTTTAAGATTTATTTTTTTTAGATAGCGAGCAATAATGAGCAGAGGGAGGGACAGAGGGAGAGGCCAACTCCCCACTGAGCAGGGAGCCTGCTATAGGGCTGGATCTCAGGACCCTGAGATCATGATCTGAGCCAAAGGCAGACACTTTACAGACTGAGCCACTCAAGTGCTTTTATTTTTAAAGATTTTACTTATTTATTCATGAAAGACACAGAGATATAGGCAGAGGGAGAAGCAGGCTCCTTGCAGGGAGCCAGATGTGGAACTAAATTCTGAGAACTCTGGGATCACAACCTGCGCCGAAGGCAAACGCTCAACCACTGAGCCACCCAGGCGTCCCTAAAGATTTATTTATCCATTTTAGAGAGAGACAGAAAACACAGGAGAGAGAGCACAAATATCAAGGGGCAGGGAGAGGGAAAGAGAATCTCAAACAGACCCAGAGCCAAGCACAGAGCCAGATGCGGGGCTGGATCTCACCATCCTGAGATGATGACCTGAGCCCAAACCAAGAGTTCAACACTCAATGGAATGCGCTACCCAGGCACCCCTGTTGGAGAGACTTTAAAATAGACATTTCTTCTACAGGATATCTTGAGTATGTTCAAATTTAAAACTCTGGATGCCTGGGTGGCTCAGTGGTTGAGCATCTGCCTTTGGCTCAAGGTCGTGATCCCGGGGTCCTGAGATCAAGTTCTCCAGCAGGCTCTCCACAGGGAGCTTCTCCCTCTGCCTATGTCTCTGCCTCTCTGTCTCTCATGAATGAAAAAATAAAATCTTTAAAAAGTCCAAAGGAGTTCAGGACAGCACTGTTTTAAGAGAAAAATTGAAAATGTCAATTAATAGAGAATTGTTGTAAATTACGTATCCACATCACAACACTAAATAACCATTAACGGTACATCAATTTGACATGGAAAGTTGTTCTTTTTGAAGTATTTGGTAGATAATATATAAGAAAAAAGGATAATACCAAAAATCACATCTAAGTAGGACCATGCGTTATCTCTATTCTGCTGAGTAATCTCAATCTTGTTTTTTGTAGGGTTCACACACACACACACACACACACACACACACAGAGTATGTACTTGTAGCTTTCACAATCAGAAATAACAATTTCGGGATCCCTGGGTGGCGCAGCGGTATGGCGCCTGCCTTTGGCCCAGGGCGCGATCCTGGAGACCCAGAATCGAATCCCATCGGGCTCCCGGTGCATGGAGCCTGCTTCTCCCTCTGCCTGTGTCTCTGCCTCTCTCTCTCTGTGACTATCATAAAAAAAAAAAAAAAAGGTTTATAAAAAAAAAAAGAAATAACAATTTCATTTTGAAATTAAAAATCAGACTAAGTTAAAATTCTTTCTTATTGCCCTGTAGTACTTCAGGAACTTCTTTATAAACACTACTTTGCCCCATGTGATTTATGGAGTCAGTCTACATAATTTACAATTAGATTTATCTTCTAGAGAAATGATAGGTATAGAACAAAAAAAAAAAAAAAAAAAACAATTACCTTAATTTTAAATTAGCCATTTTATTTTTATACCAATTCTTGCCAAATATGTTAGGATTTATCAATATACCAATAATTCCTTATAGTTTGCCAGCTTATCAATGAATAATTTAAAGAACTAAATGAGTTTATATAGTTCTCTTCTGGAACTAAGCTCCATAAAGGCATTAGCTACTGGGGTGCCTGGCTGGCTCAGTCAGTAAAGCATGCAACTCTTGATCTCCAGGTTGTGAGTTCAAGCCCCACATTAGGTGTAGAGATTACTTCAAAATAAAATCTTAAAAGAAAAAAATTAAAAGCATTAGCTACTGAAGAAGTAAACTCAGAACCCAGAGAATAATCATTCTAAGTACTGTGTGAAGACACAAATCGGCACAAAACAGATTCAGGCCTGGACAAATCCAAGTTGGGGTTTTCAAGTAGTGAGCACCAAGACAATACCTCTGTAGCTACCAAGTAGTCCATTTAAGGGAAAAAAGTGCTTAAGAATATTAGCATATTTATGTCTTGCTGGGATGCCTGGGTGGTTCAGCGATTGAGCATCTTCGGCTCAGGTCGTGATCCCAGAGTCCTGGGATCGAGTCCCACAAGGGGCTCCCCTCAGGGAGTCTGCTTTCTCCCTCTGCCTGTGTCTCTGCCTCTCTCTGTGTGTCTCTCATAAATAAATAAATTAAATATTTTTTAAAAAGTTAAAAAAAAATTATCTCTTACCTTGGTTCATCAAATCAACAATTTATAACAGAGCAATGAGGTATTTTACCCTTAACAGAAATAACTTTAATTTAACCCAACTTCACAATTTCCTTGTAGTTTTTCGTTTTATACCTTACTATCTTAGTCATCCTAACTGCAAAGCCCAGATATCATATCCCTAATCAATTACTTCAAAGTTTTACACGCAAGAAAAAATATATATTTTATGTTATAACCCAGTACATAAGCATATAAAAGAGACTTCTCAAATCAATACTTTTACCATTTGCAATATACTGATATTATTTATCTCTTTTAATGTTTTAAAATCACCACACTGTTAACTTTGCCCTATGATGTTGCCACTTGGCATTTAGAAAACTTAGCCCTAAACTTCACACATAATGTACTAACCTCCTTCCACCACATTCCACCTTCTACCACCACTCCAACATGATAAAATGGGTAAAATCTAGCAAATCTATTTCAAGTGCAAAATGTGAGACATCCCTGACACCTCTCTGAAGTTCCTGCTGCATTGTGACAACTCCTTGTTGTTGTTTTTTAATATTTAAGTACTCTCTGCACCCAACGTGGGGCCCAAATTCACTGCCCCAAGATTAAGAGTTTCACGCTCTTCTGCTGACCCAGCCGGGTGCCCCTGTGACTATTCCTATTGGCAGACAGGATGTAAGTGCTGAAAGGTTTCTCCAGACGGAGTATGGAAGTAGTAATCTTTTTTGTTGCCTTATTAGTGACATTAGTAAATTCTGCACTTGACAACATGAAGTAGGTTTACCACTGCTCCACAAGCCAACTCTTCTAAGAAAATAAAATAGGATTCTAATACAGTCATATTCTTACATTTTAGATTGCTTTTCATACATACCATTCCATTTGAGCCACCCTGACAAACTGAAATAAAAATAGTTATTCTTCCTTTTATTAATGAGAGAATTGAAGCTCAGAAGGATTATGTGGCTTGCCAGAAATAACACAACTAACAAGGAACACAACTTAAGCTTGAACCCAGGACTTCCCTGTCTACCCATTCTCATGCTACAATTTTCATTTTGAACATCTGAGATAAATATGAACATGATGTTGATATTAAGTTTCTAGGTATGAGGGACACCTGGCTGGCTCAGTCAGTATAGCATGCCACTCAATACCTAGGATCTTGGGATCCGTGGGTGGCTCAACGGTTTAGCGCCTGCCTTTGGCCCAGGGCGCGATCCTGGAGTCCCAGGATCAAGTCTGGCATCGGGCTCCCAACATGGAGCCTGCTTCTCCCTCCTCCTGTGTCTCTGCCTCTCTCTCAATGTCTATCATAAATAAATAAATAAATCTTTTAAAAAAATACCTAGGATCATGAGTTTACACCAAGTAAACTCACATTCGGTGTAGATTTTACCTAATAAACATACATTTTATATATAAATATAAAATTTAAATATAGAAACTAAAATATATTTTTTAAATATATATTTTAGTTTCTAGATAAAAAAATGAAAATGAGGGTAGCCTGGGTGGTTTAGCCGTCTAGAGCGGCCTTCAGCCCAGGGCGTGATCCTGGAGACCCCGGATCGAGTCCCACGTCAGGTTCCCTACATGGATCCTGCTTCTTTCTCTATGTCTCTGCCTCTCTCTCTCTCTCTCTCTCTGTCTCTCGTGAATAAATAAATAAAATATTTTTAAAAATTAAAATTAAAGCATTCTATCAATATTGGTATCAAAATAAAAATTAAAAACAGCAATGTTAATTTTGGTAGCCTCTAAAATTATTAGGAATTCTAGTTCAACCCAGTATGGATTTGATCTCATACTATGTCTTAAGTGAATGTTTCACTGATTATAAAATTACTATAAATTCACCATAGAAAATTACAGAATTGGGGGCAGCCTGGGTGGCTCAGCTGTTTAGTGCCACCTTCAGCCCAGGGCATGATCCTAGAGACCCAGGATCGAGTCCCAGATCAGGCTCCCTGCATGGAGCCTGCGTCTCCCTCTGCCTGTGTCTCTGCCTCTCTCTCTGTGTCTCTCATGAATTAAAAAAAAAAATTACAGAATTGGGTGGTCTGTAAGAAACAACTAGGCACATAAATTACACAAACTTCCCTAAACCATTCTTAATCTTGTGGCTTCACACTAAATTATGAAGTTCCTTATGTGAAATTCATTTGATTTCAACACTAAGTGAATTACAACAGTGTAAGCATGTGTTTCTGCATAATACTTGCAACATGCACTCAATTTCCAGAGCACTTTTGGACAATGTCTAAAATCTATAAGCTACGAGTAGAACCCAAAAATGTTCAGGGCTTTTTTTTTTTTTTTTTAAGATTTTATTTATTTACTTATGAGAGACAGAGAGAGACGGCCGAGACATGGGCAGAGGGAGAAATAGGCTCCATGCATAGAGCCCAACATGCAACTTGATCCTAGATCCCAGGACTCTGGGATCACGCCCTGAGCCTAAGGCAGACCTTCAACCGCTGAGCCACCCAGGCATCCCTTCAGGGCTTTTTTTAATTAAAAAGGTGCATCTACCTACATAAGATGAATACTGAATAACATAATTACAAATTGTTGAAGATTTGCAGAGGGGCGTCTGGCTGGCTCTGTCAGTAGAGCACGTGACTTTTGATCTTGGGACTGGGAGTTCAGCCCCATGTTGAGTATAGAGCTTACTTTAAAAAAATAAAAATATATTTCTTAAAAAAAAAAAAAAAAAAGACATGCAGAATCAGGCTGAAGAAACCTGAGTTCAACAAGTACAGGCCTTTAATTTTATACATCAGAAAACAGGTCCAGAGAAGAAACATTCCTAACAGCAGTGACATAGTCAATTAACACAGAATCCGGGATCCCTGGGTGGCGCAGCGGTTTGGCGCCTGCCTTTGGCCCGGGGCGCGATCCTGGAGACCCGGGATCGAGTCCCACGTCGGGCTCCCTGCATGGAGCCTGCTTCTCCCTCTGCCTGTGTCTCTGCCTCTCTGTCTCTCTCTGTGTGACTATCATGAATAAATAAATAAAATCTTTAAAAAAATAAAAAATAAAAAATAAATTAACACAGAATCCCTGCCAATTGACAGTTTCCCATCATTCTAAACATGTCTGCATCTAACAAAAAGTCACTAAAAAGGTCCACTACACCCAAAAAAAGACACATTCAAGACCCAAAAACTGGGAGATAGTTTACAATGACAGTGGGGGGGGGGGGGGGTTAGGAGAAAAGCCTCTATTTTGTAAAGATTTTATTTTTAAATAATCTCTATATCGAACATGGAGCTCAAACTTACAACCTTGAGATCAAGAGTCACATACTCTACCAACTAAGCCAACCAAGAGCCCCTAGGAATACAGAACCTCTTGAAGGAATCCCAAACTTCTAAACTACCGGGGTCTTTAAGCCAATGCGAGGTATCAAGTAGCTTTTTTATTTTAAGATTTGATTTGAGAGAGAGGGTATGCACATGCATGCGAGCATAAGCAGAGAGAGGGACAGGGGAACAAGCAGACTCCCTCCTGAGTAGGGACCCCTATGTGGAGCTGATCCCAGGACCATGAGATCATGACCTGAGCCAAAGTCAGACGCTCAACCAATTGAGCCACCCAGGCACCCCCTAAAGTAGCTTTTAATAACTTCTATAATATCTTTTATTAATAATTTTTAATAAAGTTATCAACCACATTTTTCTTCACATCTCAATACTACCCATTTGCTCAAAAAATACCTGAGAGCACAGTATATGCTGTGGAAACTGTGCTAGACACTGGAGATACCAAGAAAACTGGAGATCCAAGAAAACAAAACAGCCTCTGGCTCTCAAACTGGACAACTGGATACATTTTTCTAAAATACTACTTCATGGTTTGACAGGGTATTTACCAAACTCCTTCACTACTCTACATAACTATAATATTTTCTGCCAATTCTTCTAAACTTGCAACAAACCTTACCACACTCCCGGTGCAACATGAGTATTTCTTGGGTAATTCACCATTCCACTTTACCACAGAAGGTGTTAACCAGAACTACAACAGATTTAAAAACTGACTTTACCACTCCTCATGGCCTGGGGCAAATTTCAAGAACTTTTCACAATCCACAATAACCTTCATGGTGCACAACCCTCATTTCAAATGACTGCTAACCCACCCACCCTACCCTCACTTTACTAGAAATCTGAGTCAGATGGTTTAGGAGCAAGCATAATGTTGATATGAAGCACCTACCATGGACCCCTTTGTGAGCCAGAAGTAGACTTTTTGCCTCTCCCTCTCCTTTTCTTTCCTCTAGATCCTCTTATATATCTCTAGGTATACGTCCAGTCAAGCAGCATCTAATTTTATCAAATGTGTTCCCAAAGACTTGCACAAATAACTTCTAACAACAAATCTAATTCCTCTACCTAAATCCATTATTTTTTAAGAGATGCTCAATTTTCAGTTTTAAATTTCTCAGGCTTCCCCTTCTTCTCTACCTCTCAAATTCTTAAAGCTCTATAAAGAATTAAAAGCATTCTCAGAAGTCATAATTAATGGGAACCTTATGGAATACCAAGGGTGACCTAAAGCTGACTTTTACAGGTTCACAGACCTGGCTGACCAGAATCATTCAGGGAACTTCGTAAGAATGGATTCCCAGGCCCCACCCTTAGAGATTTTAATTCACCAGATCCTTCTACATGAAGCTCAGGAATCAGCATTTAAGGCAGTCCATACTATTTCTCATGACTGTATTTAGGTAACCACTGAATTAAAGAACTTGGCCTACAAGTTGAGAAACATGGGTTCTCCTATGACTTGCTATTAACTACAAATGGGGCTGCACCACTCTGCTGGTCACTTGAACTGCTCTGGGTCACCTGAAAATGAGGGAGTTAAGTAATTAGAGCTGAAAGAGGCCTTCATAGGCAGCCAATCTAAAATCCTAGAACTCTCCAAATTCAGTTTAGTATACTACACTGGGCTTACACAAAACTGTATCACTCTGTAAGCTCTTCCACCCACTCAAGTCAAAGACCCTAGAAGGGAAGACTTTTTGCGTGTCACCAACCCACCTTACTTGTGTCTTCCAGCAAAAATAACACAGACCATGCTTCTGGCTCTACAGAAACAGCCTTTAATCTAAAAAGGAGAAAGTCCCGGTCACCTCTCCAGGTACAAATCACAAACGTCTTACATAAAAAATCATCTCGTGTAATTCAACCCAAGCCTTCGATAGCATCACTGTCCACATTGTGAGAAAAGAAGTTGAACCTCAACTACAAGAGTGCACACATTTTTTTCGTTGTGAAAAATTAGACTCTGTCAGATAAACAAAGCGGGTGTCAAGATATTAAATCAGTCGAAAATTTAGGCCTCTGACTGGAGAAGACACTTGAACATCAACAGCTAACTGAACATCAAGTACAAAACTCAAACGAGATTATCAGGCCCCAAAGAAGTTTATTAAAGTGCCCATAAAATTGACCCCATTTTTTCGAGGTAAGTTTTCCAGCCCAAAGTACAAGCAACAAAATTATCGCAGGGGTCCTGAGCGGCACAATTTCCACCTAGGAAATCCTTTTTCGCGGAGCTGTTTGACCAGCGTCCCCTGCTCTTAACCGCCTCGGAACCATCCTTCCCACCCAAGTACTACCAGGTCAGGAGGATGCCCTGCTGCAGAGTCGGCCACTCCTCCTTCCCACAAGTCCCGGGCCCGCACCGCTGGCCCCGGGGGCTCTGCTGGCCCCCGACCTCCGGCCTCTCGCCACAGACCCGGTCGGGAGCGAGGGGCGGGGGGGGTGCTCACTCACCTCCCGGGGTGCGCGGGCACTTCTCCGGACGCTCCAGGGGCGGCACTTCACACCCCTCTCCCCACGGGCCCATCCCTGCCAGGTCCCCGGGATGGCCGCCCGGGACCCCGCCTCCCCCGCGCCGAGGGTCGGGGCCGAGCCCAGCCGCTGCGCTCCCACTCCCCACGCCTCCCCCTGGCGGCCGCGGCCGCCGCCCAGGACACCCTTCCCCAGGCCACGCCGTCCCCAGCCCCCCGCGGGCCGCCTCCTCCTCAGAGGGTGACAGCCGCTGCGCCGCGGCCGAGGCCGGCCCCTCCTCCGGCCCCTCCTCACCCCGGGAGGAGGGGGGGACGTTCTTACCGGGCGGCAGGACATGGCGAGGCTCGCCACGGCACGGCCTCCTCCGCCACCCCACTAGGCTCCCAGCCAGGGCCGGCGGGGGGCAGCGCCTGAGCCGCTGGAGCGTCTCGTCCGGCTGCTCCTCCGCTGCCACCGCCGCCTTCTCACAACCACAACAACATGGCGGCAGCGGCCACACAGAGCGCGCCCCCGACGCCGAGCCGGGCCGCGAGCGGGAGCGCGCGCGCACGCTCGGGCCCTCAGTCCGCGGTCGCGGAGCAGGAGGCAGGCGGGCAGGCAGGCGCTGGCGGGGCAGAGGCGGGGCCGGGCCGACGGCCACGCCCCAGCTGGTGGGCGGGGCCGCGCGGCGGCTGAACGCCCTCCGCGGGAAAGGCTGGCCCCAGCTCAGGTGGAGAAGGGATTAGGCGCTGGGTGGGAAGTGGGCCGAGAAAACCAACGGCGGTCCTAAGATCAGGGGGAGGCAACTTTTCCCTTCCCTATAGCCCTGGGCAAGACAAAGCCTCACACAACCAGTAAAATACTTATGGTGAGCATGAAACTAATCTAATATAACGCATAGAGGTATGGTGAGCTCGAGGCTCTCGGAATACAATTTCAAACTGCTTCGGCTGAAGAACTTGAGTTTTCAAACACTGAAACAAAAATTGTATCCTATCCACAATAGCCTGCAGACGAATTCTACAAACCAGAATGGAATTATTTTAGGCCCTAACAGATTAACCTCTTCAGAGTTGCATTTCAACATTATACCCTTTACTTTTCTGGAAAATGGCTAAGAGACCCAGTCAAATGAAATCTGTTTATTTGTTGTGTGTGGTTTTTTTTTTTCCACAGTACTCCCTGCAATTATTTATCCATCTTTCATGTTTATCGTCTTTCTATTCCATTACAACATAAAAGCTACTTTAAGATAAAATTCATGTTTTGTTCATCACTTTATCCCCAGCACCCGGAACTGTGCATGGTGAGTAGTGGACAAATTTGGTTTTTTAAGATTTTATTTATTTGAGAGAGAGAGAGAGAGAGAGAGAGAGCAGGAGGGAAGGGCAGAGGAGAAGCAGACTCCCTGCTGAACAGGGAGCCCAGATGGGACTGGATCCTAGGACCCTGAGATCATCGTGACCTCAGCAGATGGCAGATAACTGACTGAGCCACCCTGGCTACCCTCAAATTTCTTGATTAACAGCTAATATTTAGTTACACAATTCCTCTAATTGAATCTTCACGGCTTTAATAGGCAGATACTATTATCTCCACTTTTCAAATTAAGAAACTGCAGCCCAGATTACAATGCACTGAATCAAAATTCAAACTCAAACCCAAGTGACAACAAAAATTATGCTGTCAGCCATTGGACTGTACTGCCCACTTCATGCATTGTCACCTGAAATAGAATCCCAAATAAAAAGTTACATTAGAGTTGAAAGTTAGGAAAGACTTTGCTGTACTCCCACAGAATCAGGTATGCTTTCTTTCTGATAATTACTTCGTGTTATGCAGCTAATTGTGTATCTTTTCACCTTGGCTTCCCAAAAGCCCAAGGCTAAATCTAAAGCTCAGTGGTAGCCTACTGTTGGGCCTTCAGGTGCGCATATTAAGAAGCATGGTTTTCTCTCCCACCTCAACTTTCTACTTTTATTTATATTTTACTGTCCTGATTTCCCCCTTTTCATTATAGGATTGTAGCCTATACCGAATGAGAGAGGAAACAGTAAGTACATAGAATAGATGAATGACCAACAAACAAAAAAACACAAGTTTCCCACCTGTTTCTCCTATTGTCTGATAAAATAAAGCTCCCATCAGGTTTGTCCCCTCTAGCCACTTGTTCTGCTACCCCAGCCTCTGCTCGAGCAAAGGCTGAGGGATTGGTTCCCATAGTTGAGTGGCCTCTGATTGGACTGAAGCTAGCACCAGACTCCAGGACAGCCTGCCACAGGCTGGCTAGCTTCCAATGAGCTGGCAAGGGGCAAAGATTCAGCCAATGCGAAAGCTCCCCTGCAATCTGTGAAAGAGGTGCCTGTTAGATTAATTTTTCCGCTAAATAAATAAATAAATAAATAAAAATAAATTCACCCTTATTTGCCTTTTAACATGGGTTCAAGTATGAGAGGGGAGGAGTTAATGTATTTTAAACTGAGTCCTCAACTAGTACATAGGAGGTAGAAGGAGTTTCTCTGTGCCCATGACGTAACTATTTGTGTCTTTTATCATAATAGCTAAGGTGGATTGAATCTTAGGATGTGCTGACAGTATGTGAGAGCTTTACATGTATATCTAATGTAATCTTAACTCTATGAGCAGGAATTGTTACTCTACCCGATTTTACACAAGAGGTTGTATAAAGGTCAGAATTTGAACCCAGACAATTTGATTCCAAGAGCATGCTTTTATTTTTTTTTTTAAGATTTTATTTATTTACTCATGAGAGACAGAGGAAGAGAGGCAAAGACATAGGCAGAGGGAGAAGCAGGCTCCCTGTGGGGTCCTGATCCTAGGACCCTGGGATCACCATGGGAGCCAAAGGCAGGTGCTCAACCACTGAACCACCCAGGTGGCCCCAAGAGCATGCTTTTAAACTTCATCTATACATGATAACCCACTGCTGCCCACCTGCTTATCCTTAAGCCGACCTTAGTAAATTTTCTTTAAATAAGAGATAACTGCCAAGTGGCCTTGAGAACTCACTTCAAGGAGAAGGGCTGAAAAAGAAAAACAATGGAAAGAAAACTGGTTTGGGTCTAAAGAAAGATTTGAATCTTGGCGCTACCACATACTCATTCTTTATTCCCTTTTCTATGCCTCAGTTTCCTCATTGGCCCTGTGGGGGCCTAATCACTATTCTGCTCACCTCACAGAGGTATGTAAGGGTTTTGTAATGAGTTTGAAAAATGTTGGTAACCTCTGAAAAACCAAACCAGTGGCTGGGATCCCTCTTGGGCTTTGGCTGAAGACAAAGCCTTAAACTTTGTGCAGTGAGTCCAGAAAAGAGAGAGAAAACCAATCCAGACTCAGTGAGGGTTTCTCACTGCCTTGTTTCTCATGTGAGGCATCCCTGTCTACCTGCCTGACAGCCTGACCATCCTCCCCTCCTCCTGATACCCTTTCAGCCTCCTTTCCCCCCTGCTATCTTCAAAGCTGAAAATATTCTTCCAGCTGTTCAGGGACTCTTTTGAAATAGCCTAAGACAGATGGAAAGGTTGATTGATAAAGGCTTCCTAAGGTCACCCAGGGCCCCTGAAAGGTAGGAGTCCCTCTAGTCCCAAATGCAGCCTTTCCAATGCTAGATCCTGCTGCTTAATGATAAAAGTCACTTCCCCTTCAGTGAGCTGTTGTGTAGATTATCCCCAAACTCTTGTAACCCCAGCATCTTCTTGGCCTCCTCACTCAGCAGAGAGGAGTAACTGGGGCGGGGGGGGGGGGGGGGGGGGGAGCGGCTCAAATTTTGAGGAACCACTTGCCTAGGGTCAACTAGAAATTACAATTGAACTCAATGTTTATATGATTCAACATCTCCAGGGATTTTCCAGTGACCACACTGTACCTCTGATAGCTGGGGTAGGTCAGCTCAACAATTCAGCATAGAGCAGTGGTCCTCAAAGTTTGGCTCACTAGTCTCTAGGGAGTCCTGAGACTTTCAGAGACCTATATGGTTCAAAATTAATAATAAGAAATTATTTACCTTTTTTTTAAAACTATGTTGGCATTTGCACTGGTGTTGCAAAAGCAGTGGTGGTAAGATTCCTGGCACAAATCAAGGCAGTGGTACTGCCCATTTTAGGAGTCATTGTAGTCCTCACTTATGTGCACTGGTAGTAAACAAAATGCTGGTTTCACTTAACAATATCCTCATGGGGCATCTGGCTGGCTCAGTCAGTACAACATGCTGCTCTTGATCTTGTGGTTGTAAGTTCAAGCCCCACCTTTAGTGTACAGATTACTTAAAACTAAAATCTTTTTTTAAACGAAGAATATCTTTGAGAAAGCAGTAAAAAAAGATCCAATTTTATTAACTCTACACCTTTGATTACAAATCTTTTTAATATTCTCTATGATGAAATGGAAATTACACATAAAGCACTTTTTTTTAAAGATTTATTTAATTTATTTATTTATTTTTTTTTTAATTTTTATTTATTTATGATAGTCACAGAGAGAGAGAGAGGCAGAATCACAGGCAGAGGGAGAAGCAGGCTCCATGCACCGGGAGCCCGATGTGGGATTCGATCCCGGGTCTCCAGGATCGCGCCCTGGGCCAAAGGCAGGCGCCAAACCGCTGCGCCACCCAGGGATCCCCTTAATTTATTTATTTATGATAGTCACACACACAGAGAGAGAGAGAGAGAGAGGCAGAGACATATGCAGAGGGAGAAGCAGGCTCCATGCACCAGGAGCCCGACGTGGGATTCGATCCCGGGTCTCCAGGATCGCGCCCTGGGCCAAAGGCAGGTGCTAAACCGCTGCGCCACCCAGGGATCCCTAAAGCACTTTTTAAAACATTTTATTGAAGTAAAATTCACATTACATAAAATCAACCATTTTAAAGTGACCAATTGTGGGGGGCCTGGTTGGCTTAGATGGTGGTGCATGCAAGTCGTGACCTCAGGACATGAGGTCAAGCCCCACTTTGGGTGTAGAGATTACTCGAAAAAAGAGAGAGAGAAAAATAAATTTAAAAAATAAAGTGACCAATTCTGTGTCATTTTTTAAAAGTAATCTCTACAGCCAACATGTGGCTTGAACTCACAACCCCAAGATCAAGAGTTACTCTACCAATCAGCCCAGCACCCCTGACCAATTCTGTGTCATTTAATACATTCACATTGTTGTGCAACCACCACCTCTATCCAGTTCCAAACACATTCATAACTCTAAAATAAAACCCCATACTCGTTAATGAGTTACATAAAGTACATAAAGCACTTTTGCTATGTGTAGAGGTAGAATGGTTGTTACAAGGGAAAGCACTTATAGGATTCCTTGAGTTACAAGCTAAACTAGCCTCTTTTTTAAGGGGGGAGGACTGTAAAGAACCCACTATTTTTAACTTACTTGAAAGAATAGGGGCATCTGGGTGGCTCAGTTGGTTAAGCATCTGCCCCCGGCTCAGGTGCTGGGATCCTGGAGTCCTGGGATCAAGTCCTGCATCAGACTTGCTGCTCCATGGGGAGCCTGCTTCTCTCTCTGCCTCTGCCTCTCTCTCCCTTTCTCTCATGAATAAATAAATAAAATCTTTAGGCCAGCCTCTGTGGCTTAGCGGTTAGCACTGCCTTCAGCCCAGGGTGTGATCCTGGAGACCTAGGATCAAGTCCCACATCAGGCTCCCTGGATGGAGCCTGCATCTCCCTCTGCTTGTCTCTCTCTCTCTCTCTCTCTCTCTCTCTCTCTTTCTCTAATAAATAAATAAAATCTTTCTAAAAAATAAAATCTTTTAAAAAAGAAAGAAAGAAAGAGTAGTCAACATGCAAACAACAATTATTTAGATTTGGCAGACTTTTCTCAAAAATGTATGAAATGAAGGGTGCCTGACTGGCTCGGTCAGTGGAGCATACAACTTGTGATCTCAGGGTTGTAAACTCAAGCCACACGTTGGGTATAGAGATTATTTAAAAATAAAGTCTTCTTTAAAAACGTATGAAATAAAAAAAAAGTATGAAATGAGTTGTCGTGTCAAGCAAAATAGCTGCTAATATTTATTACAAATGATAGCATTTGAGATTAACTAGAATTTTAGAAAATTTGAAAGTGCCACTATGAATGTGACAACTTCCCAATCCCTAATATCTTTTCTACTTGGATGGGTTGTAATAACTAACAAAAATGGATTTTTGATATTGTTAATGAACTGTACCAACAATTGGAAAAGCTGCATAACCCAGTGAACCAGTATTTTCCAAATGACCAATGCATATTACCATACCACATGCATGAATAAAAGTTCCATTCAAAATGCCAGATAAACCAGGAGCACCAGGTTGGCTCAGTTGGTTGAGCGTCTGCTTTCAGCTCAGGTCATGATCACAGACTCCTGGGATCAAGCTCCACATCCAGCTCAGCAGGAGTCTGCTTCTCCCACTACCCCTCACCCCACTCATGCTCTCTCTCCCGCTCTTCCTCCTCTCTCTCAAATAAATAGGTAGATAAAAACAAACTGCAAGATTTTACTGTAACTACAAAAAATTCATTCATGTGAATTATGCAACTAAACTTTTTTTTAAATTTTTATTTATTTACGATAGTCACACAGAGAGAGAGAGAGAGGCAGAGACATAGGCAGAGGGAGAAGCAGGCTCCATGCACCGGGAGCCCGATGTGGGATTCAATCCCGGGTCTCCAGGATCGTGCCCTGAGCCAAAGGCAAGCGCTAAACCGCTGTGCCACCCAGGGATCCCTATGCAACTAAACTTGAAGAAACTACCACTTGTCAAATTTTAGTGTAATATCAAAAAAGAATGTGTTCATTTATCTCAATTGTATGAGGCTGGATTGTCCTCATATAGTTCAACTAAAACAAATTGCCAGAGACTGAATGTAGTAGATATGAGAATGCAGAATTATTCTATTAAGTCAAGCTTTAATGAGACCTGCAACTGTGTAAAACAATGCCATTCTTCTCACTAAAATATTTGTTTGGAAAACATAGTTATAAAAAAATAGTTATTTTTCATAAAGATATTTATGTCAACAGTCATGGATTTACAATATCATTTTTTAAATTGTGCTTTGTTTATTCATTTAAAAAAATCTTTTAAGTAAGTTCTATACCCAATACACAGTTCAAACTCATGACCCTGAGATCAAGAGTTGCACAGTCTACCAACTGAGCAGGCCAGGTACCCCTAAATCATGCTATTTTTGTAAATTAATATACAGTTTAATATCTTGTCAGTTTTAATTCCTAACAAGATAAATATCGATTGACATAAGTAACTTACATAAACAAAATCTCTTTAGGGTCTTAACAATTTTAAAGAAACTAGTAAGTTTGAGTATCGCAAGTATAGAGTATTCATTGATATTTCTCAATTTCTTTTTTTTTTAAGATTTTATTTATTTATCATGAGAGACACAGAGAGAGAGGCAGAGACACAGGCAGAGGGAGAAGCAGGCTCCATGCAGGAAGCCCAACGTGAGACTCGATTCCAGGACCCTGGGATCACACCCTGAGCCAAAGGCAGATGCTCAACCACTGAGCCACCAGGCATCCCATATTTCTCAATTTCAAAGGCATTTTTGGTCTGTACTTGGATTTTTTTGTTTAGTTATTTAATACGTAATTGGTAACATATAGCCAAACAAACTCAGTTATTACAGGCATCATTGCTTAGGACAAGGCTAAATTTACTTAAATAAAATGATGAACTGGGGCCCCTGGGTGGCTCAGTTGGTTAGGTGTCTGCCTTCAGCTCAGGTCATGATCCTAGGGTCCTGGGATCAAGCCCCACATTGAGTTCCCCACTTAGTATGGAGTCTGCCTCTTCCTCTGCCTACAGCTCTCCCTGCTTCTGTTCTCTCTCTGTGTGTGTCTAATAAAAAAATAAAATCTGGGATCCCTGGGTGGCGCAGTGGTTTGGTGCCTGCCTTTGGATCAGGGCGCGATCCTGGAGACCTGGGATCAAATCCCATGTTGGGCTCCCGGTGCATGGAGCCTGCTTCTCCCTCTGCCTGTGGCTCTGCCTCTCTCTCTCTCTCTCTCTCTCTCTCTCTGTGACTATCATAAAAAAAAAAAAAAAGAAAAAAGAACTTACTTAAGGAAAAATAAGACATGTTAAAGAAGCCCAAAATGAAGTCATTTGCCCTGCACAACAGAAAACCAAGACTTTGTTACAGTTTCAGCCTCTCCCAGGAATCTGACTTTTTCTTTATTTTTTTGTTTTTTTTGGTGCCAAAACCAAGATTGAACAGAAATGTGACTTTTTTTTTTTTTTAAAGTAAGCTCTGGGAATCCCTGGGTGGCTCAGCGGTTTGGCGCCTGCCTTCAGCCCAGGGTGCAATCCTGGAGTCCCAGGATCGAGTCCCACGTTGGGCTCCCTGCATGGAGCCTGCTTCTCCTTCTGCCCGTCTCTCTCTCTCTCTCTCTATCATGAATAAATAATAAATAAAATCTTTAAAAAAATAAATAAATAAATAAAGTAAGCTCTACGCCCAATGTAGCACTTGAACCCATGACCTAGAGATCAGGAGTTGCATGGTCTACAGACCGACCAGCCAGGTGCCCCAGGAATGTGACTTTTAAAGATTTATTTATTTATTTATTTCAGAGAGAGGCAGGGAGAGAGCACTTGTGGCAGGTGGCACCTGCCCACTGACTGCCAGGCCAAAGCTGCCCAATCTCCCAACCAGGGGATTATGACCTGAGCTGAAACCAAGAATAGGACACTTAACCAACTGAGCCACCCAGGCACCCCAAACATGACTTTTTAAAAGTGGACCTGAGGGACGCCTGGGTGGCTCACTGTTTGAGCATCTGCCTTTGTCTCAAATTGTGATCCCGGGGGCCTGGGATTGAGGCCCGCATCAGGCTCCTCACAGGGAGCCGGCTTCTCCTTCTGCCTCTGTCTCTGCCTCCCTCTGTGTGTCTCTCATGAATAAATAAATAAAATCTTAAAAAAAAAAAAAAAGTGGATCTGAAACGCCCTTAACAGCAATAGTGAAGTAATCTGCATATTAAAAACCTTACATTCCCTTCCCCCCAAAAGATGTTGTCCTAGCCAAGCAATCTTTTCTTTTGCTAATAATTTCCTTGCTCCACCCTCCTTCCTATAAAAACCTTCCATTTTCTACAGTTCCTCTGAGTACCTCTCTCCTTGCTAGAAGGGCTGCTTCCCAATTCATGAATAGCTTAATAAAGCCAATCATATCATCAAATTTATTCAGCTGAATTTTATTTTTTAAAAAGGTAAGTATAAGCACAAAGCTGATTGTGTCAAAAATTCATTAGGATACAGGGCACCTGGATGGCTTAGTCGGTTAGACTCTTGGTTTCAGCTCGTCATGATCTCAGAGTCATGAGATGGAGCCCTGTGTCTGGCTCTGTGCTCAGCGTGGAGTCTTCTTGAGATTATCTCCCTCTCCCTCTCCATCCTGTTCTGCCCCTTCCCCTGCTCACATGCATTCTCTCTCTCTCTCTCTCTCTAAATAAATTAATTTAAAAATTTAAAAACTCATGAGGATAGTACCCAAATGACTGGACTTTGAAAAACATTCAAATAGTGATTGAGTTTTTGAATTAAACAAACCTGTCACCAGTAAGTTACCTTACTATGTGGGTAACTTCATCTGGAAAATGAATTATTGTTTAGGATAAATGAGTTAACACATGTGCAGTAGTGCTCAGTAGGCGTGCTTCCCATCCTCCTCCCCTGGAAAGGTACCTGGTAGCCCAGTGTCACAGAGGCCTGCTGCAATCGGAGGTAGGAAGCCTGGATTCCTGACCCAGCTGAGCCACTGACTCACTGACCTGACTCCACCCTCAGGGCCTCAGTTTTCTCATCCAGAAAATGACAGGGTGGGATGTCATCCTCTCCAGAGCCTCCCAATCCTACCAACCATCCTCTGATTAAAGGATCCAGCCTCGCCTTGTTTGATTATTGCATCAGAGAATTACAGAACCGCAGCTGGAAAGGACTCTAAATATGTCTTCCTGGCCTGTCCCCCACGAAGCCCAGAGAAGTTCTTAACCTCTTGGCCACCTGCTTGGCCACATGGGGGAGGGGCAAGGTCTGGAGGTCCAGTGGGAAAATGAGAATGCTTCCTCTTCGCTTTGATAAATGATATAGGCATTTGGTGGTTTAGACACCACTCATGCCTTAACAAATACATCACAATTCCACTGAGAGATACAAATCCCACTTCAGCTTGAGAAAAATCAATGCCCTTGGTTGGGAACAGGGTGTTACCTGGATTGATGGATTGCTTGGTGTTACTAACTAAATCTACCTTTGAAAGGTCAGTAGCCGCACCCCCCACCCCGCCTTCCCTTGAACCCGTGAATTCCCCAAGGGAAGATAGAGGAGATAAAATTGACAAGAAGAGGCTGGTGGGGGGGGACAGACATGGACCTCTGGGAAAGAAAAGGAGGTCTTCCCTTCTTCTCTCCATTTCCCCTCTCTCTTCCCTCCCTCTCCTGTCTCTATCCTCTCCCCTGTAAGGCACACCAGTGGCCAGCTTTCTCTACCCAAAGCTTCCCTACAGCCTGGGCCAATTCGTAGCCACAAATAGAACCAGAATCCACTGAAAATAGCTCCTCCTCCCTTCTGCCCAGAGTTTCCAAAAGCTGGCAGGGACGCCTTGCCCCTACCAGCCAGGCCCCAAGCAGGGAACTCAGGTAGAGAGACACCAAGGTCAAGGTTGGTGACCACATAAGGAATAGCAGCCCCAATCAAAAACAACTGCCTCTTATTAAGGGCTGGCTCTGTGACAGTGCCACCAGGAGCTTTAGTTCCCAGCAACCCAATGAAGAAGGCCCAGAGAGAGGTAAGGAACTTGCCCAGAGCCACACAGCCAGTGGGAAGTGGAGCTGGAGTCCACATGGTTAACCACTTCATTGCTCCATACAAGGCAGCTACACCAACTAGCTCCAGATCCCTGAGGCTGTGGGGAGCTCAAGCTCATCCAGACTCTCCTCAGCCAGCTGGAAAACTGAGACCCAGAGGGAAAACACTTCAGTATACAAGTAAAGCAAGCACCTAAGTCTCTCAGCACAGGGGCCAATGGTTTTTGCAGAGGTTGAAGCAAACAGAGACTCCCTTGTTCCTTTTTGTGGAAGTCCCATAGGTCTTTTTCTTTTTTCTTTTTTCTTTTTTTTTCTTTCTTTTTTTTTTTTCACATTTCAACCTCCTCCCTTTCCGCCCCCCCAGAGCAGGGAGCCCTTCCCAGACACCCGTCTGGCAGCCAGGCATCCTGAGATTACCTCTTATTCCCCCTCTGCTCAGGGTGTTTAATGTTCTAGGGGAAGAGAGCAAACAGCAGGGCATAAATCATGGGTGACATAGGCTGGCGTTCTCCTTTGCTAAATATGAAGCAGAAGGGACCCAGCAAGGGAAGAGAATTAGCAGGGATTTGCTGGCTCATTTAAATCCAAGGTCCAAAGGCACACATTTCTCCAACCTCTGAGAGATAAATTTTCTTCTGCCCCAAGATCCCATTTGTTATAAAATAATTCTCTGAAACAGCCTTAACTTCTACAACGATGACAAGAAAGACTGAAATAAGGCTGTGGAAGCTCTGTTGGGATGGAATTAAGTTATTTAAGAAGTGGTTGAAGGGTACCAGGGCACCTGGCTGGCTCAGTCAGTAAAGCGTGAAACTCTTGATCTCAGGGTCGTGAGTTCAAACCCCAAGTTGGGTGTAGAGATTACTTAAAAATAAAATCTTGAAAGAAAGAAAGAAAAGAAAGAAAGAAAGAAAGAAAGAAAGAAAGAAAGAAAGAAAGAAAGAAAGAAATGGTTGAGGGGTATGAAATAGCATCTCACATCTAGTGTCAAAGGATCTCAGTTCCATTCCAAGCCCTGCCACACTTCTACAAAGTCTGCCAAACTGCCTCAGACTCCCCAGTGTGTCTGAGAGCCAAGGAGTTCAAAGAGTATACAAAGTCAGTCAAACGTATGTATTTGTTGCAAACGTACCCCCTTTGTCTAATACCATACCAAGCTCTATAGATGCAATAGTGACAATAGTGACAAGAGAAAACCAGGCTCTGCCCTCCTGGGACTCACTGTCTATTTGGCAAGACAAAGTCAACAGAAGGCCAGGTGAGTGCTCTAATGGAGAAGATACAGGATTTATGGCAGCAGTTATATAGGGAACCTACCCCACACTTATGGGAGGGGGGCAAGAAACATTGATGCAGAGACTAGAAAGAAATATAAAACTTAATCAGACAAAAGTCAAGAGAAAGGATGACTCAGGTGAATGAAACAGCATATGCAAAGATCCAGAGGCAAAAGAGACCTGATTTATTCATTGGACCAATCAATTGGAGCAACTATAGGTTTATTTGAACATCTATCTGTGAGGCAAGCTTACCACTCATTCTAAGACTAGAATCTTGCTGAAGTTCTATGATTTAATGCTGTGTTAATCATAGAGTGCAGGCTGGATTCCATAACGGTTGCATTCTTTTAATATTACGAATTCCTTCATCAGCACCTCTAGGAAATAATCAACCTTGTTCCAACAAGTCTCTGGATGTTGACAAATCTATTTTATTGTATGAATTTCATCTATCTCCCTGAGTCCTATGTTCTTGACTTTTTAAGAAAGTCAAGACCCACTTGACCCACTCCATCCTCCTTCATCAGGACATACATGACATAAAAGGACAGCTGGTATGATCTGGAGGCCTCAGTCTTTCTGGGAAATTACAGAATTATACCCAACAAGAGAGAAAAAAAATAAAGCCCAAACCTCCTCTCCCCTGAGCCAACATGGAAGGAGAAACATGGAAGATTGACAACAAATGCCTTGGTGGGAAGTGTGGCTCTAAAAGCAGGAAACAGGATCAGAGATGTATATGTAGGTGGAAATGAGCTTTCACTTTCTGGGTGACTTGCGCAGGTTCCTACAACAAAGAAATGGCCTGGCCAGCTTTCAAACCAAGTGATTGGCCTACAACTTCAGAATTTCCCAAATGTTTCTGGTGAATGATATTATATAGCTATCATCAAAATAAATAGAACAAAAAGAAGAGTTTCCCAGCTGAATAAATTAGGGGACATGCTGAGTTCATGAGGTAACCAGGTTATTTTCTTTGCTGTTGAACTTCTCAGAGCCTTGATATGCTGATAGACATGGTGACATTCTAAGAGGAAGTTACAGAGTTTTCAGTTTGCAGGAGTCATTTGATTGGAGGACATGTTTCTGGGCAACTCCTGGAATCTGGGCTCCTTGGAATTCACCTTGAAAAATATTGCATTATCCCATGATTTTTGTAGCATGTTATTCTTATATAGAAAGTGAGTCCAGGACTCCTGGGTGGCTCAACGGTTGAGTGTCTGCCTTCAGCTCAGAGCGTGGTCCTGGAGTCCCAGGATCCAGTCCCACATCAGGCTCCCTGCATGGAGCCTGCTTCTCCCTTTGCCTATGTCTCTGCCTCTCTCTGTGTGTGTTTCTCATGAATAAATAAATAAAATCTTAAAAAAAAAAAAAAGAAAGTGAGTCCAATCTATTGTTGAATGATAAAAATAATACAATTTAGTAATGAGTTTAATGTCCTTTATTCAAGGGGAAACAATACATAGATTGGGAAAGCACAGTGCCTCACAGACAGTGAAGCACTCTTCCCAAGGGATTTTGGACAAGAGTATATTTTATAGAACATTCTAAGCAGCAACATGAAAATAGGGCATGATTGGCTAGTAGGTCAGGGATTTTCTGGTAAGGTTAGCAGGTCCTATTACATAGGTAAGGGGAGCTAGCCTAAACTGAATTGGAGGATTATGATTGGTGTATATTAGGTTTCCTAGACAGTTTTGAAGTGTTTTTCCAATAAGTATGGGTTGACTTAGGTTTAGGTTTGTGATGTGGGCCAGGCCACTGGGGCAACTTCCATTTTGTGAATCCCGATATGCAAATTTCCTTTATTACTACATATTTTGGATGAATAAATGAATACATAGCTTGAATATTCCCTTGCTGTGTGACCAAGGTACATGACATCCTCCTCTTCTTTGAGCCTTGGTTTTATCCTCTATAGCTGGGGCCAGTTTTTTTTTTCTGTAAAGGGCCAAATAGTAAATATTTTGGGCTTTACAAACCACATACATCTTTGTGGCATCTTCCTTCCTTCCTTCCTTCCTTCCTTTAACAGTCCCTTAAAATGTACGGTGCCTTAGTGGCTCAGTCGGTTTAGTGTCCAACTCTTGGTTTTGGCTCAGGTCATGATCTTGAGGTTATAGGATAGAGTCCAGAGGCAGGCTCTGTGCCCAGCAGGGAGTCTGCCTCTCTTTCCCCATCTCCTCCTGCCCCTTCCCCTGTTCACATGCACGATTTCCCTCTCTCTCTCAAATAAGTAAATAAATAAATCTTAAACACAGGGGCATCTGGGTGACTCAGCTGGTTGAGTAATTTCAGCTCAGGTCATGATCTCAGGGTTGTGGGATTGAGCTCTGCATTGGGCTGCATGCTCAGTGCAGTATCTGCTTGTCCCTCTCCCTCTGTTCCTCCCCTGCTCTCACTCTCTTTCATAAACAAACAAATAAATAAATAAACAAACAAACAAATAAATGTACTCATTAAAAAAATCAAAATGTGAAAACCATTCTTAGCTCTCAGGCCACACAAAAACAGGCTGAGGGGAAAAGGGAGGACAGAACTGGAGCCTGAGCCACAGCTTACTGACTACTGCTCAACAGTACTTAACACAAGGAAGGTATGAAGCTATCACTAGGTATTCTCCATTTCGTTATTTGTTGGTCCTCCTAAACAACCTTAGGAGGTGGGCATCAAGTTTCTTCCCCTTTCCAGGGAAAAGCTGATGTCCAGAGAAAGAAAATAAATCTCATCTGCAGAGTGAGTCAGTGACCAGATAAAGTTGAAATGGAGACCCCTGAATGCCAATCCTGAGGACAAACCCACCAAGTTCTGATGTTCAGGATAAAAGATGCCCAGCCTATATATCACAGAACTGCAGAATCTCTGCAATTTCTATAAGAGAATGGTTTAAGAACAGTAGCTCAATTGAAGGGAGGGACTCAATGCTGCATTTGTGAGGCATATTTGCATAGTATACACACTTTTTACTTAGAGTAGATGCTTGGGAGAGGGCTGATAGAGAACATGGGATAAGACCTCCAAACCATCCCTCAGATCTGTCCCTGACATAGCTTTTGTGGACCAAGTTCATTGTAGCCATTTTCAGGCCTCCATCTCATTTATTCACAAACTAATCCTGTGAGGCTGTAACATGATCTCCATAAAGGAGGGAAAAGGTGAGACTCCTGGTGAGTTAACTCACTTATCTGCTGAATGTCTCTCAGGTGATAAATGATGAACTCAAAGTCTGATTGCAGGTCTCTTGGCCCCACAGTCAAGGCCTGTTTCAATATACCTTGCTGCTTTGGACCGCTTCCCTGAGCCTGTGTTTGAAGATCAGGGTACTCACAGTCAATTTCTTAGTTTCACATTTAATTACATAAAGCATTAGGTTGTCTGATAAATGCATCCCATGTTACTCTTCATTCAATCTTTGCATGGATCGATTTCTTGTGTTTTGTTCATCCAAGTTCAATATCTGAGTCAAGATTGCTTTGGGCTCTTGGCCCAGAAATAGACCCACATAAATATGCCCAAATGATTTTTGTAAAAGCAGTTCAACAGGGAAAAAAATAGCCTTTTAAACAAAGACTGAAACAATTGGTCATCACTAGGCAGAAAAATTGAACAGCCACCTAAACCACATACCAAATACAAAAATTAACTCAAAATGGATCAAGGACTTAAATGTAAAATGTAAAACCATAAAACTTTTAGAAAAAAAAATGGGAGGGGCACCTGGGTGGCTCAGTGGTTGAGCATCTGCCTTTGGGTCAGGTCTTGATCCTGGGGTCCTGGGATTGAATTCCATGTCAAGCTCCCCATTGGAATCCAGCTTCTCCTTCTGCCCATGTCTCTGCCTTTCTCTGTGTCTCTCATGAATAAATAAATAAAATCTTTTTTAAAAAAATGGGAGAAAATCTTTGAGATCTAGAACTAGGCAAAAGTTTTTGGTCTTGACACTAAAAGCGTAAGTCCTAAAACGAAAAGTTGAGAAGTTGAAACACGTCAAAACAAAAAACGTGTGCTCTTTGAAAGACCCTGCTCAGAAGATGAAAAGGCAAGGTATACAGACTGGGAGGGAACATTCGTAAACTGTATTCCTGCCAAAAACCTCAAACTCAGTAGTAAATATCAAACAGTCCCATTAGAAAATGGACAGAAGACATGAACAGACATCCAATGAAGAGAGTATACAGATGGCAAATGAGCACAGGTTCCACATCATTAGCAGAGAAATGCAAATTGAAACCACAATGAGATATAACTACACATGTATCAGAATGGCTAATAAAAAATAATGAACACCAAATGCTGGTGAGGATGCAGAGAAACTGGATCACTTGTACATTGCTGGTGGGAATATAAAATGGCCCAGTTACTCTGAGAAAAAGTATCAGTTTCTTACAAAATCAAGCATATGCTTACTGATACCCAGCAACTGCACTCTTGAACATTGAGTCTAGAGAAGTGAAAACTTATGTAATCACAAAAACTGTGCATGATCATCCAAAGTTTTCTTTGTAATAGCCCCAAACTGAAACAAATGAAATGTCCTTTAATGGGTGAATTTAATTTTTTAAGATTTTATTTATTTACTTATTCATGAGAGACACACAGAGAGAGAAGCAGAGACACAGGCAGAGAGAGAAGCAGACTCCATGCAGGAAGCCTGAGGGGACTCCATCCCTGGACCGGGATCATGCCCCAAGCCAAAGGCACGCGCTCAACCACCTTGCCACCCAGGAGCCCCTAATGGATGAACTTATTATTTTTTTAAAGATTTTATTTATTTATTCATGAGAGACACAAAGAGAGAGGCAGAGATACAGGCAGAGGGAGAAGCAGGCTCCATGCAGGGAGCCCGATGCAGGACTAAACCGCTAAACAGCTGCGCCACCGGGGCTGCCCCTAATTGATAAATTTAAAACAAACTGTGATACATTCACACTAGGAAATACTATTCAGCAATGAAAAGGAAAAAAAAAAACTATTGATAACATTCAACAACTCCATGGGATCTCAAGGGAATTATGGTTGAGTGAACCGACTTGAAAAAGGCTACACACTATATGATTTTACATATACATATAACATTCTTGAAATGACAAAATGCAAAATTACAGACCTGGAGAATAGATTAGTGGTTAGGGAAGTGAGGAGAAAGGGAGAGACTATGACTATGAAGTGTGACCCAAGGGATCCTTGAAGATTATTTATTTATTCATTTATTTGTTCATTTAAGAGAGTGAAAATGATCACAGAGGGAGAAGAAGGAGAAGCAGCCTTGCCACTGAGCAGGGAGCCTCATGTGGGGGCTCAATCCCAGGACCCTGAGATCATGACCAGAGCCAAAGGCAGTCACCCAACCAACTAAGCCACCCAGGCACCCCCAAGGAATCCCCGAAATGGAAGTGTTGGAAGTGTTCCATATCTTTTTTTTAAAGTTTATTTATTCATGTAAGTAATCCCTACATGGAACGCAAGGCTTGAACTCACAACTCAAAGATCAAGAATCACATGGTCTTCCAACTGAGCGAGCCAGGCACCCCAGAAATATTTTGTATCTTGATCGGGTGGTGGTCAAACAAATCTACACATGTAATAAAATTGCAGAGAACTGTAAGCACACACACATACACACAAATGAGTGCATGTGAATCTGGTGAAATCCAAATAAGGTGGGTGGATTGTATCAACATCAATATCCTGGCTGTAATATTGTAATATTGTACTATAGTTAGATTAAGATTTGATCATTAGGGACAAATGGGTGAAAAGCACAAGGAATCTCTGTTGCTCTTATTTCTTACAACTGCATGTAAATCTACAATTATCTCAAAATAGGTGTTTTTGGTTTTGCTTTTTCAATTCATTTGAGTGCTTGACCAAAGACGGTTTCTTTCAGTGGAGAAGGTGCAGTTACCATTATTTGCCTACTAAGGTCTCACCATTAGAAAGGTCTATATATGTCAGGCACTGGGCAAAGTGTTCTCCATACATTATCTCTTTTAACTGAACCTAGTAGGGATGCCTGGGTGGCTCACCTGTTGAGCATCTGCCTTCAGATCGGGGCGTGATCCCGGGATCTGAGATCTGGGTTCAGGTCCCATATCGGGCTCCTTGCAGGAGGCCTGCTTCTCCCTTTGCCTGTGTCTCTGCCTTTCTCTCTCTCTGTCTCTCATGAACCTAGAGAGAAGGAAACACTGTTATTATATCTCCATTTAACAGATAAGGAAACAGAGATAGTCATTTGTCCAATCCACATAGTATTAAGAACCAGAAATGAATCCAGAGCCTGAGTTCAAGACTCATACCCTTAAACTCTACATGACTTCTTTCTCAGATTAGAGGCCACATGGCATTGGTCTTTGGGCTAGGCTGGCTTGAATTTAGGACAGAAGGCCAGGGCTATCCTTTGAATAACAACCAGGCAAACAGTATAGTGGAAAGAACACTAGATCATTTTTTTTAAATGATTTTATTTATTTATTTGCTAGAGAGAGAGAGAGAGAAAGAGAGAGAAAGAGAGCACAAGCAGGTGGAGCAGGAGAGGGAAAAGCAGGCTCCTTGTTGACCAGGAAGTCCCATGCAGGGCTCAGTCCCAGGACCCTAGGATCATGTCCTGAGCCGAAGACAGACACCCGATAAGCTGAGCCACCCAAGTGCCTCAAGAACACTAGATCCTTCCACTAGATTCCTCTAGACCATTCTAATTCCCAAGAGTATGTTTAATTAAGTAGCAACACCATGACTTGCAAGCTGTGTAGACTTAGCAAAGTCACTTCTGTCTGAGTTTCCTTACCCTCAAATCAGAGCTTGTAATTCTAGCACTGTCAGTGGATCAAATGAAGTAAAGCATTTCAAAGGGCTTTGGACACTCCAAAGGGGCGCAGTTATTATTAATAACAGGGCACCATGAAATAAATTCTAAATATAGGCCACTCGTTCCTATTTATCTTCTGGTTTGATGGTAAAGGTTCTGAGGACATGGGGTGAGTTTTACCTTTTTATTTGATCCTATCCTCCCCTTATAAAGTGCTCACAAAAATGGTAGATTTCTAAGAGTCCTTGTTAACTGCTATATTGGTAGAAATGTGATCAGAATGTAAAAAGGAAAAGCAAAGTATTGACAGCAAAAATAAAGAGCCTTGTGCTTTAAGTTTTTCTTGTAAATTGTGAAAAGAACTGAGAATGATCTCAGCCAAAAATTGGTCCCTGAATTTCCTGCCTTCTAACCCCAGGTAACTCCTTGTTTTTAACTTTGGAAGTGTGGGTTCTATCTTTTCAGGGGCATGGAAGAATGTGAAATTTGCAAACTTCTTTGAGGTACAACATGTTCTTGCTATTTATACCAACCAATCAGGATCTGTGGCTGGGTTTTGGGCAGGGTTTTTCCACATAAAATCAACTTTTTTACCCCCTTTCCCAGTTATGAAAACCTTGCAAACTCACAAACAAATTCCACGGTTTTATTACTAATGCCAGTAACATGGACTTTTAAAACTGCCTTTCATCTCAACGTCTTAAGCAATGTTGCAAACAGTAATTAAAGTTCAACACACCAGTGAGGTAGGCATCTATTATTCAACCCATTTTCCAAACAGGTAAACCCAGACTTACAAATTAGAGGCCTGGCCATAGGTTACTAGGGGTTGGAGCAGTGAGGAGAGTGAAATGAGGAGTTCTAGGCTCCCCAACTCTTGGATTCAGCAAGTGGATAATAAGATCTTGTGAAGATACCATCAAAGGGAAGGCATTCACCAAAGTGGGGTGATCCAGAAGGGGCAGAAAAGAGAAATTGGCCAGATACAATGACTCTCAAAAGTAAGAGAGATGGACACCTGGCTGGCTCAGATGGTGTAGCATATGATTCTTGATCTCAGGGTCATGAGTTTAAGCCCCAATTTGGGAGTTGAGCCTATTAAAAAAAAAAAAAAAAAAAAGGGAGGGAGGGAGAAGAGGGCCTAAAACTACTTAGAAAAGAAAATAAATTTACTTGATCCATAAATTTGGTTGAAGGTAAGAAGGAGTATGATTGAAAAAGTAATATGTTTTTTAGAAAGTAGTATGTTTACAATGTCTGATTTTGTAATAAAAGTAGGAAGTTTAAGTTTTTTTTTTTTTTTTTTTTTTTACTCTCGTATTTTGAAATATTTACTAACTCACAAGAAGTTGCAAAAATAGTGCATAGAGGTCCTAGGTACTTCCTCAGCTTCCCCAGTGACAACATCTCATGCAACTATAGTGCATTTTCAAAAACAGGACATTAGTGGGACACCTGGGTGGCTCAGTGTTGAGCGCCTGCCTTTTAGCCCAGGGTGTGATCCTGGAGTCCTGGGGTCATGTCCCACATCAGACTCCCTGCATGGAGCCTGCTTCTCTCTCTGCCTGTGTCTCTGCCTCTTTCTCACTGTGTTTCTTATGAATAAATAAATAAAATCTTAAAAAAAAATGAGACATTAGTAAGATGACATAACCTTACTTAGATTGCTCCAGTTTGGGAAGCATAATATATTTTTAAATTTTTATTTCACACGGAAAATACACAAATATTAAGTGTCCAGCCTAATGAAGTTTTAAGTATGTAATCACTAATATAACCAAACCCTCTATGAAGATACAGAATGTGATCAGCCCCCAAACCTACCTCATGACCCCTCTAAGTAAACAGCCTCCCCTATAACCACTTTTTTGTCACTGTCAATTAATTTGTCCTGTTTTAAACTTTGTATAAGGGCACCTGGATGGCTCAGTAGTTGAGTGTCTGTCTTTGGCCCAGGTCGTGATCCTAGGGTCCTAGAATCGAATCCCGAATCAGGCTTCCTGTGGGGAGCCTGCTTCTCCCTCTGCCTATGTCTCTGCTTCTCTCTGTGTCTCTAATGAATAAACAAATAAAATCTTTTTAAATAAATAAATAAATAAATAAATAAATAAATAAACTTTATATGAATAGAATCATACAGCATATCCTCTTTTATGTCTGGCTTCTTTCACTTAATATTAAGTCCATGAGATTCATCCATGGTTTGACACATAGTAGAGCTGCATTGGTTTTCATTGTTGTGTAATATTTTATTCTATGACAATACTGCAAATATTTCTTCATTCTACTATGGATGGACATTTGGGTCATGTCTAATTTTGAGTTACTATGGATAAAGCTGCTATGAATCTTTTTTTTTCTTTTTTTAGATTTTTTTTAAGATTTTATTTATTTATTCATGAGAGACAGAGAGAGAGAGAGAGAGAGGCAGAGACACAGGCAGAGGGAGAAGCAGGCTCTATGCAGGGAGCCCAACGCGGACTTGATCCCAGGTCTCCAGGATCATGCCCTGGGCCAAAGGCAGGTGCTCAACCATTGAGCCACCCAGGGATCCCCTCTTTTTTTAGATTTTAAAGGAGCCCAATGTGGGACTTGATTACAGCACCCTGGGATCACAACCTGAACCAAAGCCAGACGCTCAACCACTGAGCCACCCAGGTGCCCTCCTGTGAATCTTTCTGTACATGTCATTTGGTGGCCTCAAACACTCATTTCTGATGGGAGTGTATGTAGGAGAAAAAATTTTAATTATATGGTAAGTAGATGTTCAGCTTTGGGAAATATTCCCAGCAAGCTTTCCATAGTGGTTGTACCAATGTAATTTGCCGTCCCCCCAGCAGTGTGCGAGAGTTCCAGCAGAAGTAAAAAACTGTCATTAAGCCCTAAAAAGCAATTGCATGCAAGTCCAATTTTGATCCATCTGTGCTTTAGAAACCTCCTTTCAAAGTATTTCCCTGTTTCGATCCCAAAGTCAGAGAGTGTCTGAGAAAATCTCAAAGGCTATGGGGCAGGAAAATGACATCAAACATCAGGAAGTTTAGAAACTAGAGTTGTCATTTTGTTGGGTGACTTCGAGCCAGTCACACTCCAGGTCTCAGTTCCTCTCTTTGAAAATGAAACAGATGGATGAGACTGTTTCTTAAGTTCTTTTAGCTCCAAAGGCAGTGTGATTCCAAGATGAAAAATGTTGATGCTGTAATGTTAAGTGAAGGGTAGAAATAGCACTTGCTGTAATTGGGGAAAATATGCCTGCCCAAAGGCAAAGACTGGAGGAAAATACACAATGCTTATGTTATTAGGTTGTTGCATGTTTATTTACTTTCAGTTTTTAACAGTTTTTTAAGATTTGTGGACATATGAGTTTTAAAATATTTGTCTATACAAATAGATATTTAATGTATGAATATAACTTGGTAATTTTTTAAAGGATTTTATTTACTTGAGAAAGAGCACAAGCCAGAGGGGAGGGACAGAGCGAGAAGGAGAAGCAGACCTCCCCACTGAGCAGGGAGCCCAAAGTGGGGCTCTATCCAGGACCCTGAGATCATGACCTGAGCCAAAGGATAATACTTAACCAACTAAGCCATCCAAGCGCCCCTATAACTTTGTAATATTATTAATGTTCCATATCGATGCATGAATTATTTTTCTACTTTTAGATATTATATAAAACTTGAGGGACACCTGGGTGGCTCAGCATGAGCGTCTGCCTTTGGCTCAGGGCATGATCCTGGAGGCCCGAGATCAAGTCCCGCATTGGGCTTCCTGCATGGAGCCTGCTTCTCCCTCTGCCAGTGTCTCTCTTTCTCTCTGTCTCTGATGAATAAATAAATAAATAAAATCTTTTAAAAACAAAACAAAACAATCTGAAATTTTATTTCCTCTAATAAACCCTCAGCTCAAATGATGGGACACTTTGAAGTCTTCTCATGTTTATTCAACAAAACTCACTTGGTACCTACTCTATGTCAGGCACAGTGCTTGGCCCTGAGGGAATGATGGGTAAACTAGGGATAGTACCAGAATGTTGAGGAATTTACTGCCTTTTGCAAGAAACAAACACATAAATAGAAACAGGGCAATGTGCTGTATGTTAGGCAGCTTGGGAGCTTACACGAGAAACTTCGCTCAGTTTGAGAAAGAATGGAAGGCTTCCTGGAAGAGGTGGCAGTCAGTTGAGACCTGAAAAAAGTTCAAAGTAAGCCAAGTAGTAGGGGAATAAGAGTGGGAAATGCCTCCTGTGCAGTGGGGCCATCTGTGGGATGGTCGTGGATCTCACTGTTAGGAGGCTATGGGACATAAGTTAAGACACGGTTGAAGAGGCTTGGATACCCTACACAGGTCCTTGAACTACCATGAGGCACCACTGAAAAATGTGAAGCCAGGGAATGGCACAGTCAGATCAGGGCTAATCAGTAACCATTCGTCCTGTCCCAAATTCCTCTGATATGCCTGTCCATAAACTGAGATATGACCAAATATGTATAAATTGGCCTACTTTTGTGTCCTGCTGACCCTCCTGTGGTTTTCTGTAGGGGATTGTGCAAAGGTAAGATGTTCTGGGCCTGCTGGACTTATTGGTAGCTAAGAGTAAGGGTTGAGCCCAGAAGAGGGGGGGTGAGGGCCCTACCTGGAGAGGGGCACAGTAGGTATATGGGTAAGGGCCAGAAGGTTGAGAAAGTGAGGCTTTCATCCAAATAGTGTCAGGGATTGTCAGTGGGCATCAGTGGAGGAAACTGAACCCAGGGGAGCAGGAAGTAGAGACGTATTATGACATATGTCTGTAGCCAGTTGTGGAAAGGCAAGGCTCCTAGGGAAAAGGAGACAGCTGGTTCTCCCTTTCCTCTCACCATCTCTGCAAAGGCTTGTTTTGTGCCTAGTCACCGGCAGGCCATCCCAAAAAAGAGCACTTCATGTCTGGGTGGAGGTGGGGACTTGTCAGTATCCCGACACATCAGCTGGAATCACAGGGTCTCAGCTGAGGCAAGGCAGCCTTCCCAGTTTGGCTGATAACCTCTTGATAAAGTTCTCAAGGCCTACAGTCAGCCTCTGACAGCTCTTCAGGGCAGCAGTTTCATCTTGGGCTGTCCTGCTGCCCGCCTGCCCACCCAGCTGTCAGGCTGCTGCCTTCTGCCAGCAAAGGCCTGGGACTCACTGGGTTTCAAGAGTCTTTGGCTTCCAGTCCCTAAGTGTATTATCTCCTGAGCACCGCCCCCAGTCAGCAGGCAGGAGACTAATTTAAAGGCATAAAACTCTCACTTTTGTTAATTTTTCACATGTTGCCTAAAAAGCATAAAGACCTAAATCTAAATCTTACAGCAGCTAAAATCTTTGACTTATCTGGGATTACTACAAAATTAGAGCCTGAGATAAAGGTTTTTGTGTGGATAGTTTATTTAGGAAGTAGCCCCAGGGAGCAAGAGAGAAGGATAGGCAAGGAGCAAGGGCCAGAACAAGGATGAATCATGAGTATTCCTCGGGATCTTTTGAAATGCCTTAAGCCATAGATCTCAGGAGCATCTACTCCAAGAATAAAGGTGGGAGCATTTAAAATATTTTAATTAATTAATTAATTTTTAAAATGAGTTTTATGTATTTTTAAAATATTTTATTTCTTTATTTGACAGAGAGAGAGCACAAGCAGGGGGAGCAGCAGAGGGAGAGGGAGAAGCAGGTTCCCCACTGAGCAGGGAGCCTGACGTGAGGCTCAATCCCAGGACCCCAGGATCATGACCTGAGCCGAAGGCAGACGCTTAACTGACTGAGCCACCCAAGTGCCCCTATTTTTATTTATTTATTTATTTATTTATTTATTTATTTATTTATTTATTAGATTTTATTTATGATAGTCACAGAGAGAGAGAGGCAGAGACACAGGCAGAGGGAGAAGCAGGCTCCATGCAGGGAGTCCGACGTGGGAATCGATTCCGGGTCTCCAGGATCGCGCCCTGGGCCAAAGGCAGGCGCTAAACCGCTGCGCCACCCAGGGATCCCTATTTATTTTTTATTTATTTTTTATTTTTTTTTTTATTTATTTTTTAAATTTTTTTAAATTTTTTATTTATTTATGATAGTCACAGAGAGAGAGAGAGAGGCGCAGAGACACAGGCAGAGGGAGAAGCAGGCTCCATGCACCGGGAGCCCGACGTGGGATTCAATCCCGGGTCTCCAGGATCGCGCCCTGGGCCAAAGGCAGGCGCCAAACCCCTGCGCCACCCAGGGATCCCTATTTATTTTTTTATTTTTTTTTTTAATTTTAATTTTAATTTTTTAAAGTAGGCTCTGTGCCTGGTGTGGAGCTCAACGTCGGGCTTGAACTCATGACCCTGAGATCAAGACCTGATCTGAGACCAAGAGTCAGACACTTAACTAACTAAGCCACCCAGGCACCCCATAAAGGTTTTATTTTATTTTTAAAGATTTTATTTATTTATTCATGAGAGAGGCAGAGACCTAGGCAGAGAGAGAAGCAGGCTCCATGCAGGAAGACCGATGTGGGACTCAATCCCGGGTCTCCAGGATCATGCCCTGGGCTGAAGGCAGGTGCCAAACCACTGAGCCACCCAGGCGTCCCAAGATTTTATTTTTAAGTAATCTTTACATCTGATGTGGGGCTCTAACGTACAACTCTGAAATCAAGAGTTTCATGCTCTACTGACAGCCAACCAAAGTGGGGAAACATTTAACCATCAGCTCCCATTCCCATTGGCCAAGGATTGCTTCATGGGGCATTAATATCTCACACTTTCAGGTTGCACATGGTGAGTACTGAGTCTGGCAAGTACTCCCCACATGCCCCACATGTGGCAGAAGTGAAAGAGGTGAGGCATTGTCAAGTTGCACCTGAGAGCACCTATCACTGGTAAGCCCCAAAGGACCTGAAGTGGGCACACAGAGATGTCTGTTCTACTCTACAGATATACGAAAATCCCCTCCTCCCCACCACCCATGGGTCTTCTCTTAACCCCCTGCAGTGGACAGCTTTCATTCTTGCCTGCTTAGCACCTGTCCCCACTTTTCTGGTAGCAGCATCCTTTTTGGGGGATTGGGAAGCTTCCCCCACTTTCAGTCCTTGTGATTGGGCGAAGCTGACCTCCCCACCTCTCCACACCCTCAACTCCAAAGTTTGGCCAAGTCCCAGATCCAGTCAATCTGCATGTTCTGTTCCTCCCCTCTAGCTAGAATGATTGGTTCAGGAATGGTCACTAGATCCTACCAATGCTTAGATCTTCATTTGAGTATCTACATGGACATATGCTGCAGGAGGTGATTCCATACCAAGATCCATGAGTGGGACTTAAAGGGCTTAAACCATCCAACACACACACACTGAGGGCTCCAGCTTGGCATTCATGAACAGATGTGTTCTTTCAGACTCTAAAGTGAGTAAGAAAGCCACAGTGTCAATTGCCGCTAGAGGTCATTCAAGGACCCTGAGGTCCCAGGACCAGTCCTCACTGTATACAGCAGAGAAAAAACACAGAAAGAACTGGTTCCTGAGGATGAGGACATATGCCAGTTGTTGAATCAATTGAACCCAGAGCTCAACCTACTTCTGGATCTCCAGTCATATGAACCCATTACTCTCCCTTTACTGCCAAGTCAGCTTATTTTTTTATTTTTTTTAAAGATTTATTTATTTATGATAGACATAGAGAGAGAGAGGCAGAGACACAGGAGGAGGGAGAAGCAGGCTCCATGCCGGGAGCCCGACGTGGGACTCGATCCCAGGACTCTAGGATCGCGCCCTGGGCCAAAGGCAGGCGCCAAACCACTGAGCCACCCAGGGATCTCCCTGCCAAGTCAGTTTATTTTTTTTTAATTTTTTTATTTATTTATGATAGTCACACAGAGAGAGAGAGGCAGAGACACAGGCAGAGGGAGAAGCAGGCTCCATGCACCGGGAGCCTGACATGGGATTCAATCCCGGGTCTCCAGGATCGCGCCCTGGGCCAAAGGCAGGCGCCAAACCGCTGCGCCACCCAGGGATCCCTGCCAAGTCAGTTTAAAGTGAATGTCCCATTACTTGCAACTGAACACAATCCTAACCAAGACCTGGACTTAAGCACAAAAGAAGAGCATCAGTTCATGTAGTAGATAAGTCCCAGGGTGGAGACACTGAATAAACGGAGACATCACATCTATGATCTCATGTGATCACCATATTGCACCCTTGTAAATACTACTTTGGTCCCACTTAATAGATGAGGGGGGAAAAGACTCAACACTAACCCAGTGGCTCTCAAGTGGGAGCAATTTTTCACCCCAGGGAACACTTGATAATGTCTAGAGATATTTTTGGTTGCCACAACCAGGAGGAGAGGAAGGTGTGCCACTGGCATCGAGTGGGTAGAGGTCAGGAATGCTGCTCAACATCCTACAATGCACAGAACAGTCCCCAACAAAGAATTATCTGGGCCAAATGCCAATAGTGCTGAGGTTGAGAAATCCTGCTGGCCTAATAATGCAGGGCCACCTGGATTCTAGGTATAGAATCAAACCCAAGTCACTCTGCTAAATGCAGCTGAGCCCACTCTAGACATGTAATGCAGCCTAGCACTGGAACCAGGCAGGAGTGCCATAGCTAAGACCCCGGAAAGCAAGGGGCCTGAGAGCCAGAAGAGAATAGGGCCCAGTCATTTCATGGGCACCATGATCTTGTGCAAACTTTGCTCTCAATCAAGTGCATTCCATGGTGAGCCCCTTGCAGATTCCTGCATAATTTCCTGGCCTCCGTGGCCTGTGCTTCAGGGGACCTGGGGAGGTTTGTGGCTCCGTGCCCAAGGTCTCAACTCCATTTCTACCTGTTTGCCTAGCATTTGCTGTACAAAATTGGAAATTAATAATTCATCTTGCAGGATGAATAATTCAACAGAGGGGACAAAGGGCCGCCAGTGACGGTTGTCATCACAAAAAAAAACCTATGTTTCCTTCTAAAGGAAGAGGGAAAAAGAGATTCTATAGCTAGGTTGGTGTCTGGACCAAAATGACTCTGAAACTGAACAGTTTATTTTATTTTATTTTATTGTATTGTATTTCATTTTTTGATACTAAACAATTTTAAACAAATCCTCCTTTTGGACTTGGGGAGTTGATGAAGACATTGAGGCCACCAGAAGGGAATTTGAGACCCTATCCCCTTCCTCACATCATTTCTAGACTCTCAAACCTTCATGGTTCATTATAGCCCAGCTTGGCTATCTTGGCACCTATTCTGGGAAACTTTCCCAATATCCCCAACCAACTGAAGCTGAACATTTTCTCTTTCCTTCTTTCTTTCTTTCTTTCTTTCTTTCTTTCTTTCTTTCTTTCTTTCTTTCTTCCTTCCTTCCTTCCTTCCTTCCTTCCTTCCTTCCTTCCTTTTTTTTTTTTTTAAGATTTTACTTATTTATTCATGAGAGAAACACAGAGAGAGGCAGAGACATAGGCAGAGGGAGAAGCAGTCTCCCCAAGGGGAACCTGATGCAGGACTCAGTCCCAGGACCCCGAGATCATGACCTGAACCAAAGGCAAATGCTCAACCACTGAGCCACCCAAGTGCCCCTGAGCATTTATTTATTTATTTATTTATTTACTTACTTACTTATTTGGAAAATTTCTTTTTTTCTGATCTCATGTGTTAGCCACTTAGCCCTGAACACTGCTGACCTCACAGACTCACACTAAGCCATATTTCTGCCACCAGAGATACTTGGGCTATGGAGTGGCTTTTCCAGCTAGAAGGAGATGAAAGGTTTAGCAGAGAGCTGGTGTGAATGATTCTTAGCATTTTGGGGATCTTGCTCTTTTGAGGATCAGAAGAGAGCCTCGCAGCCTCACTACTGAAAAAAAATCCCCAATACGTCTGCATATGATTCAGGGGATACATAGATCCTGGGAGCCCTTTTATGGACCTATCTTTAGAATTCCTGCCTCAAAGGGAGTCTTCTCTTAAGGAGAGGGACTACAATTGTCCAGAGCATGGAAAAGAGCTCAGTGTCTCAGCTTTGCTCCATGAAATAGCCCTGTTTCAGGCACTACTCACTCTAAGCAAGTGAATACACAGTAAGGAGCTATTAGATGCTCTGTAATCCTAGCCCATCACTGTGTCACATTTTCTTTACTTGGAATTAAAAGAGTTGGTCTAGATTATCTTGGTGCATTGATTCAACCATTCCTTCTGCAAATGTATTGTATATTTTTAAAGATTCATTTTAAGTAAGCTCTGCACCCAGCGTGGGGCTTGAACTTACAACCCCAAGATCAAGAATCACATGTTCCACCAATTCAGCCAGCAAGGCATCCTTCCTTCCTCAAATATTTATTAAGCTCTATCAAGTGCCAGTTACCAAACTAAGAACTGGGGATGAGGTTGGGAAAGAAAACAGATGAGGTCCCTAACTTGTCAGAATGCATAGTCTAATGAGGGAGGTGGTCACTGACTAAGCAATCACACAAGAAATACAAGATGATGAGATGTGATCAGCGCTCCACCAGGGAAATGCAGGGAGCTAGCTAGGAATGTGTATGTCAGGGAATAATTATAACCTGGCTGCATTCTGGAATCCTCCGGGATCTCTGCAGCCCAGAAACATAAGAAGGCGAGAGTTTCCCTCTTTTTGTGATGATCAAGGCATATATCTTCTAGTAACTTCTTTTTCATGCTCTCCCTAGGAGAGCTAAAGAGCTGGCAGTCTTCCATTGCTTTTAAACCCCAGGTTCAATGGTTAAAAACAGTAAAGTATAAACCTTTCCCAACACCAAGTAACTAAAACCCCTTACTCTCAGGTGCTGTATGAAAAGCACAAGATGCTACCAAATAAAAATTGTTTAATCTTAAAGTGAAGCAAAGACCTCCCTGCCCCAGCCCCCTCTGCAACTTAAACCATGTCCCAGCCTTTGAGGAATTATTTCCACCTTCTGGTTCTGTGGTTCCATCGTCCCACACTGATGATTATGGAGAAGCCGGGACATGCCAATTGCCACTTTGATGGGTGGTCTGAGCGCGGAGTCTCCAGGCTGCATGGAGCAGACGGAGCTACTCTTTCATCTCCTTGGGTGGAGTTTTAGGCTGGAGCCAGCACAGAAATTTTGGTTCCAGTGCCCATTCTGCCACTCACCAGCTACAGAGCAACTCTAGGTAAGTTCCATTCCCCTCTCTGGGCCTCAGTTTCCTTATCCATAAAATAAGAGATTTAGACTACGAGTTTGATATGATTCTTTCTTTGACTTGAGATTCTCTACCCTCTTCTTCCTAAAATGTATTAATTCAGATATTTCTTCCCATATTTTCGATTGTTGTTGAGACCAGTGACAGAAGGCAAGACAACCACTATGTGTAAATTATAACGAGTGGATAATTAGCTGCCTTCAAATTAGGCTTCCCTTCTTGGAAGCCAGGAGGCTTGGTTATCATTATCATCATTTAACACTGTTTTCTCACTAAAACCCAGAGGGGTAGGGGAGAATGACAAGCAGATGTTTTGTTATTAGGGGCCCTGGGGGCTGATTTGAGACTTTCACTGCAGTGATCATTCTCTAGATTCTTCTCGAGTCAGCAGAAGCTTTGATGAACTGAACAGAGGGCAGGGGGATTGGACCGTCATGGAGCAGAGGACTATTGAGAGAAAGCCAGGCTTAAGAGAAAGCTGCTAGAGACAGCAGTTCCTGGTTGTGGACAGTGTGGATTATGAAATTAGTATTTTTATGTAACATTTTACAAAGAGTTTTCGCTGCCATTGTTTTTGCTCTCTCCTTGGGATACTTTGCTACTGCCAGAGCTCATACCACTATCATCTCCCACTCGAATCTCTCTCATTGTATAGTCTCCCTATAGTCACTATCTAGTGATAGATTGCCTGTAAAAATGGCCACCCAAAATCTACATGGATGGGATAGGGGGGCTAGTTCCAATCTCCTTGAATCAGAGCTGGCCTTGTAGCTTGCTTTGACCAGTAGAATATGGAGGAAATAATGTGTGAGTCCAGAACCTAGGCCTCAAAAAATCTGGCTATTCCCATGGTTACCAGCCACTGTGTAAAGAAGTTTGAGCTAAGGGATGCTTGGATGGCTCAGTGGTTGAGCGTCTGCCTTCAGCTCAGGGCATGATCCCGGATTGAGTTCTGCATTCGCCTCGCTATGGGGAGCCTGCTTCTCCCACTGCCTGTGTCTCTGCCTGCCTCATGAATAAATAAATAAACCTTAAAAAAAAAAAAAAAGAAGAAGAAGAAGAAGCTTGGACTAAGACTAAGGTTTCTCAACCTTGGTACCATTGATGTTTTGGGCCGGATAGTTCTTTGTTGGTAGTGGGCTATCAGATGCATTGTTGGATGTTTAGCAGCACCTCTGGTCTCTATTAGATGCTCCCAGTTGTGAAAACAGAAAATGTCTCTGGACATTTCCACTCATCCCCTGTGGGAGAAAATCACCCATGTTTGAAAACCACTGGACTAGACTACTGAAGAATGAGAGGCCAATTGGTAAGAAAGACCCAAACAGCTGCCAGCTGTTCTAGTCACACCAGCCAGACATATGAGTGAAACCATCTTGGATATTCCACCCTCAATTGAACACCTAATTGAATGTAACCAAATGATAGCCTTAGCTGACAGCACATGGAGTAGAAGAACTGAGCCTGGCCAATTCACAAGATCACAAAAAATAATATATCATTGTAAGCTGCTAAGTTTTGGGGTAATGTGTTTGCAGCAATGGATAACTGCAATACAGGCCTGCCTCCATTCTTGCTACCATTCATTCTCTGTACTTTCAGGCTACTAAAGTTGCCTTTCTAAAATATATTTGTGAAATTACTCAATTCTACTCAGACCTTTCAGAGCCTTCCCCATCATTGACATGAGGAAGTCCAAACTCCATAGCATGCTCCACAGAGCCCTTTATAATCTGGTCTTTCCTCAGGATACCCTCAAACCTCAAGATTCAAGCTATATATGTCTACCTGCAATTTATTAATCAGCCTATTCTTTTTTATACATCTAGGTCCTTTTCCAGACTATGCTCTTTGCTTGCTATTCTCTTCCAACCTACAAGTTCCCACATCCCCTGAAAATTCAGATTAAATACCGTCCTCTTTGCAAAGTTCATGCAGATCCCACCATCTGAGATGGTTTCTCCCTTATGACCTCAAAATAATCATGTATACATCTCACACTATGTACATCTATATTAAACCACATTGAATTTCATGTTTCATTCATACTTGTTTTTTTAAAGATTTTCTTTTCTTTTTCTTTTTTTTTTGAAAAAATTTTAAAAGATTTTATTTATTTATTCACAAGAGACAGAGAGAGAGAGAGAGAGAGAGAGGCAGAGACACAGGCAGAGGGAGAAACAGGACACACACACACACAGAGAGGCAGAGACACAGGCAGAGGAAGAAGCAGGCTCCATGCAGGGAGCCCGACGTGGGACTCGATCCCGGGTCTCCAGGATCATGCCCTGGGCTGAAGGCAGCGCTAAACCGCTGAGCCACCTGGGCTGCCCAAGATTTTATTTTCAAGTACTCTCTACACCCAACATAGGGCTCGAACTTACAACCCCAAGACCAAGAATTGCATGCTCTGCCAAATGAGCCAGCCAGATGCCCCCTGTTTTATTCATACTTCTGACAAGACTGTAAAAACCTTGAAAGCTAGAACTGAGTTTGTTATTGCTTTGTTGACAGTACCTTGCACATAATAGGTCCTCAATAAATGTTTGCTGAGTGGACATAATATAGTAGGTTGAACAAGTATTACTATTCCCATTATGCAGACAAAGAAATGGAGGGTCAGAAAAGCTAAGAAGCTTGTCCACAGTTGCCCAATGTAGCAAAAACTAAGTTTTCAGGCTCCATCACCAATCTATTTCTCACTTCTTTTTTACCATATTATCTTTCCTGAACACACTTGATGTGGTTAAAGGATACCAATTGACGCATACCTAAAGTGTATCTGGTCAATCCACAGGCTGATTTCTCATCACTATGCAGTGATTTATAGTGCCAGCAACTCCCAAATATGAACAGTTAACAAGCAACCTCATCCTTCTTGTCCCAGTGGGTGTCAATCATAATCTTCAGAAAAAGCTAATGAACTAGACGTGAGGACTCGGCATCTAGAAGTTGTATAGAATGGAATCCCAACTCAAAAAGGCTTGGGGAAACAAGAATGAGAAAAGTCTGGGGTATCTGGATTCAGGTGCACTTGGATTCAAGGATCAAATTATATCATCAGGCTCTTTCATGCCCTCCCCCTGTCGGCTTACCATTTCTTTTCTCAGTTCTGCTTCCTTTGTAGTTTCAGGTAATGGCCTCTGGCAGCTCTAGGCTTAGTTCTTTCTTACTGCTGTCAATCTCATCAGAAAGAGAGTTTTCTATCACTTTGACTCTAATAAAGATCCCAGAATTAGGGATCGTTGTATAGGTATGGATCATGTATCCATTCTTGAACCAAATCACTGTGTCTGTGGGTTTGGAAAATGCCAATTGGCCAGGCTCATCTTAGGTAGATGTGGTGGCCAGCTTTTGAAACAGCCACCAGTGATCTTGCCTTCAGATAGTCAAGCCCTTATAAAGTCCCCTCCTACACTAAACCAAAGCTGGGCTATGTGACCAATAGAAATACAGCTGAAGTGATACCTTGTGACTTCCTAGGCTAGGTCATATAGGTGTTGTTCCTGCCTTTTTTTTTTTTTTACACCAAAAGATTGATTTTTTTATTTATGTATTTATTTATTTATCTATCTATCTATTTATTTATTTGAGAGAGAGTGCAAGAGAGGGAGCACAAGAGCGGGGAGAGGGGCAGAAGGAGAGGAAGAGAGAATCTCAAGCAGATTCCCTGCTGAGCATAAAGCCCAATAGTGGGCTTGATCCCAGGACCCTGAGATCGTGACCTGGGCTGAAATCAAGAGTCAGACACTTAACTGACTGTGCCATTCAGATGCCCTAAGGAGAAAATCTTAAGCACGCTCCATGCCCAGTGTGGAGCCTCGTGCAGGGCTGGATCTCACAACCCTGAGAACATGACCTGAGCTAAAATCAAGAGTTGGATGCTTAACCAACTGCGCCACCCAGGCACCCCAGTATTTTTATTCTTTTTGATGCTATGGCAAATAGACGTGTTTTCTTAATTTCCTTTCTTTAGAAAGTAATCCCCATACTCAATGTGGGCCTCAAACTCAAGACCTGAGATCAAAGTTTCTGTGCTCTTCTGACTGAGCCAACCAGGCATCTCATGATTATTATTGCCTTAAGCCACTGAGTTTTGGGGTGATTTGTTACACAGCAGGACATAACTAACACAATTGCTTACCCCCCTCAACTCTGGGTAAGGAACCAGTCCTACTCCATGGGGACTGTTAACTCCTGAAGAGTAATCAAGTTGTTGTTAGTGGGAAGGTGAACAGAAGAAATGAACATTGAATGGGCCACACAGCCACTAACCCAACAGGGGGTTCTCCATGGACACATCCCTGCTGGAAGAATGAAGCACTAAGATGATACTAATTCATTTTAGGTGACTCAGAGCATCTGGGCCAGGGGAATTCCCACCCAGATATTCTCATGCCGATTTTCTAGCACCAACCACTCTTCTTCCAAGTTATCCCTAGACTTGATTGGTTACAGGCACCACAGACACTCACCTTCACTGTCAACCCAACTATTTCCTCTTAAAGTAAGCTATTTGTTGTTTTTCTTTTAATCCAGAGAATTCCTCCATGATGTGTGACTAATGTATGTCTTAAGGCTTATTCTGTTAAAATGGCTTTTAAACTTAATTTCAATTGGATATATGTTAGCCGAGACAAAGATATCTCCTTTGGAAGTTAACATTCCTTATTAATCTCTTCTGGCAAAGAAGAGAAAACAGAGATAAAGGAAATACAAGAGTTAATACTCCAAATGATATGGAGTCTCCCTTCCTCTCCAATAAATTTCTTGAGCACCTATCATATGCCTGGCACTGTCTATGTTATCTCATTAAACCTCCTAATGAGCATGAAGTGGGTATTAATGACCCCTTTTGACAGTTGAGGAAACTGAAACACATTTGGAGAAATTAGTTGTTTTATTGACTATTGGTCTTTTTATAGTTCTGCTATTTAGCTCCAAAACCTTAGTGATATTAATACCCTTGCGGAAAGATAAAACCCATGCATACATTTTTGCCAGAAGTCTTATTTTAAGTTTTCTCTGTGCCAAAGGCTGCTACTCATGATTTCCTTCCAACCAATCACCAAGATACATATTATATTTCCTGGGTGCCCAATGTGTGTGATGCCAAAGGGAAAAAACATGGAGTTTCTGGCATCTTCTCTGCCCCTTCTGTTACCAGAGCAAAGTGGGGCTGCTCTTTGGTGAGTTATAGACAGAGACTACATCAGGTGGAGTTGGAGTTGCCATACGCATCATCTTTACAGTCATTTTTATTTGTACGAATAAGGAGATTATGAGGAATAACTTCCAAAGCCCTAGCTCTCCAAACAAGGGAAATGGGCCCTTTAATAAAGGTTTGGGTTGAATATTCAAAGGGGATTTCAACATTACAGTGAGGCTGAGATAGGGACACCTGGGTGGCTCAGCATCTGCCATTGGTTCAGGGCAGCGATCTTGGAGTCCTGGGATTGAGTCCCATGTGTGACTCCCTGCATGGAGCCTGCATCTCCCTCTGCCTATATCTCTGACTCTCTCTCTTTCTGTGTCTCTCATAAATAAATAAATAAAATCTTTAAAAAATTTTTTTAATGAGGCAGAGATAATTGTTGGTCACTTCTGGCACTTTCTGATTCATCTCTGTGGGGATCTTCCTCAAATGTTTCTTTTCCACTCTGGCAGTTTGTTAGGTTTTTTTTGTTTGTTTGTTTGTTTGTTTTGTTTGTTTCTAAAAAGTTATGGTTGACAGCTAGTCAGAAGCTGCCAGGAGTTTAGTTCTGAAAAGGTAAGAGTGACAGTGAAGCAGAAGCTTCTACTAGAAATTTCCTGAGTTCCTGGGGACAGGTTGGCGACACTTTCATATCAGTAGATGATCAGCTTTGCCTGAAAAATGAAAGCAGTTAAAGGAAGCACCCACTGTTTTGACACAGCCTGCAGCATTTGGCCACTCGAGATTCCCAAACTTGTTTAATGGAACTTGGGTAAGCCTTTGGTCAGGAGGTTATGAGGGCAAGCTCTGGAGCTAGACAAAGCTGGGTTCAAATTCCTAGTCCATCAACTTACAAGTTTGTGACACTGGCTTGGTGTCTAAGCCTCTCTATAAAATGGGATAACAATAATTTCTATCTCTTATAATTCTTTTTTTTTGAAGATCTTATTTTTAAGTAAACTCTACACCCAAGATGGGCTTCAAACTTAAGACCCCAAGATCAAGAGTCACATGCTCTATCAACTGAGCTAGGCAGGCACCTTTAATAATAATAATTATTATTATTTTTAATTTTAGAGGGTGGCGGCAGAGAGAGACACACACAGATTCTGGACTGAGTGTGAAGCCATACATCACACTCAATCTCAACGTTGAGATCATGACTTGAGCCAAAAAGTAAGAGTTGGATGCTTAACTGACTGCACCACGCAGGTGCCCCACCCTTTGTAATTCTATTTCTTTTTAAAGATAGATTTATTTATTTATTTATTTATTTATTTATTTATTTATTTATTTATGAGAGAGAGAGAGCATGTCTGTACACCCACATGAGTTGGGGGAGGAGCTGAGGGAGAGGGAGAAGCAGACTCCCTGCTGATCAGGGTGCCTGACAGTGGCCTGAGATCATGACCTGAGCTGAAGGCAGAGGTTTAACCAACTGAGCCACCCAGGCATCCTGGTAGTAGTGGTGATTTTTTAATCCTTATTATGTGCCAGGCATTGTGCTGAAACCAGGGTTGTGTACTTTTAACTAGCTTTCTGTGGTGATTCTTTTTTTTTTTTTAAGATTTTATTTATTTATTCATGAGAGACCGAGAGAGAAAGGCAGAGACAGAGACAGAGGGAGAAGCAGGCTCTATGCAGAGAGCCCGATATGGGACTCTACCTAGGGTCTGACTTCACCCTGGGCTGAAGGCGGCACTAAACCCCTGAGCCACCCAGATTGCTCTCTGTGTTGATTCTGATGCACAGCCAGATTGGGAATACCAGCCCTATGCCACCTAAGACATTCTCTGGAAAATTTGCATTTTGCTTTTAAGATATCTATATCACAGCCTTCTTGATTTAAAAGAAAAAAAAACAAAACAGAACCTTTTTGTATTGCATACACAGAGAAATGTGCTCAACCCATAAGTGTACAATTTGATGACTTTTGCAAATTGAACACATCTATGTAGCTACCCCAAGATAAAGACATGGAATGTCCCAGTCTCACTTGCGGCCCCTTCCAGTCACCAGCCCCAGGGGACCACACTTCTTCTTTTTTTCTTTTTTTTAATTTTTATTTATTTATGATAGTCACACAGAGAGAGAGAGAGAGAGGCAGAGACACAGGCAGAGGGAGAAGCAGGCTCCATGCACCGGGAGCCCGACGTGGGATTCGATCCCGAGTCTCCAAGATCACGTCCTGGGCCAAAGGCAGGCGCTAAACCGCTGCGCCACCCGGGGATCCCACAGTTCTAACCCTATCACCACTCGCAAGTTTCGCCAGTTCCAGAACCTCCAATAAGCAAAATTGTAGTCTGTTCTACTTTGCTTTCTTTTGCTCAACATCATGTTCATGCTTTTGATTTGTTGAAACTACTCTTTTGGATTAAATGTGTAAAAGGATGATTGAGAAGGTTAGGAAAGAGATGGAAGCCTGAGACCCTGAGAGACCAGGTACAAGAATACTTGGATTTTTCCAAGAGGTGGAATCTCTTGGGAGACTGGAGGGAGCAGGGGGCGTGGTCACAATCGGCCTATTTCTTGTGGGGGCGGAGTCTTGAGCCTAGAGGCGTGGCCAAGGGCCCAGCTTCCCGGCGGCTGTTCGCACGGGGGGCGGGGCCGGGCCGAAGCTTCCTGTCTGCGCCTGCGGAATCGCCGTTTGACCCCGGAAGTGCCGGCCCACTGGGAGCTGTCACCGTGGACCGCGGCAGCGGCGGCGGCGGCAGCGGTGGTGGTGGCGGCGGCACAGAGCCGGTAGTGGAGCCGCCGAGGTGAGTGCGTGGCTGGGCCCTGCCGAATAGGGGGCATCGGGCCCGGGACGAGACGTGGCCATGCCTCAGGCTGCCACGGGCCTCACTGCCTGCCTGGCGGGGCCGAGACTGACGCTGCCGGAGGGGCCATGAGTCGCCCCTGAGGCCAGGCCTCTAGAGCGAGGAGTCACGGGTTCGAGGCTTAGCCCCAGAGTAACCTTGGATGAGTCACAGCCCTCTATCCTCACTCCAGGTTTCAGTTTCTTTACAGTTCATTCATTCATTCAACAAATATATGTCCATCACCTCCTGCGTGTCAGGAACAGATTTAGGCACTGGGGAGACTAACAGCAAGACAGACAAGGCACCCTCCCTCATGGAGCATCCAGTCCAGTGGGAGGAGACAGTCAACGACAAACTAAGGCACAAGATAATCAAAGATAGACAGTAACTGCAGAGTGAATACCTTAGATTGGGTGGTCTGGGAAGTTCTCTGAGGAAAGGAATATTGAATTGAGACCAGAGAAGGGTGATGACAATCAGAGAAATCGAGGCAGCAGTAGCGCAGGCCTTAACCATAATTAGTGCTTGCATCAAGCTCACCTTCTAAAAGAAAGCTCTTTTCTAAGTTTTGGCTTCTGTTGCCCTGCTTGGCGTGAAGGATGTACTGGTGGGCACAGATGTCATCACCAGTAATATCCTTTTCCTTTTGGAATTTAAAGTCTCATCTTTGCCTAGTTAATTTCTACCCATACTTTAGATGAAAACTCGGATCCTCCTTGACACGCTCCCTCCCTCAAGTCCGTTCTGTCTGTTACATGCAGTCATAGCCTGATGGGCCTGACCTGCATAGCTTACATCATGATATTTTACTAGTTTTTATGGCTATTTGATTCATATCTATCTTTCCCATAAAAACTGTAAATTTGTGAAGGGCAAGACCAAGTTTGTTCTTTGCCTACTTTGGTATTCTCCAGCTTCAGTGCCTGGCACATAATAGGTGCTCAAAAACTTTTTGAATGGATAAGTGAAACTATTAACATGGTCTTTTCTCTTTAGGGGTTCATAGTCTCTCTGCCACCAACTTATTGTCTTTTCTTACTTATTATATCTCTTCTCTACTTAAATGACTCCTCCCTCACTGCCTTTAGATGAAAGGCCAACATCTTTAGCATCACATTGGAGGCTCCTTTTAAAATGTCTTTATCTTTCTATTCAACCTCACCTCTCTACTTCCGATCATCCTGACCTTGTATTTTCAGCCATATCAAATGCCCCTTCCTTTAAAGCCACTGGTTCTTTTTTTTTTTTTTTTTTTTTTTTTATGATAGTCACACATAGAGAGAGAGAGAGGCAGAGACATAGGCAGAGGGAGAAGCAGGCTCCATGCACCGGGAGCCTGACGTGGGATTCGATCCCGGGTCTCCAGGATCGCGCCCTGGGCCAAAGGCAGGCACTAAACCGCTGCACCACCCAGGGATCCCCAAAGCCACTGGTTCTGAGCCTGTGTTCACACTTGCTCTTTGCTTGAAATGCCGCCCCCCCCTCCCCGCCTCCATCTTTTCCTCCCATCCTTCAACAACCAGGTTATGGGTCACCTTCTTGGTGACATCCTCCCTTTCTCTGTTGTGCTTGTTTTGGAAATTTCTTGTTCCAGCTTTGATCACACTGAATCTTAGTCATTTACATGCCCAGGACCCAGAATGTATTCAGTCAGCTTTTGCTGAGTAAATGAAATCCAAAGTGGTCTGCCTATGGCTGGGACTTGTAATCACAAGTAAACTTTATTGAGTGCAAAAAAAAAAAAAAAAACTTTATTGAGTGCTTGTTACGTGCCAGCTACTGTGTTGAACATTTACTATTGGTTACTTCTCAAACTCAGTTTTACAGATGAGGAAATCAAGGCTTAGAGAGTTTAAGGAACTATCTCCAGGTCTCAAACATGGGTAGGAAAAGGTGGAGCCAGGAAATGAACCCAGGCTGCAGAACTATAAAGCTCTCTTTTAACCACACCAGCCTGAGTCTGAACTGCTTTTATAGGCACTGGCTTGTAGGAAATGATTTCTTCTGAAATCAGGTGCTGTCTCTACCTGTCTAGGCCTGGCCTCTAGGGCCTAAAAGTTAAAGGATGAAGAGCCACCACCTACTATGGCTCTTTCCCTAATCTCGATCCCTACATTGGACACTCCCACGACCATCTTGAAAGGTGAACATGGAAAGAACCGAGCCTGTGAGTCATTTAGATTTCTGGACTGGCGAGCAGACTCCTGGTGTTTCCAGCTGCCGTCCCAGCATCACTGGGGGGTTAGGAAGGAAGTATTTTTAGTCTTTTCAGCACAAGAGTTCCCGGTGCCAAGGCAAAAGGGCTGGGCTTCAGTTTCAACTTGGTCACTAATGTATCTGCCTTGAGCAAATCAGAGCCCTTCTTTGGACATCTGAGCATAATCATCCTTGTTGTCTGTAACTGGGTTGTTGTGAGAGGCTTGCAAGATAGTAACTTGATGAGAAATAATGTCTGTGCAACATGTGTACATTATCTACGTTTTGCAAAGCTGAAAAGTGAAAGCTCATCCAAGCCCCTTTCATTACTTCACACCTTATGATTTTTTTGAGGCCACCACACCACACCACACTCCTGTGTGCAGGGACCCCATAGACCCACTGAGATCCTAGAGCTGGAACAGGCCTTGAGGACTAAACAGAATAGTCCTATCTCTTTTACATCCTTTTAGAATGGATATCTTCACAGTCTTTTTTTTTTTTTTTTTTAGCATTTTATTTATTTGACAGAGAGAGAGAAAGAGAGCATACAAGCAGGAGCTGCAGGCAGAGGGAGAGGGAGAAGCAGACTCCCCGCTAAGCAAGGAGCCTGACACAGGGCTGGATCCCAGGACCCTGGGATCCTGACGTGGGCCAAAGACAGACGCTTAGCTGACTGAGCCATCCAGATGTCCCTCTTCATGGTCTTTAAAACAGCCCATGAACTAAGGTTCTTTGAGTACCAAGCTGTTCCTACCTCCTTACCTTTGTTCCTACTGTTTCCTCTGCCTGGGGCACTCTCCTTCGTGGCTAATCTCCACTATCAAGACTCAATTCAGACTCTCCTGATCATTTTGGCTCCCCAGAAATCCTTTCCTGACAACACTCCCTGCAAGCTCAGCTACACTAGGCTCAGTACAGCGAATGGTTAAGAGACCCCCAGCTTCACCAACTACTAACTGAGTTCTAGGGCTAGTTTCTTTTCTTCTGAATCTCTATTTCCTCATTGATAAAATGAAGATAAAAATAGACCTAACCATTGAGTTGTCCTAAGCATTAGTATATGCAAAGTGAGTTAATGCTGAGAAAAGCCCTGGGGAAAGCACCAGCGCATGATAAGCATGTTGCTGTTACTGCCATTATCATTGTAATTATTGGGCTGGAAACTCCTGTGGGGCGACCCTGTGTTATCACTCTGTGTCTAAATAACACCAGGTCCTGGACTGATATCTGAGATATCCTGTAACTCATGGCTGACCCTGCCCTTCAGCTCATCTGTGAGGTTCTTAGGAGGTGATGGATGGTGTCCTCATCCCAGCCTCAGTATATCTTTATGTTGTCATGGAGACTGGCTGGCCTTATATGGCATGTCTTCTAAGGGGCCTAATTCACCTCCATTCCATGATTCAGCCAATATGCACGTCCCTTCTGTGGGGCAGGCCGAGTAGAGTTATGGAAAGAACGCTGGATGGGAGAAGACAAGAGATGTGGCATCTGCCACTCACTGACTCTGAGGTGGGTTTGGGCCTCTACTGAAAAGAGCTCACATTCGGGGCGCCTAAGTGGCTCAGTGGTTGAGCCATCTGCCTTTGGTTCAGGTTGTGATCCCGGGGTCCTGGGATTGAGTCCCGCATGGGATTCGCCACAGGGGGCCTGCTTCTCCCTCTGCCTAGGTCTCTGCCTCTCTCTGTGTGTCTCTCATGACTAAATAAATAAAATCTTTAAAAGGAAAAGAGACAAGAGCTCACACTGGCAGCTTCCTGTGAATTCTATCATCCTCTTTGGTCCTTCTATTCATCTACATCCTTCTTCCCTGAAGCCTAGAGTAGTTGTAAAATTTTAAAACCCCTTGGGATGCCTGGGTGGCTCAGTGGTTGAGCATCTGCCTTTGGGTGGGGGGATGATCCCCGAGTCATGGGATCAAGTCCTGCATCAGGCTCCGTGCATGGAGCCTGCTTCTCCCTCTGTGTCTCTGCCTCTCTTTCTGTGTCTATAATGAATAAATAAGTAAAATCTTAAAAATTTTTTTAAACCCTCTGTGAGGAAAGGCCCATCCTTCCATTCCTCAAAAGACTGCAGATCTGCTTAGAATTATAAGAAAAGTCCTTATATTCAGTCAGTCATCAAACAGTTGATGAGGCCAACTCTGTTACCAGGCCTGTGCTGGTCATGGAAAAGACAGCAAGAGGATAGCCCAGGCACTGTCTTCACAGAGCTTACATGCCAAGCGGGGCACAGAGCTGGACACATAATAAAGATTATCTAGGTACTTTTAGCCAGTCCTTCAGAGAGGGTTGGAATATATCAGGAGTCACCTGGGGAGTGTTTTCCTTCCTCACCTGAGAGCTTTTGCTCGAGGCAGAAAAGTCACCTCAGTGTGGATTTGTGGGTACAAGAACCAGGCCTTCAAGGTTCATCAGGAGCCTCCTGAGGCCAGAGTGTGAAGCTTCTCTCCTGGCTCTGGGATCAGTTCCAGAGCAGGCCCCTGCCACCAGGAGCCTATGTGTCTGCTCTCTTCTTCCCATCCATATTCCTTTCAGGAGGGTCACACAGCACAATGCCAGCTCTGCCCTTGGACCAACTCCAGATCACCCACACGGACCTGAAGACAGGAAAACTGAGGACTTCACCAGCGCTGGTGAGCCGGTTACCTTGAGGCTGCTCAGCCTGATGTTACCTCTTGCAACTTCAAAAGCAAAAAGCGCATTCCTCCTCTATCTGTTCCAAGAATGACCCGAGGGCCACAGTCAGTAATTCAGTAGCAAGGACACTACCAGATCCTTCCAGGCCCAGTGCAGAAGTTTCCTTTCTGAGCGGCAGCTTGAATTTGAGTAGTACTTTCCATGTTGCCACTCCAGACCTTCCCCCCAGAGCATTTCATTTTGAATTAAGAGTCTGATGGACTCTTAAGAGTCAACTCGAGCTGGCCTAGAAAAGGATCCAGTCCAAAGCCGGGCTTGGGGATTTGACCCTGCGGGAAGTGTTCAGGTTTCAGGTAGGCCTTTTTCAGAGCTATCTCACCTGCTATCCACACTTCAGGGGGAACACCAGTTTCAGAGGTCAGGTTGTCTTTTATCATCATGGGCTAAGAAGCGCCACCTGCCACATACCAACTGCAGGGCTTGGGAGACTGAAAAATAAGGAGGCCGTGAGCGTGCCGATTACCAGCTGCAGAGTGAGATTAGGCCTGCGGAGAGGTGCCAGGCTGCCGAAGGAGACAGACGTGGGGACTGGAGTCCCCACATGCCCTTACTGTTTTCCCAAGAATATGAGCTTACTTGACAGGGTGGGAGGAAGTATTTTCTAGGGGGGCTTGAGTAGAGTCGTGGGAAACAAGAGCTTGGTGTTTTATTTCCTGCTCTCTGGATGGCTTCTTATTACTTCCTAACTATTCTCTGATAATAGGACTTAACGTTTATAGAACACTTGCTCTGGGCCAAACCTTTCTAAACACATCACCTGGATTATCTCATGTTAAGCCCTGTGAGTAGGTATTTTGATTGTCCCCATTTTACAGATGAGGAAACTGGAAGTTAAAGGTCACAGAACTAGGAAATTAGGGGAGCCAGGATTGGAACCCAGCTAGACTGACCCTAGGTCTCATACCCTTAACTGCTATAAACCCTGTGGCGTTTTGTTTTGTTTTGTTTTAATAACCTTTTTATGTGAGGAGGGTTTTTATCAGAAAATCTTTATCTGTTCTGCCCAATGTTGTAGCCACCCACCGTAGTAGTCATTTACCATAGTCATTCACCACATGTAGGGATTGCACACTTGAAATGCGGAGAGTTTAAGGAACTGCATTTTTTATTTAATTTCAGTTCATTTAAATTAAAACAACCCATGTGGTGAGTGCCTACTGTATTTGGCAGCAAAGATATAGAAGAGTTCCATTAACGCAGAAAGTTCTGTTGGGCTGGTGGAGACTGACCTCCTTAAGTGGTTGACTCTGATTTTCTACCTCAGTCCTTCCCCATTTGTTTGTTTATTTATTTATTTAAGATTTTATTTATTTATTCATGAGAGACACAGAGAGAGCCAGAGACATAGGCAGAGGGAGAACCAAGCTCCTCGAGGGGAACCCAATATGGAACTCGATCCAGGGACTTCAGGACCACGCCCTGAGCAAAAGGCAGACAGATGCTCAACCACTGAGCCACCCAGGTGTCCCTATTTATTTATTTTAAAATTCATTTGAGAGAGACAGTACACAGCAGGGGGAGCGGCAGAGGAAGAGGGAGAGGCAGACTCCCCGCTGAGCAGAGAGCCCAACATTTGGCTTGATCCCGGGACCTGGAGATCATGACCTGAGCCAAAGGCAGACGGTTAACCATCTGAGCCACCCAGGCACTCCTTTCCCCATGTATTTAATATCTGGGTTGCTAGGCTGTGGGCTCCATGAGGACAGGAACCTGGTCCCTTCCCTTCATTCTCATTTCCCAGTGCTAGCTGCGTTTCTTTCAGAAAATATTCAGTAAATGAGTCAAGGACTCCAGCCAGGCCTTGTGCCAGATACTGGAACTACAGAGAAAAAAAGACATGGTTCCTGGCCTTCAAAGGTCTGTGGACTAAGAAAAGCAGACCAGGGGATCCCTGGGTAGCTCAGGGGATCCCTGGGTAGCTCAGCAGTTTAGCGCCTGCCTTTGGCCCAGGGTGCAATCCTGGAGTCCCGGGATCAAATCCCGCATTGGGCTCCCGGCATGGAGCCTGCTTCTCCCTCTGCCTGTGTCTCTGCCTCTCTCTCCCTCTCTATCATGAATGAATAAATAAAATCTTTTTTAAAAAAAAAAAAAGGCAGACCAGTCATTTCTCTACAGATAGGGTTGTGATAGAAGGGGCCACATGACTGCAGAGCCCAAGCCACTGATCCAAACTGAAGGGGTTTATGGGGCAGGGAGGGCTTGGGGGTAGTGGGAGGGTATGTGCAGCTAGGGAAGCCTTCCTGAAGGAGGAGGATCCTAAACTGGGTTTTGAAGGGGGAATAAACACTAGCCTTGCAGAGCAACGGGAGAAGGATGAACCTGGCAGGAGGACCCAAGTATATTATCCTGGAGTCTTGAGAGAGCCCGACTCCTCCCACAACCACCAGTCACTTGGGGTGGAAGCAGTAGCATTGAGTTAAGGAGCACAAGCTTTGTGTTAAATTTCACACATACCTATCAGAACATAGTAAGCGCTCAGTAATAATGATGATGACAGCAGTGACAGTAGCAGACGGTTCGAATGGGGAGTAGGGTGGGAAGAGAATGAGTGGAGGGAGATAGCTGCCTGATGAAGGAGTGGTCTTGTTGAGATTTGTACCCGTTGTATATTTGTCTCTTTAGTCCCAACTTAGGACAGGGAGATCTTTAGCTGAGGGACAGCCACCACGCTGCCTTTGCAGGGTGACAGGTGGAGCTAATGTTTATTGAGTAGCTAACTGTACACAGTACACACTTGGTGCTATTGAAAGTACAAAAGAAAGAAAGCCTTGGGCAAGAATGAGTGAAAGAGCTCTTGAGGAAGACAAGACTCATAAAAGTGGAACATGTGGAAAACAGTGCAAAATGGTTTCTTATCAAGATCAGAACAGAGTTTGGTGGGCAGAGACTGTCCAGGAAGCTTCACAGAGCAAGTGGGACCTGAGCCAGGCTTGGCAGGTAGAAGATACAGTTGGGGCCTGCTACCCTCTGCCCTGAAATCTCCCATGGTCCCTGTTACCTGCAGAATAAAGTCCCCACTCTTGAGTTTGGCATTGAAGGCCCTTCAAAGAACTTGGCTCTTCATTATCCACATTGATGCTTTGTCTAGCCAGCAAATGTATACAGAGAGTCTGCTTGAGGCCAGACACTGTTCTAGGGACTGGGAATGCTGTGGCAAGCAAGGCCCAGACTGCTTCCGGAGACCTACAAGCTAGTAGGGGAGACAGAGAAGGCAGGCCCTTCCTTTTTATATAACTTTACTGGGGCATGATTGAAAGATAATAAACTGCACATACTGAAAGTATACAGTTGGGTTGGTGTTGACATTAGTATGCACCCAATCGTCATAATCAAGATAATGAACATTTCTGTCATGCCCCAAAAAGTTTCCTTGTGCCCATCTGTGATCCATCCTTTCTTTTCTCCCCACGTGCAGCAGCCATGGATCTGAAAGTACTTTTAATGCAGTTCAACAGGCGCTATGGTTAGGGAAGCACAGAGTGCAGGTGTTGGAGGAGTCCAGGTAAACCCCTAACCTAGTCAGGGGTGGGAGTTGGGGAGACTTCCTGGAGGAGGTGAGGTCAGAACTGGGATCAGAAGGCTAAGCAGCAAGACCAGGATAGCATGTGAGGACTGTAGGTCATTCATCAGGTCTGCAGGCTGAGCTTTGGTTCAGATCCTGCCTCAGTTGCCTCCTTAGCCCTGTGACCTTAGTAAAATTCCTGAAGCTTACTGATTCTTTGTTTCCTCCTCTGTAAAATAGGGAGAACACTACTTCCCTTTTGAAAAATTGAAGATAAAAAAGAAAGAGGCTGTGGGACATACCTAGTCAGCAGCCAGGACAGGTCCTTGTTAAGAGGTGGCCTTTATCATCACCATTCCAGTGTTCTCTTCCTCCACATCTTTTTCCCACCACCCAGTGCAATCTGGGCCCTTTGTTTTTCGTAGCCCATTTTTATGCCTCCATAAAATACCATTTCTTCCGTAAAGAAAATCCTTCTCATTTTCCAAGGCCCAGCTTAGATGTCCTCCATGTGCAGATAATCACCTTTTGTACTCTCTCGGTCCCTCTGCCAGGTTTGAGCTGTCCCTTCCTCTGTTTTGTTCTCACTTGATGGCTTAGATATGCATCTCCACCTCTGGAGCATAGGCTCTGTGAACATGCAGATGTTTTCTTCACGTGCTTCACCATACCTGGCACAATAGTGCCGGTAAATGTTTGTAGGAATGCAAGGAAGGTAGAATCTCAGGGTGTCTGTGTCTGTCTGTCTGTCAGAGGAGTAGGAGGCGATGAGTAGCCCTGCTTGAGAAGTGACCTAAGAGATGAGGTGTCAACAGATAGAGGAAGGGAGGAGCTCAGAAACCAAGGAGACGAATTTAGATCCTAAAGAGAAGTTTTGAACTTGTTTCAGCCAGCGGGATTCCCTTTTTCAAAAAGTTTGTACCTGGAAGCCCACTGTATAAATTCTGGTATCCATGGGAGGGGTCCCAAAGGATATGAGAGGGGTCTCATATCACCCATATGATAGGGGCCCCCGAGGAATCCTTGCAGGACTCAAAGACTCCACAGTCTGAAAACTTGCACCAGGCAATAGGGAAGCATAGAGGGTCCTCGAGGAAACTGATCAGTCATGATTTTCCCTGTCCCCCTGGACTGACAGACCTGGAAGTGGGTGGATTGTGGTTGATAACCACCGAGACTTTGCCGGGCCTTCCTCCTATTACCACTTCCCCTGGAGAAAGCAGCCCTTATGTAGTCAGAGGAAAATAGCTCATCTCTTCTTTATGGTAAACAAAGTAAGGTTTGTTTATGACAAGGTAAAGGTTGGGAGAGAGAACTTGTGATTCTAAGCTGAGACCTGCAATTATTTGATTAGTATCTTTTCTTTAAAAGAAAAAAGTTACCAAGGTGTTTTTTTTTTTTTTTTTCTGATTCTAAGAAGGAAACAACATGATGCATACATATAGTATGGTACTATTTATGTAAGAAAGATGAAAACAGATCTAAAATACCTTCTATGGGTATATATTTGCCTGTAAAAACCTAGAAAAGGTCTGCAAGGACACTCATCTGATGGTGAGTGGTCGGTCACTCCTGGGAGGACATGAGGACTGGGAGTGTGGTCCCAGGAGACTCACCTTCTCTGCAGGGTTTAAGTTTTGAAAGAAAAGATGTGCATGTCTCCCTTGTATTATTAAAAAATAGCTTAAAAAGTAATACATGTATATTTTTTTTAATTGGAAAATATATTCGTGTCATAATCACCCCCCCACCAAAGATAACCACTGTTAGCTTTGGTATGTTGACCACCCCCCGCCAGTTTTTTTTTTTTTTAACCCGTGTTAAAAATATATACTTCTTTAAAAATCCCCAAACTGGTTGTATTAAATAGGTTTATATCCTGCTTTCTCTTCCCTTGACCTTTCCCCATGTCATTAACTATCCTCCAAAACACGTGGTTTTTAATGCCTGCCTGGTGTTCCCTGGATGCAACCAAGCCCCCTTTGTTAGAGACACTTGGTTCTTTATGCTTAAAAACTCCTTGGAGGGTCACCGGTTGGAACAGCCAAGTGTTGTCATTGCTGTGGGTTGGCAAATGGGCCCTCGCTGACTAACCTCTGCCACGTTAACACGTGGTTTTTGGATCCGTAGCACCCCGAGCAGAAGGCAGACCGGTATTTTGTGTTATACAAACCGCCCCCTAAAGACAACATTCCCGCCCTAGTGGAGGAGTACCTGGAACGCGCCACCTTCGTAGCCAATGACCTCGACTGGCTCCTGGCCTTGCCTCACGATAAATTCTGGTGCCAGGTAACATTCTATCAAAATTAACACTAAGACAAAGCACATGACATGCCGTTGGTTGGTTGCTGTTATTGTTTTTCTCCCCCCCCCAGGAGATGCTTTTTTCCCTACTTCTTACACTGGATCCTTAACAGCAAATTGTGGTTTGGATTGCTCTGTCTTGTATCACGATCTTAATGATGTTTACACAACGCCTTCCAACGTGTCATTTTTAGAAACTTGTGTTTAGCCTTCGGCTCATTCATACCTCCTTAGTCCCTTGGGGTTGGAGTGTTTTCCTTAGGCCAGGGCTGGTAGGCTGTGAGCCCCTGCACAGTCCACCCACAAGCCCCTGGGCCTCAGTGACAAATCCTCGCTCTGATCTGTTGTCTGCCATAGGTTATCTTCGATGAAACCCTGCAGAAGTGCCTGGACTCCTATCTGCGCTATGTCCCCCGAAAGTTTGATGAGTGGGTGGCCCCAGCCCCTGAGGTTGTTGACATGCAGAAACGCCTCCATCGAAGTGTTTTCCTCACTTTTCTCCGCATGTCCACTCACAAGGAATCCAAAGTAAGCCTTTGATCCCACAGGGCGCTACCCAACACCCAGCACCTCTGTGCCAGATTTTCCTGCCCCTGAGAAGGAAGGCCCTGAAAGCATCCTGTTTCTTCTTTGTCTCTCTCCTCTGCCTTTATTCCCACCTTTGAGGAAGAAATCTGTGGGCGCCCCTCCCCTTATCTGTGAATTCACTGGGTCTGTGTTACGTCCAGTGTTTTCATCAATGGGAGCAGAGGGCCCTTTGCCAGTTGACGTGTGACTGTGCCTTTTTTCATGCGTCAGAGGGTGAAAACAGTGATTCTGATTTGTTAAAGGAACTTTTATGTGCTTTTTAAAAACCTTTACTTTTTCCCCTCCAGGTTTTAAAAATAATACTGTCTCTAAACAACTCAAACAGTACAGAAATATTTTGTAGGTAGTGAATGTCACCTACAAAATCCCTTTCTCCAAAAAAACCCCACCATTATGGTGCATGTTCCTTCAGGGAATTTTTTTTCTTTCAATATACTTGTGTGTGTTTGTGTGTGTATGTGCGCACACATTGATTTTTATAATAGGATCTTGCTTTTTTTTTTAACTTTTGAAGTTTGGAAACTTTGAAATATATACAAATATATACCAAAATATATTTTTATAATAGGATCTTGCTTTTTTTTCAAATATATACAAAAATATATTTTTATAATAGGATCTTGCTTTTTAAATTTTTTTAAAAGATTTTATTTATTTATTCATGAGAGAGAGGCAGAGACATAGGCAGAGGGAGAAGTAGGCCCCATACAGGGAGCCCGATGTGGGACTCAATCCCGGGTCTCCAGGATCACGCCCTGGGCCAAAGGCAGGTGCTTAACCGCTGAGCCACGCAGGCGTCCCTACTTGCCCTTTAAAAAACTTTTGTAGTATGGAAATTTTCAAATATATACAAAAGCATAATGAACCCCATGTATCCATTACTCAATTTCAACAATTGTCAATATTTTGCCAATTCTATTTTCTTTTTTCTCCTGAGTTTTCTCTTTTTTTTCCCTAGAGTATTTTATTTTATTTTATTTTTTCCTGGAGTTTTTTTTATTTGTTTTTGTTTTTGTTTTTGTTTTTTTGAGGGACAGAGAGAGAGCAAGTGTGCAAGTGGGTGGGGGAGGGAGGTAAGAGGGAAAGGGAGAGAAAGAATCTTACGCAGATTCCACACTCGGCACAGAGCCCAAGGAGGGCTTGATCTCAACCTTGAGATCATGACCTGAGCCAAAAATCAAGAGTCAGATGCTTAATCGACTAAGCCACCCAGGCACCCCTTTCCTGGAGTATTTTATAGCAATTCCAAACATCATGATAATTTACTCATAAATATATTATTGTTATTTTTATTTTTTAAAGTAAGCTCTATGCCCAATGTGGGGCTTGAACTCATGACCCCAAGATCCCAAGAGTTGCATGTTCTGACTGAGCCAGCCAAGTACCCCAATGCATAAATATTCTAGAATGAATGCTCAACCAACTATTTTATAGTATATTTTTGCTTCTTTTTACATTAAAATGAAGAATAGCTATTGCCTCAGGTCAATATATGAGGCTCAGATATGTTCATAGTGTGGATGGACCTTCATTTATTAGCCAGTCTCCCATTGTTTCTTGCGTGTTTGCTATTACTTTACCAAGAGTACACTTTCATAAAGTTTCTCATCCTCTCTCCTTGCACTGTTCCTTAGGATCACTTCATTTCCCCCTCTGCATTTGGAGAAATCCTCTACAATAACTTCCTGTTTGACATCCCGAAGATCCTGGACCTCTGTGTACTCTTTGGAAAAGGCAACTCACCATTGCTCCAGAAGATGATAGGTATGTGGGGCACATGGCCTGAGGGGCTGCACAGAGATGGCCCCCACATGCCAAACTAGAGCACCTAGATGAGTGTAGGAGGATTCAGAACTGCAGTGGCAGCCAGGGGTTGGGTATGACTTTGCAGATGTATGTGTGTCAACTCTGAAAGACACAACTGGCGGGCCATGGAGAAGTGGAGACAACATTGTACTACACACTCCCTCAAGGATCTTGGTATTAGGCCACATGTCAAACAGTTGCAGGAGTGGGGAGATTTGCCTTAACTATGAGTATAGGAATAGCAGTGATTGCTAACCTTTAGGTGAGTGCCCACTGGAGGCCAGGCATTCTGTTGAGCTCTTTGTATGTGATCTTTTTTTTTTTTTTTTTAAGATTTTATTTATTCATGAGAGACACAGAGAAAGAGGCAGAGGGAGAAACAGACTCCCGGCTGCGAGTGGTACTTAATGCCAAGACCCCAGGATCACAACCTGAGCCAAAGGCAGACGCCCAACCACTGAGCCACCCTGGTGCCCCCCTTGTGCCCCCCTTGTATGTGATCTTAATTGATCCTCACAGCAGCCCTGTGATGAGACTCCTGTAATCCTCCCTTTTTACAGACAAGGAAACTGAGGTTCAAATGTAAGGGACTTGCTTGGGAGCCCATGACTAATAATAAGTGCCCAAGCTGGGATTTACGTCACATAGGCCTGACTCTTCCTCTTTGTCACTCCCTGCCTCAGGGATAATGGGGTTGCCTCAAAAGTGTCACAGTTTGCATTGTTGCTAAGGACAGTTGGAGACCGAGTTCAGAGAGGATTCTTTTAGGTTGCGAAAGGAGTGACTTCAGCAGTTGGATCTCATCAGGAGGCAGCAGGCTGGAGGGTTCCATCAGAGCCTGAAGCTTGGTTGAGATGCTGCAGAGGGTATAGTGCCCCAGCAAATTCCTCGCTGAATCATGGCTGATGGCATTGGGCCGGACATGGAGACAGGACACCACCGTCAGCCCTCCTCACCCTAAGATTATAGGATATAGTCTTCCAAATGCCCAATTACAAAACTAAGTTTTCTCTTGAAATGGTTTCCTTCTTTCCTTCCTCCTAATAATAAAGGTGATAATAAAGGGAATATATGTTAATTTAGAAAGTTTGGGAAGAATATAAAGCATTAAGAAGTGGAAAAGCGATTACCAAATTCCTGTGCCCAGAGACAATCATTTGGTGATTATTTCCTTCCAGTCTTTTCTCTGTGTATTTTTCGAAAACATGTCAGGCCGTAACATGAAATTTCATATCCAGCCTTTTCATTGGAACAGCATCTGGTTTCTCATTCAAATCTTTTTCCTTGATCATCAGTTCATTTCTTTTACTTTCCCAGAGAAAGACTCTTCATAATGTTACTATAGACTGAGGGCATGGAGTGAGTGAGCAAACTGGGCATGATTAGTTAGAGAAACAGTTATTAGGCCAGTTTGATTAGAGCAGAGCATTCCAGGAAGGCAGCAGCAGAAGATGGGAAAGGGCAGCTGGGGCCAGATTGGGGAGGGCTCTGTGCCAGCCATTAGTACTTGGGGGAGTAGTATCGCTCGTTGGCTCAGAAGGTACGCTCTGCCAATTCACACCCCAGCTCTACTCCTGACTGTGTCACTTGGTCCAAGTCAGTTAGCCGCCCACAGCCTCAGTTTTTGCATCTGAAGAATGGGAAGACTAATGCCTTATGTAACTTATAGGATGATTGTGAGGGTTAGCACAGTGCCTGGCTCCTTATAAGTGCCTAGTGACTGTGAGCTCTTACTGTGATGAGGCCACGGGAGCTACTAGGAGGAGCTATCTGGTGTCAAGGTTAATTTGGCAGCTTGCCAGTGGGAAGGGTGGTGACAGGAGACCGAGTAGGAGGCCAGTGCTTCAGTGTGGGTTTGAAGGTGAGAGTCTGGTTGGGCTGAAGAAGACATCCTGGAGGTAGAATAAAGCAGGGCTTGGGAAGGTCAGCTGGAGGGAGAAGTCAATAATTCTGAAGAAAACTGGTGTGGGGTGCAGGAAAGGGGCCTTTTGGGCTGGGGGTGGGTTGCAAGTGGAGGCATAGTCCGTTTAGATCTGTAGGGTGTGAGAAGCTGTGCAGATTCACGGGGAGAGGACTTTTGGCTGCAGTTCCAGGAAGGCAAGGGTGGAGTGAGAAAACTCCTAATCTTTTGAATTACTCACTTCTTTGAGAATCAAATGAAAGCTTCTCCCCAGAAAAACATACCCCCTTACAGATTTTGAGGTGTTTTTAGAATGTTTTTATTCCCAGATTGGGAACCCTTAATTGGCTTATTTAGGGCAGTCCATTCTTTGTCTTTTAGAGGGCGATTAATAGAAAAGAAGGCAGGACAGGCATGTGGAGCCCCTTCATTGTGTGTGTATTGGGGTGTGTGTTTTGAGGGGGGTGTGGAGGACAGGTCTGCAGACAGACAGACACAGACACATGCATGCAGGTGTGCACACAAACACACATACAGAGCAGCTCTTTCCAACCCTTGAGCAGAAGGCACAAGGGGCAGTCTCTACTGTCTCTATCCCAGAAGCTCTTGAGCAAAGCAAATCAGCTGTAGTAGAAATAAAGGCTTACTTCTCTTAAAAAAAAAAAAAAAAAAGAAAAGAAAAAAAAAAGATTAGCTGTAGTAGGAGTGTTGACAAGGGAGAGAAGGAAGGAGGAAACAAGGGGACTGGCTGATCATCCTTTGGCCAGAAGCCCAGTCCTTACCTGGCACCCACCTCCCTCCCCAACCTTCTTGCACAAACACACCTAGCTTTTTTTTCACCCTCAAAATTGGCATTCTGAGTCAGTAAGTGTAATTTTGTAAGTGGGGTCTTTCAGTGAGCCACTTTGTGAAAGCAGGAGGACATCGGGCCTTGGCCCCATTGAGGACTGCTCCAATCTCTTTGGTAATACCTTCCATTCACCCTGGGTTTCTGAACTGCTTTAGTCTGGGAGGGATGCCACTGTTGTCTCTTACTTCTTAATTGTTTCTTTAAGAGATCGAAAGTCAGATCTTCACCATCACCGGATCAGATAAAGGAGAGGGAAGGGTCAGTTGTGAAACGTTATCTGTTTTGATGCTTATAAAAGATCCCTGTTATTCAGGCATAGGCACTAGAAGGATTATGAAAGAGTGTCCTACTCTGGGCCAGGTGGTTGGGGCATAGTGGGGTCTACCATATGGCACTGGGGGGAGACCTGCTCCTGATGCCTGAGTCAGGAGGCACTACCTGGAGAAGGTGACACCTGCCTTATGGTGAATGTAGCTCTGGGAAGTCACTCTAGGCAGAAGGAGGAGACGGCTTGTTCTCTGAGGTTGAGGAGGTACAAGAGAGTAATGCAGGCACAAGAAATGGGGAGAGGGTGGCTGGAAATGCCATCAGGGCCAGATCTCACATAATCCTCAGTGCTGTGGCCAGGAGTTCAGACTTGACCTTGAGGATACCGTCAGATGGGAGGGTTTTCTGAGAAAGAACAGAGGTTGGTGGGGAGACAGCTCAGTTCTTCCTTGCTGTCAAGAGTAGGAGGTGGGCACAGATGGTCAGGGAGTACCTACACAGGTTGAGGGATCAGCACTCATCTGGAGGTGGGATGCACTGAGCAAGCTCATGCTGGTAAAACTCAGCTTTCTGGAATCAAGGAACGAAGTAGCATCCAAGAAAGTGTTTACAGAAAGTCCAGCTACATAGTGATTTGCTTACTCACTCAGTCCCATCTGGCCTTTGACCTCATTGATTTTCAAATCCTCTGGGATGGGGCAAGGGCTACAGCATTTTCATTAAGGAAACCGAGGACAGACCTGCCCAAAGATAAAAGATGCTTAGAATTCAGCACAGCCTGACAGTCAGCCAGCATTAGATGTTAGGATTATGGTGGGCTGAAGAACCCTGGCCTTTTCTTAAGGGTGTTGGTATTTTGCATCATCATGTCTCCTGGCTAGCTATGATTTTCCCTTCCTCCCTCGCCATTTCGGCAGCCGGAACACTTGGTTTCTGTTCCAGTGACAATATGCTCTAACCTACGCACTCACAAACAGCAGCAGTGCTTAGAGGTAGTAGACAGTCGGAAGGAGCTTTGTTTTATAGGAACAATTGCAAATGTGTGGTAAACCTGTCTCTAGGTCTCTCCCAGACCTCTCCTCTTGGAGGAAGATGGATTAGCATGGCTAGTGTATTCAAAAGCAGAGGGTAAGAGAATTTCCAGACAAATTTCTCCCTAAAGTCTCCTCACATTATTAGAGGCGTGGCCTGGCAAGAATCCTGGATTGTAGCATCCAGGTTTCTTGAGCAAAGAGATCGTATCTCCTGATTTTCCTGGATGACTAATACCCACTTGCAAAGCCAATGCTGTTATACAAGGCACAGTGCCCAAGTGTGATCACTCCCTGGGGACATCAGGATGAGCTGGTTTGACCAGGGCTGGCCTTTTATGTAATTTGTTAAGCAGAGGTGTTTAAAAGGTTAAATTGTACTGAATAAAGTCCCTCCCTCATGCTGGGGAAGTTTCTAGGCTGGGCCAAAGCTCTGTGCCAGCAGGGCCTGGGGCCAGGACTGCTCTAGTGCAGACGGGCTTAGGAAAGGGAAGAAAGGTCACAGAACATGCTGGCAACTATTTGTAATGTGTCCTCCCCTCCCTCACCCTCTTTTCCCAATTCCTGCCTTTCTCTTCTCTTTTCAGGAAACATCTTTACCCAGCAGCCAAGTTACTATAATGACCTGGATGAAACCATGCCCACCATCCTTCAGGTACCAGCTCTCAGTCCTGCCCAGATCCCCTCCCTAACCTGATGGTATATCCCTGGACTTTCCTGGAAGAGCCCCAAGAAACATTTACCCACCACCCCTCTCCAGTCCTATCCCTAGACAATCTCTGCATCATGCCCCACAGCGCACCCTTTCAAATTCGCCCCTTTCCCTGCTTGAACAAAACTAAAATCTAAAGGCTATCTAGCACTTATACTAAAAGAGCTTAAATTGTGTGCTCTTTGCCAACAGCCATAACCTCTATGGATACCCTTCCAAGAGACCTGTGTTTCTCAAATGAGAGTTTTAAAGTTCTATAAAATTGTTTTATAAAATAATGTTCATTGTAGAAAATTTGGAAAATATAAAGAAAAAAAACAGAAAGAGTAAAATTAACCCATAATTCCAGTGCCAGGAGATTCCACTATTCACGATAACGTTTAGGACAGTTATGTGCTAGCATACTTAAAGATGGTGCAGTGAGTTAGACTTGCATGATATTACAATGGGCTGTTTTCTCCTCACTGTTTTTTTTTTTTTTTTAAGATTTTATTTATTTACTCATGAGAGACACAGAGAGAGAGAAGCAAAGACATAGGGAGAGGGAGAAGCAGGCTTCATGCCGGGAGCCCGATGCGGGACTCGATCCCAAGACACCAGGATCACACCCTGAGCCAGAGGCAGGCGCTAAACCACTGAGCCACCCAGGCATCCCTTCTCCTCACTGTTGATTTGTCTTTGATTTCAATGTATTTCCATAAATCACCATCTCCAGAGGATCCAAAATATATATTGTTGAATGTGTATCTTAAATAATCATTACCACACACTTGCCCAACATATCCACCCATTCAGATAATTTCTACAGGATTCTGGGGGCTTTTCATACATTTTGTCTTTTTTTTTTTTATTTTTGAGTTTTATTTGCTTATGTAACCTCAACACCCAACTTGGAGCTCAAACTCACGACCCCGAGATCCAGAGCTGCACACTCTTCTGACTGAACCAGCCAGGTGCCCCTTTACATTTTGTTTTTTTAATCCTCACCACAATCCTGTAAGAAGAATAATCCTCATCATCCCCATTTTACAGTTTCCACTCTGACCCTGGGCCCTGTTGTAGTCTTGGCTGGTTTCTTGGGAATGCTGGCACATACTCGAGAGATCCCAAGGCAGCTTTCATATCACCCACCCCCGACTGCAGGTCAGGGGTCCCAGCTGCTGGTTTGACAGCATGTGGGAGACCTCCTTCTTGTGTTTCACAGGTTTTCAGCAATATCCTCCAGCACTGTGGTTTGCAAGGGGACGGAGCCAGTGCCACACCCCAGAAGCTTGAAGAGAGGGGCCGGTTGACCCCCAGCGACATGCCTCTCCTGGTGAGGTTGCCTGTCAGCCCAGCTTCTTCTTAGCTAGTAGGGGACCCAACAGCTTCTTCCCCTGCTCCTGGCCCTTTGCCCCAACTCCATAAGCCACTCTTCCCATCACACGGGCTTCAAGCATTTCAGTGAGATTTCTATTTCTCTCTGGGAGCTTCATTTAGGGAGTAGTGGGAAGAACAGGGAACTAGAGTGCAGAGGATGGGGGCTCAGTCCTCACTTAGTTCAGCACAGTGAACTCATTTGTGTTATTCATTGAGCCCTGAGTTTGGTCAGCAGATTTGTACTGAGGATGCTCTGCCATGTGCTGAGGCTTCAGGGTAAAGGAGCAGGCAAAAGCAGACAGGACCCCTGCTCTCATGGAACTTACAGTCTAGGGCAGAGGAAAGTAAGGAGCCTAGACATGTGTCAGGCCTTGTGCTAAGCACTGGAGATAGAGCAGGAAAGAGGCAGCTGTGAGCTACCCTCTTGGAATTTGCGCTTTTGTGGAAAAACAAGTGTTTCAGAAAGAGGCACACCAAGCACTGTGGGAGCAAGTCACTTTACCTGTCAGAACCTCGGTTTCCTTATCTGTAAAATAGGGATCCTAACAACTGCTCAGCCTGCTTTTAATAGTCGGGAGCCTCAGGAACGTGTGTAAGAAAGCACTCCATAAAAAAAAAAAAAAAGAGGAAAAAAAGAACTCTGTGTTCTGTATATGCTCTTCAAAATGTACGAAAAGTGTGGGCTTGATATTCTTGTTCTTGATGGGATGTACTTTCTGTATAGGACCCCAGGTGTTGTCTTCAGGTTCAGGGGTTGGTTCTCCTTCAGCTTAGAAGAGAGAACTGTATTATCCTAGAATGAGAGGTAACCCCAGAGATCATTGGGTAGGTGCCTTTTGGAGCTTCAGTAGCAAGACCTGAGGGAGGGAGATTGAATAACTTGTCCAAACCGTGCTCCTAGAGATGGACCGGCCAGGCTTCGCTCAGACCTCCAGTGATCTCTTCCCCCCACAAGGCATCTGCCTCTTGACTCCCACGGGTTTTGTCAGCTTTGTCTCAGACCCACTACAGAGTTGTGTCTGGGGGCGGAGGAGAATAATGCACTGTTTTCTTTTGGCAACAGGAATTAAAAGACATTGTTCTCTACCTTTGTGATACCTGCACTACGCTCTGGGCCTTTCTGGATATCTTCCCCCTGGCTTGCCAAACCTTCCAGAAACATGACTTCTGTTACAGGTACAGCAGTAGTCCTGAGTGCTAAAATAGAGATTCTAGCTGACATCCTCATTCAGCAGACATTTACTGGGTACTTAGGATGTGCTGGCACTCTTCCAGCCTGGGGTTACAGTAGTGAAGAAGACAAGTAAGGCTCCTGCTTGTGTTGAGCCTGCATTTTAGAGTATACCCATTTTTGGCTAAGAACTAGGTAGGGGAGGAAAAAAAACCTAAACCACCAACAAAAAATAGGACAGTTTTAGTTCAGCTCTGTTCTTTTCAAATCTCCTTTCATGGTCAGGCACAAAGGACTAACAGATCATAAGAAGTGGCCTGAGGACTTAAGCATCAAGTCTAGAGGAGATCACGTGCAAAGAAACAAGCAGATATGCTACATGTGGGCTGGGAACCCAGAGGAAAGAGGCAAAATTCTGTCTGGTGGAATAAGAGGTTTCATGATGGCCCTTACATGAGATCTGGAAAAATGAAGAGGAACCTTCTAGACAGAAAGATTACAGTGGCAGGAAGGATATTCCAAGCAGGCGGAGTGAAGGTGGGAAGGCCCAGAGTGTGTCCAAGGAGAGCCAGGGAATGAAGTGGGATGATTTGGCGCCCAGGGCAGCAGGAACAGGAGCAGGTAACAGGAAAAGATACTTCAGAGAGGTTGGTAGAAGCCAGACTGTGAGCCTTGACCTCGCTGGCAGGGAGTGGGCCTTTATTCTGTAGGCGCCACTGGAAGCTTTTTTGCAAAGGAGTTATAGAAAGATCCTGACAGGATGAGAAAAGATGTAGAGGAGGATATGAGCAAAGAAAAATGTAGGGAGGGAGACCCTCCTTGCCCACTTAGCACCAGGAGCATTCATCTGTTTCTTGGGCGATGAGAAAAGGGTGCACAGGCCTGGGCTGGTAACCTGCATGTTGCCTGGCAACAGCGGGGGCTGGCCTGTTCTCAGTGGCCTCTGGCTATTGCTCTTGCCAGACATCTCTCCCCACTGTCTGCAGGAGCTTCTGGGAGCTGCCCAATTCCATCCACTCTGCTATCAGTCCATTCAATCATTCACTTGCCCATTCAACAAAACATGTATCCAGCACTGACCTGCATCAGAGATGGTACCGGTTCCCTGACCCCTCCTGGGTCTTCTCAGCTCCTGATGTGAGGACTGATCAGCCTCCCAGAGGATGTTAGAATACAGCACCAATCAGCACTCTCCCCAGAAGAAAGGGGTTAGGATTGCCCTGTAGCTGTCCACTTTTTGAAAAAGGTGTCTTTTCTCACAGTTAAAGTGGCAAATGCTCATAGGAAATTTGAAAAATCCCTAAAGGTAGAATATTAAAATCAGGGGTGCCTGGATGGCTCAGTCCGTTAAGCGGCTGACTATTGGTTTCAGCTCAGGTCATGATCTCAGGGTCTTGGGATCGAGCCCCACATCGGGCTCCATGTTCAATGCAGGGTCTGCTTATCAACTTCTCCCTCTGCTCCTTCCTCTCCCTCATACATAAATAAAATCTTCATTAAAAAAAATTAAAATCACTATGAGAGATCATGCTATTCTTAGGATTTTGTATCCTGCTTATCTTTACTTACCATAGGCATTGTCTTTTCTTTTTTTTTTTTTTTAAGTAAGCTCTACCCCCAATGTGGGGTTCAAACTCTTGACCCCATGATCAAGAGTCACATGCTCTACCGACTGAGCCAGCCAGGCACCCCCATAGGCATTTTCCCATTTTGTTAAAGCGTCTTCCCAAACATGGCATAGATTGCTTTTGAAAGGGTCTTTGGCAACAGAGGGTAATTTTTGGAAGAACTGACTTTCCTGCAAGCCATAGTGAAGGGAGAGGAGTGGCTCCACCCATCTGAGAGTGAGGAGGAAGAAAGAAAAGCACTGTTGACTATAAGTGACAATGCCTTTGACCCACAAAGAGCAAGGGGGCTGGCCCAGCCTGTTCACACTGTGCTAGAGCCCAGGAATGCCCGCTGAGCAAATGCAGCCACTTCACTCCTAGCAACTTTCTGGAAGGCGCTACAGCCATCAAACAACTCTGTGGCTGATCCTCTCAGAACAAACTCCATCCTCCCAGACATCCTCAAGTATATCTGAGTATCTCTCTGTCACTTAATTTTATGAATAAATAATATATTCACATGGTTCAAAACTCAAAAGGTATAAAATATATACTGAGGGGCTCCTGGCTGGCTCAGTCAGTGGAGCAAGCAAATTTTGATCTCTGGGTCATGAGTTCAAGCCCCACACTTGGTGTAGAGCTTACTTTAAAAAAAATGTAAAAAATAACAATTATTACATACATATAAAGCCATCTATGTCTCCTCTGTCCCCAGTCCTGTTTTCACATACCACCATTGTTAGGGGTTTTATTTGTGTGTGTGTAATTTTTCAGAGATATGCATATAAATATAAGGAGATATGCACATTACATATCACCCTTTCTGCTTTTTAAAAAAATTTTATTTATTTTTAGGGAGAGTGCAAGCAGAGGGAGGGGCAGAGGGCGAGGGAGAGAGAATCTCAAGCAGACTCCCCACTGACGTAAGGCTCAACCCTGTGACCCTGGGATCATGACCTGAGCTGAAACCAAGAGTCAGATGCTCAACTGACTGAGCCACCCAGACACCCCTCTATCTTTTAAATTAACTGCTGACATATTATGAGTACTATATGTATTATATATGTTTTTATTTATTTATTTATTTATTTATTTAAACAACAGAAATTTATTTCTCACAGTTCTAGAGGCTGGGTGCATTTTATTTTTAAATTTAATGTGTATAAGTATACAAAGCAATTACAATCTTTGGTACTAGATAGAATTCTGTTGTACTGTATGGAATACTAGACTCCATAGATCAACCTTTAGGTTTTTTTTTTCAGTTGTTTGCTATCACAGAAAAATGTTACGAAGAATAACTGTACATACATCATTGTGCACCTTTGCAAGATATCTGAGGAATATATTCCTAGAAGTAGGATTACAAGAACAGATGGTTTGTGCATTTTAAATTTTTATAGATCTCGCCAAATCGCCCTCCATAGGGTTTGTTCCAGTTTACTCTCCCACCAGCAATGTATCCTGGCAACACCTGAATCTGTTTGGGCCAAACTCAGCTCTGTCTTTCTGGGTGCCATGCCATGGGCCTAGAAAGCCTGCCTCTTCGGGCCTAGTTACCCTCTGTTGTGTATGGGACTATTATACTAGCATAGAAATTCCCAGAATCCTGTCAATCAGTAGTTAAGTGTTTATAGAGTACCTGCTACAAATTCAGCATCTCCCAGGCCCTAAGGCTACAGTTCTGGCTTTGGGAAGCATAAGATATTCAGAGGAAGAATTGACCACAGAAGAGGGGCAGCACCATTGTAAGTTGTAAGGGTAACTATTCTGAATGCTAGGCACCTAGTTCTGGGAAGGGGTAATCACATGGGTGAGCATCACCATGAAGTGTGTGGTTGGGACAGAGTTGGAATCTGAGTTGGGAAAGGGGATGAGCGTGAGGTTGCTAAGGTGAGAAGCAAGGTTGGCTACTCCACGCAAGCTATGGATGTACCAAAGAGAGGAATTATAGTTTAATGTCTTAGTAGGTGGAGAGCCACTAGCAGGTTTGAGCAAACAAAAAATGACCTTGTTCATTTCTCAGACCTCATTGAGTTCTGAGTAGCCCTCTGGTTGCTCTGTGAGAAGGAGCCTGTCTGGGCCTGTTTCCCACGTGAAGGGGGGCAGTGCGCATGTAGCTACAGGTCACTTCTCACAAGGCTTTTCCTGGACCAGCCACAGTGGGTTGATCTGGGGGTGAGCTTGGGGAAGAGTGAGGGTGGTTCTGGAAGCAGATTGCTGTGGTGACCACTTGGGAGCAAGAAATGGGCCGTCCCATGGGTTGCTGTGATTTCCTGATAGAAGTGTGGTATTTTTTTAACTAAGCCCACCTTTTCCCCCTGTGTGCCTCCACAGACTGGCTTCCTTTTATGAAATAGCAGTTCCTGAACTAGAGTCTGCAATTAAGAAGAGGAGGCTTGAAGACAGCAAGTAAGCAGGGGACAAACTAAGAGGGAGGGAGGCCCTGCCTTCCTTTGGCTTCAGTGTCCCCATCTCTAAGAACGAGGGGGTGACACCATGGACCAGCTTTAGTGTCCCTACCTCGCAGTCTTTTCCCTCAGCATTTACTCAAAGCTCGTGTTAATTGGCACACTGGTTTCCCGTCCACAGTTTAAACAAGAAGCAGCCCTGGAATCAGCTGGCCTCTCAGGGCCTGTAGCCTTTTGCCACCTGCTGTCCACAGTGAATTGTGAGGCTTTCTCAGCCTAGAGGAGGGGCACCTGCAACTGTTGAAAATAAGCTCCCTCCGGGCCTTTTGATCTCCTAGATCTCTATTTCTCTCCCTCTCTCTCTCTCTCTCTCTCTGGCCTTCAAAGGCTGCTAGGTGATCTGTGGCAGAGGCTGTCCCATTCCAGGAAGAAGCTACTGGAGATTTTTCACATCATCATGAACCAGATCTGCCTTCTCCCTGTCTTGGAAAGCAGGTGAACCTTTGGGAGCAACTGCCTGGGTGGAGTTGGGAAAAAGAGACAAATGCCTCTTTTCCTCCAGCTGGCCTGAGGCCTTGCAGAGGAGCCAGGCGGGTAGGCAGGGAGGGGGGCTACAGATCATTTACATAGAGTGAGCTCATCTTCCCTGTTGTCTGTTCCAGCTGTGACAACATTCAGGGCTTCATTGAAGAGTTCCTTCAGATCTTCAGCTCCTTGCTGCAGGAGAAGAGGTGAGTGTGGCCAAGCTGGGACCAGTCCACACAAGGCCTTACATACCAGAGCCTCTGCCGTATGCTCACCATAGTCTAAGGTTCTGGGCTTTGTGGTTGGGCAGCAGACCAGTACTCCTGTTGCCCCAGCCTTGTCCCTTCCATCTACTCTCTGCCCAGCAGGTTCCTCCGGGACTACGACACACTCTTCCCGGTGGCTGATGATGTCAGCTTGCTACAGCAGGCCTCAGCGGTCTTGTATCCTTCTTCCACAGCCACTGGGACAGGACCTGGCCTGACCAGGTTTGAGATGGGCTGCTAGGACCCAGTGGAGCAGAGAGTGGTTTGGCTCCAGAACGCATGGGTCAGCCAGCTTTCCCCAGAGTGCCCACCAAAGCCCCAGTCCCTGTTCCTGGATGAGTTGACTACTCTAATTCTCAGAGCTGGGTGGGGTAGGAGTCCTGCATTCTGGAGGTGTTTACTGAGTGTCTGGGCCTGTGCGACTAACGTGGACTTGGCCCTGTTCTCACAGACCTCATTGCAGGAGGGGACACAGACAAGTAAACAAGCAGTTAGAGTGTCATATGGGAGAAATTCAGAGGACAGGAAAGCCAAGGAAAGCACCTCACCCAGCAAGCTCAGGATAAGGCTGTGAGACAGAAGTGATGTCCAAGCTGAGAACAGCAGAAGAAAGTGGAGGAGGCCAAGCCCAGAGCTGAGTGTTCCCAGTGGATGGAGGACAGAGAGGCCCATCTGGGGAGCCCACAGACATTTTGTGTAGATCACAGAGTGGGGCTGAGGTCTTGTGGAAGGAGGCTATGGTACTGCAGATGAGCCGGGGGTGAGCAGACCAGCACAGCTCTCACTCCCACTAAGAAGTTTGGACTCTGTCCTGCGAGCACTGGGTGTCATGGAAAGGTGCAAAACAAGGAGTAACAGGGTCAGTTTTATACTTTGGAAAAGCTCTATCTGGCACAGGGAGGAGAACAGCCTGGCCTGGGACCTCTTTGAGGCCCAGGGGCTGGTGAGGATGCTGGTACTGGCATTCAGGCATGCCTAGTGGGGGTTTGGATTAGAAGGGGAGGGAAAGAGTCTAGGGCAACTCCCAGATGTCTGGCTTGGCAATGTCCAGGGTGGTAGAGAGGGAGGAAGGACAGAGAGGAGGGCCTGCGGGCCATTTTAGAGGCTCAGCCAGGTTTCTCAGTCTTGCCTCAGGGATACTGTATGGGTCCCCAGCTTTTGTAGGAAGCCCTCAGCTAGTTGGACAGGAAGCCCAGTGGCAGTGCCCCGATCAGGCCCTCCTCCTAGGGGTCAGTGCAGAGGAGGAGTTGCTGGCTCATCTAAATATCATGTCCCAGGATACCTCTGGCCCTGTCTTCATCCAGAGCTGCTTTCTGCTGAGTGGCAGGTACTAGGTTTCAAGGCCAGTGTGGTCATAGTCTGGCCTGTTTCTCCATGCAGCCTGGGTGCCCATGATGCCCACTGGGTACAGCCCACATTGTTCCTAACACAAGTCTTGGGGTCAGATGCTGGGAAGGGATTGAGAAATTATGTTGCCTCAGAGCAAGGGAGGCAGAAAAGGCTCTGGCACCGAAGAGGGAGACAACTTAACACGTGTCATAGGGACGAGACTCGGACTGCCTATATCCTCCAGGCAGTCGAGAGTGCATGGGAAGGGGTGGACCGACGGAAAACCACAGATGCTAAAGATCCACCGGTGGCCGAGGATCCTAATGGGGTCATTGCGACAGTGGAGCCAATCAGTGGACCGTCCTCACATCTGGAAAATGCAGAGGAAGAGGAGGTGTGTGTCTGGAGAAATGTTTTCCCCTGCTTCTCCTGCTCCTTCCAGGAAACCTCTCCTTTCTTGGTTTCTGCTCTCAGAGAAAAAGGTTGCTTTTGGAATTGACAGCCTCAGGCTGCTGGAGCTGCTGGTCTGCTCCGTGCTGCCTTTAATAGAGTCAAGTTGCTTCGGTGGCCAAAACCCCAGTTTCTCCTGTATATAATGAAGCAGTGGAGCTTTTTCCAAATGAAATCCTTTGGTGCTCTCCTCTAAACAAGTCACCATGGAGCTGCTCTGGATGCAGTGGAGAGCAGTGCCTGGTCTCACTGCTCAGCCAGCCTAGATGCCCTGCCATGGGACTGCAGGACTCCTCTGAGCACGTTTGGAAGCCTCTGATCTAGTACTTTCCCCCGGGCTTTTCCAGAACTTGCCAAGTCTCCAGCTGTACGGATTGGCCACTGAGTTCAGGACTCCTCTCTGCATGCTAGGAGGCAGCATGATATAGGGTTAGGGTTAGACCACATGGTTTCTGGGGTCAGGCAGCTCAGGGGCGTACCCTGTTTCTGCCACTCACCAGCTCTGCGGCCATAGATACATCACTCACATCTAGCCTCTGTTCCCCATCTATAAGGTGGGGACAGTCGCCATCCTTGCCTCCACAAGTTTGTTGGGATTCCCAGAGCTGTTGTGTGGAGCGGCCGGAGCCCAGCTGGCCCTCTATGCTCTGTTAACAGTTTCTAATCTCCTTCTGGTTAGACTCAGGCCCATGACTGTCACAGGGCCTTGGAAAATGACAGTCCTCCCCACCTTTCTCACCCCCTTCCCCATTTGGCTTCTTATTGGACACTTGGATGTTTTTTTTTTTTTTTTTGGATGATTTTTATTGTTGTTTGTTTGATTTGTGAATTTCCTTAAATGAAAAACCTAGCAGAATTAAGTCACATCGAGCAAGATATGAGCTGAATCCCCCCTTATTAAAATGAATATAATCAAAGGGGAGCAGCTCACCAGCCTGGGCTGGTGATAGCTGTTCCTCTCCAGTGTCAGCCATCAACTTGTTAGAGCTGGAGAAGGATTAGTAGAAGCCACAGTCATTTATGGAGCTCATAGTCTTCTCCAGGCCCTGTGCTTGGCGCTTCAGGTGCAAGATTATCTCTGAACCATCTGAAACAATCCCATGAGCTGGATGGTAGTATGCTCATTTTATATGGAGGGAGCTGGGGTTCAGAGAAGAGAAGTGCCCTGCCCAAAGTCACACAGCTTGAAGTACCTCCACCAGTAAGTCATAGAATCCCCTTTTTCCCAGGGGAGGAAATGAAGACTCAAGAGACCTGAGTCATTTGGCTGAGTTCCTAGACCCAGGAGTGCCAGGGCCAGGACTCATACTAGGTCCCCTGATTCCCCATCCTGTGCATTTCGGGGCCCTTTGCCCTATCACCCACCTAGCCTGGCCTTCCCCTCCTTCACTCCAGCTCTCTCTGCAGTGCATGGGGGCAGCTGCTGCCCTAGGTCCCCCTGTGTGTGGTGTGGAGCTAGACTCCCTCATCTCTCAAGTGAAGGATCTGCTGCCAGACCTTGGCGAGGGCTTCATCCTGGCCTGCCTGGAGCAGTACAGCTATAACCCGGAGCAGGTGATCAACAACATCCTGGAGGAGCGGTTGGCCCCTGCCCTCAGCCAGCTGGACCGCAGCCTGGACAGGTAGGAGAGATAGGTGGGAGCTGGGCTCAGGGCGCCCAGGCTGTGTCAGGGCCCTGGCCAGAAGCACTTCTTAGCTCCCCTGCTTCCCACTCTTATGCCAAAACTCAGCCCTTTGTCTCTTCTCCACGGTAGTGTTTGCCAACCATATAATTGAATGCCCTCCTTGGGAAAACATCAAAACTTTAGGCCATCCAGGAGGTCCTCACATGCCCCCTGCAGGGCAGAGAGTGTGCACAGCTGGACAGCCCTAAAACACCTTATCGGAGGAGATTAGAAACGTAGGATGTGACAAAGGGATTACTGAGCCTTTCAGAGCTCGGAAGTTTCTGGCTTGCCCCTGTCATCGTCACCTTTCCAGTAGATTGCTGAAGGAGGATGGCCAGAGCTTCTCACTTTTCTCACACCTACGTTTCGGAGTTTGGCCCACTGCTTCCCTGAAGGCCCATGGGGCTCACAGGAATGAGTTTACAAATGGGTCTTTCTTCCATGAACAAATTATGTTTCTTAAATGAATGAAGTTAGCTCTGTCTTTGGATAAGTTCTTAGCCACTTCATGCCCATTTTACAGAGGAGGGTACTGAGGCACAGAAAGATTAAGTGATCTTAGCTCCCTATCTCATTGGACTGTTGTGAGTGTTGAGTGAGGGAGGGAACCTTTAAGAAAATCTGTGTGGATGGCATGTGGGACCAGGGGGGAGGGATGTGGCATACCCAGATAGGAGCCAGACAGGGCAGGTTTTTAGATCGTATCTCATGTGGCTGTTGAAGGGGAATGGAGAATCTAATGAATGTAACATTGTAGGGATCCATAGGGCACAGGTGGGCATTAGCCGACCAATCCCCCTGAAACTGATTCTATGTCACCCCCTCTCCCCCCAACCAGGCAGGTGAAGCCAGACCCGACACCCCTGCTGACATCTCGTCACAACATCTTCCAGAATGACGAGTTTGATGTATTTAGCAGAGATTCAGTGGACCTGAGCCGGGTGCACAAGGGCAGGAGGTGAGTACAGGGGGCTGTGGGGTGCCAGGGACCCCAACTCCATAAGTGCAGTGAAAAAAATGGAAGAAAAATAAGGGCTCCATCTTTAAGGAACTGGCCTGAGTTTTGACTTGGGTCCCTGCCCCCCTCTCCCCACCCCAGCAATTCAGGACCTGTGTGCTCCCAGCAGGCAGGGGCAGGTTCTCTAACGCTTATGCATTAGGCTCTGACTCTGCACTGTATGGTTTTTTAATGAATCCCCTTGTTGATAGCAAAAGGCCAGAGAGAACTAAACTGTCCCCCTCTTCCCTTCTTATATCTTCGGATGTGTCAACCATCAAATCTCTGGGCAATAAATCTAAGCAGTACTTCCCAGAAGCTGCTACTCCACATGATTTTCTCCATTCTGTGACAAAATGAGAAAATTAAGGATCTGTACTAAGTAAGCTTTTCAGAAGGTGAATATATTCTGTTTTAAGATCTTTCTCCTTATTTTTAGGTTATGTCCTTTCTACTTTTTTGGCATTGAAAAGTCCATTTATGATTTATTCATTCATTCAACAAATATTTGCCTGATGCTTACAGCATACTAGGCCCTGGATTTATGAGGTGCTAGAAGTGTAGTGGACAATGAAACAGACACGGCCCCTGGCCCTGTGGAGTTTGCACTAATCAGTTCAGCAAACAAGTAAAGTAAAATTGCAGATCTAACAGGGACTATAAGGTGAAGGTGTGCAGACTTCTGAGCCTCTGGTAGGGGGTTCGATCTGAGCAGGAAGGCTACTCTGAGGAAATGACATGGAACCAAGAGTGGATGGAAGGATGAGGAAGGGCTAAAGGGCCAATTCTGCAAAGAGCAGGGAAGAAGAAACCTTCCAGGCAGAGTGAACAACAATGGGCAGTGACCCTGAGGTTGTGGGGAACATGGTGAGGGTCCCATGAGCTGACACATTTTATGCTTTGGAAAGATGACCTGGCTTTGGAATAGAGGCCCATTGGAGGGACCATGAGCCAATAGTTGTAATATGAGGTTTAATATAAAAGGCAAAATAAGATGTTGACGACACTGTGCTAGCCCCAGAGTTCCCCTAAATGGTACTGGTTCATGAAATCCGGAAATCTGGGAACTGTTAGACGAGTACAGTCTGCCCTCTCCCCCATCATATATACAAAAGACGGAAGTTCGGAGAGGGGCAGTGGGGGACCTGCCTTGTTCTTGTGATAGGAGCCCCAATGGCAGAATTGCAAGCTACTGCTTCAAGTGAGGGCCCTGTGCTGCTTCCCCACCCCAGGGCCATCCGATGCTGGAAGCTTGGCTGGCCAAGGGCTTGGGGGAGTGGGCACAGGGCAGCTATAAAGCCATCTGGCTGGCTGGACAGGAAGCAATTGTAAACTGCTTAGTCACACACATTGCGACATCCCCAGATCCCAGGCTAGAGATGTTATCCTGCATCAGTGGCCACTGTTCCAGACTGGAATGACCCTCTGCAGCTTTGGCTATGGAGATGGGCAGATGAGGAGGGCTGTGCCTGCTCTTAGGGCATTCCAAGTTGCCAGGCAGAGAGACTGGGCGACAAATGTTTACTGAACTCGTGCTGGGTAGCCTGGGGGCTGTGGATTGCAAAGAGGCAAAGCCTCCATTCATGTGTTCATTATTTATTTATTCATTCAGCAAATATTTATTAAGTGATTTACTAGCTCCAGATTCTGTGCTAGACACCAGGGAGACAAGGTGAGCAGGGCACCCGGGCCTTGCTCTCAGCACAGAGACCGTGGGAAAGACTTAGACCATTAAACAAGCAGTGACAGAGTGGGAGAGGTGCTGGGGTGGGGCCTACGGGGACCTCAGTGGGGACACTTGTCCTAATCTGGGCAGGACAGTCAGCAGGCACATGAGAAAAGTAGCACAAGGCAGGTCATGCTTGGGTTAAAATGTATGTGTGTGGTTAAATCAAATAGGATGCACTCAGTGGCTCAAGTAACAGGGAAATCTGTCCCTTGCACGACAGGAAGTTGCAAGGTAGGACAGTCTAGGCTTGGTTAACCTGTGGTTCAGCCTCATCATCAAGGACACATCTTTGCCATCTCTCGGAGCTGGTTCCTTTGAAGCCACTGGGTCACTGCAGCTATTTCAGCTAGGACTTGCAGAAATGACAGTGCCAAGAGGAAGTCTGGACCAGATCTTCCTATATCTCTCTTAGAGGCCAGGAAGCCTTTCCCAGAAGTCTCCAGACTCCACTCATATCTCAGTGGTGAACTGGGTCACAGGGCTGAGGCCCAGGCTCCAGGAGAAGGGGGAAAGATGGAAAGACCTGAACCAAATGAGAATCTGTTAGGAATGGGGGTGAGATGGAGGGTGGCTCTTGGGTAGATGCCAAGCACATGTGCTATAGGGATATCATACTTAGTTGAAGGAGGCAGTGTGTATAAGGTGGGGTCCCAGAACTCGTTTGGAGTGAACCGTGACACCCTGGAAGATTATGACTGTTCTCCCTCAGCAGAGTGTCCATGGCCAAGAAAATGTCAATGCACTTTGCTTCTTGGAGAGTCACAGAACACATTAGCTCATTAATGGTTCTGACAAGTCCTGTAGTAAAAAAGAAACAGGATTCACTTTGTTGAGCTCAGCAGGTGCCAGGTTCACTTTTAGTCATCACCTTACTTCATTCCTGGGATGTAGAATTAAGACTTGGCAAGGATAAGAGGCTTGCTTGTGATCGGTCACACCACTCAGGAAGACCCTGAGCAGACTTGAGCCAGTAGACCTATGTTCTGGCCCTGGCTCGGCTGGTAGAAGCTGGGTGACCTTGGAAAGTCACCCTGCCTCTTGGAATCTCCCTTTCCTCACCTGGAAAAGGAGGGGCCTATTGCCCTACTAGTCCTTTAGAAGTTTAAAGGTGGTAGTCACCCCCCAATGGTCAGTTTGAGTTGGAACTCAAAGGATAGGGTGGAAGAAGTGAGGAGGGGGAAGAGTGTCTGGGCTTTAGGGGAGCCTTCAGGGGGCCCCCTGTCATCTTGTAGGGGGCCAAGGAAGGACTTGCTCCAAAGTCTCTGAGGCCATGGTTACCTGTGTTCCAGACTTGACTGGAGTTCTGGCCCTCACATGGCTTCCTGGCTGGCTTTGCCCCTGACTTTCTTTTCCTTCTTGGTTCTGAATGGGGTCATGGGGCCAAGGCTGCCCCTCCTTGGGTGGGATGCCCAGGGCACTAGGCTCCACTATCCCTGCCTGTGTGACCTCCCAGGACCCTGGGTGGGTAAAGTTTGCAGGGCTTCTCTGGCCCTGCCAGGGATCCACATAAACCAGAGACCCACAGCAGGACCTTACTCACCAGAATCAGGGATCAGATGGACCAGGAGCTGTGGGGTGTGACAGAAAGGACAGTGACATCTCTCATTCATCCTTGGGTGCCTGGCTCAGCACAGGTCCTAGCACTTACTAGGCCCTCAGGAAATGTGTGTGGAAAGGGCAGATGTGCTCCTTTCAGTGGCACCAACCACCTGCACGAGCTCCTGCAACTTTGCCTTGCTCTTGGCCTCTTTCCTCTTTAGCCCCTAGCCTAGTGAAGAGAGCCAGGTAAGGGCCGGGGCTGCAGTCACAGGCCCCCTTTCCTGGCATGATATAAAATTTTCCTGTGGACCAAGAAATTTCCCAGGTCTAGATCAAATGCCCCCTACCCCACAGTGCCTCCATTTCCTCCCCCCCCTCCCAGTAGACCCCCTGAGCCAGAGTTCACGTTTCCTTTTTCTTTTTTTTAACGTATCCTTTTTCTATGTTCCCAGGGCATGCTTACCTCCATTCAGCATATTTCACATAAGCCGCCATTTGCCTGTAACCCTCATTAGACTGTGAGTTCCACGAGGACAGATCAAGATCTTCTTTTTTCAATCTCTCCCACAACTCAGCCTTAGTACCCTCTCTGGCACATAGTAGGCCCTTAGTAAAAACTGTCAAAGGAAGCCAAATCCTGAGCTGCCCCCAGGCTTCCAGGCATACAGCCTGAGACCCTCAGGCCCCTGTCTCTCCCTGCACCAAAAGCCAGTTAATAGAAGATTTTTGTGGAAGTTGTGTATGACTTTGTATCTCTTCTTCTTCTTTTTTTCCCCTACCCTTGATACATTCCAGAAAACTGATTTCACAGCTAAGCTGGATTTTCTTGCCTGGCATCTCATATTGATTTTCCCCTGCAGGGCTAGAAACTACATTCCACAGGCCTGTCTATGTGTCTGACAAGCCAGGTTTTTCTACAGATTTGCAAAGCCACAGTCAAGAGGCCTGAGTCCCCACTGAGGCTGTGCTACGGATCACCGATCCCAAGCACGTCCCTCTCCTTCCCTGTACTGCACCCGAATATCTTCACCTGTGATATATAATAGGAGTTGAACTTTTGGACCTTTTCTTCCAGTGCAATCTGACATGGAGGATTGAACTGTAGAACAGACAGAAGGCCACCATGATGAAAGCAGGGATGGGAGGAAGAAGACAGCTAGCTACCCCTACTCACTCCACATACCCCTGAGGTCCCCTGTGGTTCCCTTGAGTTCAGGAAGAGGGCCACATGGGACCTTGCTCTTTCTTAAATTTTTGTTTTTAATTTTTTATTTAATAATTTATTTATTTTAGAGAGAGGGAAAGAGACAGCATGAGCAGGAAGGGCAGAGGGAAAGAATTTCAAGCAAACTCCACATTGAGCAAGGAGCCCGATGAGGGGCTCGATCCCAGGACCCTGAGGTCTTGACCTGAGCCGAAACCAAGAGTGTGAGGCTTAACTGACTATGCCACCCAGGAGCCCCTAAATTTTTGTTTCCTTTTTTTTTTTTTTTTTTTTTTTTATATTTTATTTTTTATTTATTCATGAGAGACACAGAGCGAGAGAGAAAGAGGCAGAGACCCAGGCAGAGGGAGAAGCAGGCCCCATGCAGGGAGCCCGATGTGGGACTCGATCCCAGGTCCCCAGGATCACACCCTGGGCTACAGGCGGCACTAAACCACTACGCCACCAGGGCTGCCATAAATTTGTGTTTCTTAAAAGGTTCAAATAATCTCAGGCCCTACCCAGGAGTAACCATTGTCATTTGGCAGGGACTTACTAGCTCTTTCTGTGCATTGATATATGTAGACTATAATCTGTGTTTTCATGGGAACAGATTGTCTGATTTGCTTTATGCTTTTTATTACAGATGGGATCCTATTGTATACATTTTTCTGTAGCTTGCTTTCTTCCTCAGGAATAAGTCTTAGAATTCTTTCTGCATCAGCACAAATAGACGAATGTCATTCTTGATAACAGCCGCCTGGCGTTCTGTAATATAGATGTGGGACATCATTTGGCCATTTCCCTTGTGATGGACATTAGTTGTTTTCCATTTCTCACTGTCACAAACAATGTTGAAAAGAACATTCCCCCTCAGACCTCTTTATGCACACAGCCAGCGTTTCCCCAGAGTGGGCGCCTCAAAGAGGAATTTCCTGGCCAAAGGATGGGCACGTTTTACCATGCAACAACTCCTTTGGAAGGCCTTCCAGAGTGGCTAGACCCAGTCATATGGACACTGGCAGTGGCAAGTCCCACCTTCCCACCCCCACGCTGGTGTTTGACACTATATGTCACAGTTTGTGCCAGCCTGAGCCTGTGGTGCTTTGGACCCTTGCCCTCACAGCCTTCAAAGTCTGATGGTTTTCCTTCCTCCCTGTCCCCTGCCTCTCTCAACACCAGGAAGGAGGAGAACACTCGGAGCTTGCTAAACGACAAGCGGGAGGTGGTGGCACAGCGGCAGCGCTATGAGCAGTACAGCGTGGTAGTGGAGGAGGTAGGAGGTTCCAAGCCAGGCCTTTGCTGGGGGCAGTGGGGGTGGGGGCAGGTTGTGCAGGACCAACCAGCTCAGGGTCCTTCTGCCCCACACTTCTGCCATTGCAGGTGCCACTGCAGCCTGGCGAGGGCCTGCCCTACCGCGGTGACGACTATGAGGATGAGTATGATGACACATATGACGGCAACCAGGTGGGCGCCAATGATGCTGACTCAGATGATGAGCTCATCAGCCGCAGGTGAGGCTGCAGGGCCCTAAGAGGGCAGAGTTCTGGGGGGGCACAGCGGCACTCCTGAACCCTCTTGTTTATACAGATGGGGAGGCCAAGGCCCTGATCATGGGAGCAAGTCAGAGGTAGGGCCAGGGCCCAAACTGAAGCCTCTTGACTCCTAGTCCAGTGCTCCCTCCACCATCAGCCAGCCCCTTGGCCAACTAGTTGGTCCAACCCATGCTGAATGGGGAGGCATTTCTTTGGTTTCTCACAGTCCTTTTACATTGTTCTTCTTAACTGCAGAAAACTCTCTGAAGTGGGATCTCAGATTTCCCAATGCAGATAAAAGCAGAGCTGCCCCAGCTCAACTTCCCCTAAGCCCCCACATCAGACTCTGGTACCCTCAGAGCATCAGGGGGCTGGAGCAAAGCTGGCTTGAAAAGCACTTTGGTTTTTTGTCCAGCTGCCTGAGCCCATCCCCATCCTGATGACCCCCTCTCACCCAGCCCAATGCCCTCCTCCCCGAGGCTCCCTCTCCAAGTTTAATCTAGTCTTTGATCTCACTTTCTCTCTAAACCCTCAGGCCCTTCACCATCCCTCAGGTGCTGAGAACCAAAGTGCCTGGAGAAGGGCAGGAAGAGGATGAGGAGGAGGAAGAGGAGGAGGCTGAAGACGAGGCTCCAAAGGTACTTCCTTTGCAGGTGGAAGATGAAGGGGAGGGTGTAGTTCCCAAGGAGCAGATTAGGAGGACCACCATGCCCCTGCTTGCCTGCATCTGGCTTTAAGGCGGCCCTTGGATCACTACCCAGGAAGAAGAGGGGCTCCTTTGAGCCTAGGATGCCTTTTTGAAGAGCTGCTGGCTTAGAACTCCCCTCCACTACCTAGTGAGGGCTTAGGGGATGGATTAGAGGCCAAGCCTTTGAGCTGCTGGATTCATTAGGCCCAGGAGCCTGAGGGCTGAGAGAATGGTAACTCTTTGCCACCATGCTTAGGATAGCAATTCTGAAACTCAGAGATGTTAGAGCCCACGGGCCCTTGGAGGTCATCTGAGCTGGTGGGTTTGAAACTTCTATTTTTTAGCAGCTGAACTTTTTCTTCAAATAAAGCCTTAACTAGAACCTCAGCATATAAAACAGATAAGGGCAGTGTTGCTCAGGTTGAACAGAGTGGCACCCTGGGACCCCTGGATCCCCTCGTACCCTCCCACCAGAGTGACAAATTCAGATGTGTCCAGACAAATGCAGGCTACCCAATGTAAATGAGTAGCAGAAACTGATGGAGACTATGGTCAGTGTGGTAGAAGCACACATACAACCTGCCCAAGGGGCTTCTCAGCATAAACATAGGCCCAAAACTTCCAGGGCTTTCTCTTCTTCCCAGGCACAGGATTAGCCCAGATTTTTTTTTTTATATATAAATTTATTTTTTATTGGTGTTCAATTTGCCAACATATAGAATAACACCCAGTGCTCATCACGTCAAGTGCCCACCTCAGTGCCCGTCACCTAGTCACACCCACCTCCCCTTCCACCACCCCTAGTTCATATCCCAGAGTTATAGCCCAGATTTTTATGTAAAATCTTCCAGTTTTTAAATGTTACCAGTTGTACTTGTTTTCTTTGTGTTTTTTTAAACAGTATAGGCCATTAAGAGCTGTCTGTGATCCTTAAGTCACAGCCGCTAGTCCAGGCTCCTTTGCTTACTGGCAAAAAAAAATGGTCTTCAGGAGTGAATAGTCCCAGGGCACCTGGGTGTCTCAGTTGGTTAAGGATCTGACTTTAGCTCAGATCATGGTCTCAGGGTCCTGGGGTTGAGCCCCATGTAAGGCTCCCATGCGGGATTTGATCCCAGGACCCTAGGATCATGACCTGAGTTGAAGGCAGATGCTCAACCACTGAGCCACCCAGTCATCCCTCAAATCAATAAATTAAATCTTTTTTTTAAGATTTAATTTATTGATTTGTGAGAGAATGAGAGAGAGCACAAGCAGGGGAGAGAGGCAGAGGGAGAAGCAGACTCCCCGCTGAGCATGAGCCCAACATAGGACTTGATCCCAGGACCCCGGGATCATTACCTGAGTCGAAGACAGATGCTTAACAGAGCTACCCAGGTGCCCCAAGAAATTAAATCTTACAAAAAAAAAAAAAAGACTGGGAACTCCCACAGCACTAGAGTAAGGATGAGTCAACTCCCATGGGCAGCTATCTGGGCCTTCAAGATGGCCTCTCATGGTGGCCATCCTGGCCTGTCCCCCATTTGTCATCCATGTTCCAACTGTGATCCACCTGCCCCACCATGTCTGTGCAGGAAGCCTTAGTCCCTTTAGCTGCCTTCCCATCACGAGAGAGGTGGGAGGGACAGAGGAGAGAGGCTTCTGATGGGAACCTTGTACCCAAACAAGGGCAGCTCCCTTCTAGGGCATCACCCTGCCACACTGTGGCTTCTCCCACTCCTGGCCTGGAGGCGTCAGCAAGATTCAGTCAGGCGCAGCCTTACCACAGCTTCAGGACATGGGGAGGCTCATGACTCTAGACTATTTTTCCCCCTTCCCGTCCACAGCCCGACCATTTTGTACAGGACCCTGCAGTGCTGCGGGAGAAAGCAGAAGCCAGGCGGATGGCCTTCCTTGCCAGGAAGGGGTGAGCATTTCAAAGAGTTGTTTCTGGTGGGAGGGGACCCGTCTGGAGATGGCTCAGTCAACCACCTAGGAACCCCACACCTAAACTCCAAGTGTATCACATGTATTAATGTAACCCGCAGGAGGACCCTATGAAGTAGCCACTTTATCATCATCCTCTTACAGAGGAAGAAACGGGCCCATCCCTGTACCCAGGCCCTCCTCTCCTTGCTGCAGGCTATGGTTAGCCCACAGCTAGGCCAGGGACCCACCTGGAGGCAGGGCTTAGGGAAGAGAATTCACCAGACACAGGACCAGCCAGAGCCCCCAGAGCCCTGCCCTTGCTGGGCTCCATTTCTTCTCCCACTGGAAGTGGGGACATGGGTGTCCTGGTCCAGGTGGCATGTCCTCTCCCATGGGTCCTCTGAGAAAGGTGGCGGGCTCTTCCCATATGTTGGGGTGGGTTGTTCCTCCCTCAGGTACCGGCATGACAGCTCGACTGCAGTGGCCGGCAGCCCCCGGGGCCACGGGCAGAGCCGTGAGACTACCCAGGAACGCAGGAAGAAGGAAGCCAACAAGGCCACACGAGCCAACCACAACCGGAGAACCATGGCTGACCGCAAAAGAAGCAAAGGCATGATTCCATCCTGAGGCTGTCATGTCAGGGCCAGCCGGGAGGCAGCAGCACCAGACTTGCCAGGCTGAGTTACCATAGCCTTGGGTCTCCTCACCACTTGGCCTCCTGCCAGGGTCCCAAATTCAACTCCACCCCTCAACAGCCTCAGCTTTGCAGCCCCTGAGAAGGCCGCCTCGTCGTCGTCTACCAGCCAGCCGTGAGCGCCTTCTTGCAGAACACACAGTGCCTTATCCCACAGTGGAGGAACCCCTGGGCCCAGAGAGCAGGCAAAAGGGATGGGGACAGAGCCCCAAGGCAAGCCCCACAAACCTCATGCAGCAAGACACCAACTACCATTTTACCCTAGATGGCAGGAAACCTCTAAATTCAAAAACAAAGACAAGGCCTGCAAATAAAGTTTTTGACCCTTTCAAGCAGTGATCCATGATGTGCCCCTGGCTGCTCCGCCTGTCTCCCTTCAGCGACAGCCACCATCAGGAGAGCAAGAGAGCAGGGTGATCGCTGCCCTGCTCATCAGCCTTTCATACTTGCCTCTCATTTTAACCCCTCCTGATATTGCCCTACTTTGCTGTGTGGCCCTAAGCACATTACTTCCTTCTGTGAACCTTTAGTCCCTGCCTGCAGAAGGAAGAGATAAGGGTGTGAGGCCCTATGGTCCTTTCCATGTTCTCTTTCTGTCTGTACGACCTCCACCCTAGGAGGTAGGTACTTTTTCCAGGCCCTATGCTATAGGTGAAGCGCTGTAAACTGAAGGTGAAGGTGCCTGCCCTGGCAACATCCAGGAAGTGGGAGAACAAGGATTAGACCCTCAGTCTAACCCCTGGCCTTTATAGAGTCCTAGATTCCCATTGGTGGTATCATCGCCATCTCATAGCTGACCCAAGGATACTTTTCCAGTAGCAGAGCCAGGACCAGAGCTCGGTGCCTCCTGATTGTGTGTACGCTCCATCAAATCCTCCAGAATCAAGGAGTCAGAAACCAGAAGACACTAGTGAGAATGTCACTGCTAAGCCCTGTTGAAGGACTTGGGCCTTGTTCCTTAAAACCCCCTCCTGGGCACAGCCAGTTGGTTTGCAGTGTAGCAGCAGATGCGAGGTATCCTGATTCCTGGGCGCCCCCAGAATGATCAACAGAGGATCGATTGTGGGGTATTTGCTGGCCTGATCCTACCCAGCGTAGCCTGGAGTCCTTCCATGAGAGCCAGGGCCCCTGCCCATCTGGACCTTGACAAATCACCCTAGATGCTTGTGTAATTTATTTGCACGAGGTTAGGATGAGTGTCTGGAGCAGCGAGGCAGACAGGCACTTGACGAATTGGTTTTGTTAGGTCAGCTGCACAAGTGAAAATCAATAACAATTCCTTTGAGTCATGCCAGTTCTCTTGGTACATTTGAGATGCAGAGCAGATACAGGAGTGGTGTCTTCCCCTTGAGCTGCCGAATTAGCTGAGATCAGGCTCAGGATCAGCCATTCTGACAGGCAGCAGGAAGACTCTGTTTCCTCCTAGAGGCATTTGCCAGGGAGGGTCATTTCTTTTCTCTCTCCCTGAACACCTCAGACCCAGCTCTTGGCCCTGGAGCAAGGGGAGGTGAGTTGGGGGAGCCCTGGGCTTTACCTACCTTACTTGTTACTGTTCACACATCCCCTCTCACCTTCATTTTGTCATATGTATACCTCCTGACTACTGGGAGTGGTGTTTAGGCCTCACATTGGCATCCTGGTTTAAAGGATTGGAGAAGATAAACGATTTTTCAGACTTTCCAGAATGTACTCCCAGGTCATACTTGATCTCCCTAGAAGAACTATGTTCTTTCTCATTTCAGATCTTGAGGGCACCCTTTCAGGGATGCTTTGCAAACGCCTCACTCAGGAGTCATCCAGAACAGTGCTGGTAGGCATACCTCTTCACCTCTTGGGGCCTCAGTTTTCCCATCTGCAAAGTGGGTATATTGGGCCGGGTGAGTGGTTCCTTTCCACTCAGTGCCAATTAGATCCTCTGAGGAGGCCTCAAGGTTTAAGATGGGCAATGGCAGAAGTGTTACAAGTGAAGTGGGTGGGAGACCTGAGCCCTGTTCACTTGATCACTGGGCCCCACCACCCCACTACTACTCCTAAGCAGGAATTTCTAAGTGCCTTCTCTGCACCCTGTTAGAGAACATGACTATCACAGGCATTTCCCAAGAAGCTTTTACAACCTAGTGCCTCCAAGAGGACTTAGGACTTTGAGTGTCTTTCTTCCTAGCTCATGAGTGGCAATGATGGTGGACGTGTTTGTTTGAACAGTGCTTCTGTGCCTCTGAGAGGTAGGTAGGGCAGAGCCTGTCATTGATAAAAAAGGGACCCAGGAGCCCAGGGAGGGCAAGTAACTTGCCCAAAGCCCATGGCAAGTCAGCAGCAGAGCCTGGATACAGATCTTTCTTAATTCCAGGTGTAGTCTGAAAAAGTAAGTGAATAACAGGAACCTGCCTGTCCCTGTCACACTGGGAGCTTGGGTTAAGCAATGCGGGGAGGGAAACAAAACACAAAAGTAAACCCACCAAAAATGCAGGGAGTGGTTGTGGAACCCCCCTGCTTTAAAATGATGTCAATGAATACTTACTTGGTAGCAATGTGAGAAACTAAATATTGAAGAATAAATTTGTTGTTGTTGTTGTTTTTAAGAGAATAAATTGGATGTTAATGCTCCATGATTGTGAAAAAAATTTTTTTTCGATCTGTAGTCTTTTTTTTTTTTTTTTAAGATTTTATTTATTTGAGAGAGAGCATGAGTTGGGTAAGGGGCAAAGGGAGAAGCAGACTCCCCATTGAGCAGGGAGCCCAATGTGGGGCTCAATCCTGGGACCCTAAGATCATGACCTGAGGCAAAGGCAGACACTTAACAGACTGAGCCACCTAGGCGCCCCTGTGAAAATATTTTTTTAATTTGCATACAGACCAAGTCTGAAAAGGACTGTGCATAAACAAAAATGACAGTAAGATCGTATTTGTAATGAGAGTAAAAGCACTTGCTAAGTACTTACCATGGTCAGGGTTTCTGGTGGGCTCTTTCCTTGCATTTACCTTGTCTAATTCTCACCAGGTAGGAACAGATGAGAAAACCAAGGTCAGAGAGGATAGGCGACCTAAGGTCACACACTTAGCATATGGCCAAGGAGGGATTCAGTCCCAGGCTCATCTCCTAAAGCCCACGCCCTTAGCCCCTACACCATATGCTATTCCTTTCTTTCCCCCACATCTGCATCTTTGTCACGACTGTTCTTAACAAAGAAAGGAGAAAATACAAGTCACATAGCTGTAGGGCAGGGGGATGGGAAATCCTAGTAAATCAGACCAGGTTGATGGGACCCTCCCCACCTTGTATGTATGTTGCACTATTGGATACTGTCCCATAGATCTCAGATGCCCTTGTTTTTTTATTTTCACTTTGTTTTCAGATTCATTCATCCTTCTGTTTGTCCAGTTTGCCATGAAACCCATTGAATGATTCTTCATTTTTTTTTTAAAGATTTACTTATGTATTTATAAATGAGAGAGAGCACAAGCAGGAGGGGCAGAGGGAGAGGGAGAGAGAATCTCAAGCAGACTCTGTGCTGAGCACAGAGCCCAACATGGGGCTTGATCTCACGACCCTGAGATCATGACCTGAGCTGAAATCAAGAGTGAGACACTTAATTGATTGAGCCCCCTAGGCGCTTCTGGTTCTTCATTTTTATATCCAGTCCCTGTCCAGGGGAAGCAGAGAAAAGACAAGGCTAGAGCTCTCTCAGCCAAGATGGAGACAGCAGAGCCTAAGGAGTACTGAGGCGTGGGAGGAGGCCAAGAGGCTGGGGTGAAAGGATCTAGAGGAAGGGAACCCTAGAATTAGGACCACAGAACAGGCCATGGCCCAGATATTTGTCTCAAGCAGCCGCTCTAAGTATTTACTGCCTGCCCTCAGGGCTCAGGGCATGGACAGTCAGCCTGGTTGGGAGGACCAAGGAAGGAAAGGATAAATGCATCCACTCAGCTCTTTACCAAGATCTACTAGGTGCCAGGTACTGCATCAGGCATGTGTGAGGAAGACTGGGCCCCCGGACTCATGCAGTTCACAGTCCAAGGCAAGACATTTAGGCAAAGTGATTTACTCACAGTTGTGCTAAGCCCTAATAATGAAGAAATGAACAGGCAAGGTGAATGGAAGCCAAGAGCAAAGAGACTTTTCAGAAACAGAGGGTAGTGGTTACAGTGTCAGGCAGCAGCTGGGAGGTCAAGGCTTACTCAATGAGGCTCACTGGGTTTCTGCCCCAGCTTTGCTAGGAAGTGATGGGGAGGCATGGAAAGAATGTAAGGTGAGAGAGAGAAGGCAGGAGTGTGGGCCCTTCCAAGGAACTTGGCATCAGAGAAGAGGAAGAGGGAGCTGAGAGCTGAAGAGGGGGCATTGGAAACCAGACCATGTTGATGGGATTACCTAGGTGTAGGGGAGGCACCAGAGTTCTAGAAGATCCACTTAGAGGGAAGGCTAGTCCGAAGTAGGAGTTCCCCAGATCAGCCTGGTGTCAGGTCCTAGCTAGATCTCTGAGTGCTGGGGCAGGAGGAAGGGACCTTGACTATGGCCAGAGGCCATTGTTGCAATTCTACAGCCTGAGGTAAACAATGCAATCTAAATAATCTTTAGTAATCTAAAGGTTACTATCTCCAGCCCTGGGTGTGTGGTGGTGGTGGGGGGGCGGGGGGGAATGGAGGGCAGTATGTCTTAAAATGAGAATCAAATTCTCACTTCACATCACACTGGAAATTCCCAACAATCGATAATCATCAAAGAATTTTACACAGCTGGTAGACTTCGGGGAGCCCTAAAGGGCATTTTGTCCAGAGTTTCTCAACCTATTTAAACTCCCAACCCTCCCCCATTCTCAGACCCTGGGATCTCAGCTACCCCCACCACCCAGGCAAGTAGGAGAAGTTTGCCTCGCTTAAGAATTTGCTGGGCTTTCACGGCGCTCTCCCAGCCGTGGAGGTTATATCATTTAGCTTCACTCGCTGTGGTCTGAATTACAAAAACAACAGGCACTTAATTCTAGTTTCCCAACTATGAAATTATGACATTGAATATGCTTTTTCTGGCTGCACGAGCCCACGCTCGGCACTCTGATGGGTCCCCTAAGCGTTCCACCATCCCAAGGGAGTAATTATGGTTTTCTTCTTCTTAGAGTGGTTTTCACAGAAGAGCCAGGCAGAAAGGGGGCCCTTCAGTGGGGTGAGGGCCAACCATGCCCGTCCATTTAGGAATTTTACATGCAGAGCTTACACGTAGGCTCCTGCCCTGTCTCCCTTCCTGTGGTCTAACTTGCTTACTCTGCATTCTTTCCTGCAACCTCGCAGATCTCAAGAGCCCATCCTTTTTATTGTTCTTTTGTTCATCAAGGGTGGCAAAAAGAGCACTAGACTGAAGGTCAGGAGGCTGGGGTCTAGGCCCTTAGATTCCAACAAGCCGTGTGACCCTGAGTCAGTTCCTTGGCCTCTCTGGGCCTCAATTTCTTCTTACAAGAAATGGGGATGATCATTCTGTCACCCCTCTTGCCTTGTGGGCACGGCTAATGGCGAGGGCAGCTGAGAGCATGCTGGGTGGGGGCAGAGGGCACTCAGAGATTGGTGAATCTTGCTCAAAGGGCAGAGAAGAAAACTGAGGGCAGTTTTCGGGCTACTCTGCATTTGGGGCAATTTCCTTTCCTCTCTTTTAATCACCCTGCCAGAAACTTCTTTTGCACAAATCACCCATTTCCAGCAGGCACATTTCCAATGGAATGCCGGGGTTCTAGGGCCAGGAAAAGTTCGAGAGCTGCCTCCGTCTGGATTTTTGCTGACAGTTCTCAGTGGAAGGACAGAATCCGGGAATGATGTGAACTCCAAAGCTTTTGGCTCTATGAGCAAGTTCTGTCAGGAAACCGCCTTCCCAAAGCTCCTCCCTCTAGGGGGAGCCTGGGAGCTGTCGCACTGGGACCCCTCTGGGTGATTAGACTGTTGCCCCTTCCCTCTGACCGGCAAATCTGGCACTGCAGCACAGAACCGATGGGCAGATGGACAGAATCTGATCACTTCTGCATCCAAACCACCATATTTGTTCAAGCTGCCATGTCTGGGTTAGTAAATGGCTTCCCAACTGGTCTCCTTGCTTCTACCTTTGGCCCCTGAACTGCAGGCAACATGATCCCGTTAAAATACATGCCCTTAGTTTGTTCAAGTGGTTTCCTATCTTGCTCAGAGAGAAAGGCTAAGACCATACGATGACACTCAAGGCTTTCAATGATATGTCCCCCATTACTTTTCTGCCTCCATAAAGAGGAATTCATTGGCCTGGAATTCATTGGCCTAAAAATTCATTCATTGGAATTCACAGGAGAGAGGCAACAGATGAGGACCAGCTCCATGACCCCGCCACAGGGGTGTGTGCAGCCTGTCCCAGCTGGCAAGTCAGACTCCCCCACTCAGGAGGGGTCTACAGAGAAAGGCACTGGTTCCTTCCCCAGAGTATTAACACAGAGTAACATGCAATGGCCATGCCAGAACTTTTCTTTGGGGATCAGGGTCCTCCAAATGGCCAGTGGCCTATTTGGCTTTTGACATTTACAGCAGGGGCTGAGCTCTGGGGTTAGAACCAAACTAGTCTCAGCCACTCTCTGGCTCTGTGACTCTGAGCAAGATGGCCTCATTTTTCTGAGCCACAGTTGTCTCTAAATTGAGATGTCGGCAGGATGACTGGGACAAGGTGTGCAGTTCTGGCCCGCTGCGAGGCAGGCTAGTGAACTCATACAGCCCTGCTCACTGGGACCCAGGATGAGGGTGGTGGGTGCCTCCCACCAATGCCCCAGATTTCTGTGTACCCCATCTCTCACCCTTCAGCACATCTGCTGTGACCCCTCTATGGCAGTCTTCCAGAAACCTCTAGGCTCAGGATAATCTGGACACACAAGAGCTGGCAAGAGAAGAAGACTGGTACAATCCAGCCTGGTAAGTGTGTGATAGGTGCCCTGCTTAGATTTGTGTGACAGAAATTACCTTACTGAATCCTTGAGACAAAGCTAGATGATAGGTGTGATTGTAAGCCTCATTTAGAGGTTCAGCCACTTGCTCATGGCTGAGTCAAGATTTAAATACAGGTTTGCCATCCTCCAAAATCCGTATTTTCTGCCATTTGGCTTTCTGCCTCCCTATAGCTTGACACTTACTCCATGCATAGTTGGCTCAGCACAGAAAAGAGGACCTTTCACCTCCTTTGTTCTAAACACCATATTTCTATTAATACAACCTGTAATCAAGTCATTCCACTGACGGAGATGAGAGCAGAAAGTTGGGCAGGATATATTTTCCAAATCTCCACTTTGCAATAGTTTCCCCTGTCTGCTAGTAAAAGGAAAGCATGTCCCTTAGAGGGTCCAGTTTGACAGAGGTATATCATTAGGAAAGATTAGTGAGCCGAGGAGATAAGACATCACACAGAATTGCAGCCCCAGGGCAGGAAGTAGCCTCTCCGTTGGAGGCCTGTACAGAAGGGAGACAGCAGTGCACTCAGACAGCTGGAAAGGAGGAAGATAGACAAAAGCAGAGAGGAGTCCGTTACATGGTTAAAGGTGTGGGGAAGAGATAAGGACTGCCTGAGGAATACACGAGTCTGCTGGAGTTTAAAACAGTGTTAGAGACAGTGAAAACAAGATTATCACAGGACACACACAGGGGAGCAGGAGAAAGTGATCAGGCCTTAGAGGGATAGAAAGGGTATCAGGAACATGGTTTCAAAACAGCTGGGACAAGGGGTGGGGCATTTGAATGATTCAGCTGTACAGTCATCACCAAAGCTCTCAGCCTGTATTTTGTGGATCGAATATGCTAATTAGGCACTGTTCCCTGAAGACCGTGTGGGGGCCCCCCCACTCAATGTACTCACTGTAATCACATAACAAAACCACTCCTGTTGGCATGTGCTAAGAACATGTCAAGCATTATTTCACATATCTTCCCAACCACCCTGTGAGATACAGTTATCATTATCCCATTTTTCCACAGGAGGAAACTGAGGCTCACGGAGGGGAAGGTCACCTGGCTAGAGAGTAGCAGAGCTAGAATTCAAACACAGGCATGTGCTATTTCCATAATCCATGCCCAGGCACAAGATGGGAGGACAAAGGGACCCACAGCAAGGACCGTATTTGGAAGGTTTGTAAAGTGAGATTTGAGGTAGCTTGAATCTTAAGCGTCAGGTTATGGAATTTGAGCTTGATCTTACCAGTAGTGGGGAGCCATTGAAGTTGTTTGAGCAAGGGAGTTGACCTGGCAGTTTTATGACGGTGCAGTGGAGAAGAAGTGTCCAGAGCAGCCGAGGAAGTTTTCTCTGCAGGAGTTTTGAAGGGAGGATAGGCCATGAGCAGCAGGAAAAGCAGTCAGTACCTCTGTACTCACAGACTGCCGGCTAACTGGCTCCCAGCTGACACTTTCTCTGCATTCCATCATTGCCTTGTCCTTGATGCCGGCTGGAGTCTGCCCTTGGCATGCAGTCTGTGTATAAATCCAAGCATATCAGGCCAAGGCCCCAGTGAAGAGAGATAAATGATTTTTACACAGCATGGAGCTGTGGATATGAGCATAGCCTCTGGAGCCAACTGTCCTGTATTTGAACCTCTGCCCTACTTTCTCTAGCTGTGTTACCCTGGGCAAGATACTTAAGGTCTCTGAACCTCATTTTTCACGTGTAAAATAGGGGTAGAGAACAGTGCCCACCTCAGATTGAGGATATAGTGACATAGGATATGTTAGTGGTACCAGGCCCAGGCCTGGCGCTGGTGAGTGCTTAGAGAAGGCAGGGGTGTGTGTGTGTGTGTGTGTGTGTGTGTGTGTGTGTGTGTGTGGTGTGTCCTCTGCATGGGCTAGTGCCTGCCCCTTTTACTAGGTGTTCATTCATTCTTCGTTTACACCGAAGCAACTGCCCTAACCTCCATTTTGCCTAGGTATTTGTATTCCCCGCAACTTTGCACGTTGCTCAGACATTTTAAATTCATTGATTTCTGTCCTTTCTTCACAAGACTTCAAATTTATCCATAGGACAGTCCTTGTTCCTTGTTATTGAAAGAGCTGGCTGAGTTACAGGATGGAATCTATTTCTTATTAATAACTTACATTGTTTCCCCCCCCCCCCTTATTACAAAAACGGTACAATGCTTCACGGCGTGGTTCACATCAGTAAGCAAAGAGAAAGAAAATTTCCACCATCCGGAAATAATTGCTGTTAGGATTTTAGCTTTTATCCTTCCAACATTATTTTAGAAAAAGGAGTATACATATGTGGATTTTTTTTACATATGTGTTTCCCACGAAAATGGGATCATATTACACATGCCATCATCCTTCATTTTTTTAAAAAAGATATTATTTATTCATGAGAGACACAGAGAGGCAGAGACATAGGCAGAGGGAGAAGCAGGCTCCCCGTGGGGAGCCCGAAGTGATACTCGATCCCAGGACCCTGGGGTTTACGACCTGAGCCAAAGGCAGACGCTCTACCACTGAGCCACCCAAGTGCCCCTCATCTACATCCTCTTTAATGGATTAGTGGTGTTGTATCATGATACTATGCTTCAGTCAACCCATGCCCTGTCATTGTGCATTTTGATCGTTTCTCATTATTTGCTATGAAACTACAGTGAACCTCCCTGGGTAAATATTTGTCCACATCCATGACTATTTTCTCAGGGCAAATTCTTTGAATTATTTTTGACTGTTAGGTTGGCCTTCCTTCTAAGCAGGGTTTGAGAAGGATCATTTCCTATATCATTGCTCACGCTGGGTATTATAATTTTTAAAAATCTTCACAAGTTTAATACATAAGAGGATATCTAGCTATTTTTATTTTGCAAATCTGTTCTCACAGAGCCTCAAGGAGTAGATGCAGGTATAAAATGGAGCAGAGAGAGTGGGGGAGATGGACAAAATGGGTGAAGAGTGGGAGATACAGGCCTCCAGTGATCAAATGAGTAAGTCATGGGAATAAAAGGTGCAGTATAAGGAATATAGACAATGGTATTATAATAGCATAATGTGATGACAGATGATAGCTACACTTAATGGTGAGCATAGCATAATGTATAAACTTGTCAAGTCACTGTATTATATACCCGAAACTAATGTAGCACTGCGTGTCAACTACAAATTAAAAAATTAATTTAAAAAATTAAATGGACCTGAGAAATAAACCTCCTGCACACTAATCCCCAACCCAGAGTCCTGGGGAACCCAGCCTATTATAGGCATCATCCTTGTGTCTACTGGGGAAAAGCCTAGAATGTTCTAAGGGCTGGTCACTTTTTTCTTTGAGCTGCCAGGACAACTTGGACTCCACCCAGAGCTGAAAAGTTTTGAACCTTGGCAGGCAGCTGTAGAGTGCCAGCCTGGATAGTCCCTGGCTGGGTTAATTAAGCAGTCAGCTGGGTGAGGATTTACCTCACAGTAATCCTTACTCCCCTTGACACCCCTCCAAGATGACAACATCTCCAGAAATAACAAGAATCATAGCTGCCATTGTGCAATATCATGGTGGATATTTTACAGATGAGAAAACTGGCTCACTGACAGTAAGTAACTTGCCTAATTCACACAGCCAGTGAGTGGTGGGGCTTGAATTCTAACCCAGGACTGTCCATTCTTTACACCTCACTAGACCTATTCAATGGGAATAATAAAACAACCTCTTGGATTATTGTTCAAATAAAGTGACACATAAACTGCAAAGCACTTAGTACAATGTCTGGCTCATAGTAGGTAGTTGAGAAATGTAACCTATTAATCAGAAACCCTCCAAGGGCTTACCTTTCTTTTTAGAATAAAATTCAAACTCCTTTGGTATGACCTACAAGACTGTACAGTATCTGACCCTATCTATTACTCCTTCACTTCCTTCAGTTCAGTGAATAAGCCAAACCCATATCCACCCCAGGTCCTTTTCACTCGCTGTTCTTATTTCCTGAAATACTCTTACTCTTGATCTTTACCTGGCTGAGATTTCTATTTAAATCTCAGCTCAGGGGCACCTAGGTGGCTCAGTGGTTGAGCGTCTGCCTTTGGCTCAGGTCGTAATCCCGGGGTACTGAGCGAGTAGAGCAATACTGGATGCCAACTTCCCAGAAGAGGATTTCAGAGGGCTTTGGTAGCTAGCTTTATGAGGCACCCAAGCATTTAAGCTTTTCCTGACACCTGTGGGAGGGGAGCAGGTGGGGAGTCCTTGGGGCTTTCTCACTGTAAAGACTGTCCCAGCTCTTGACTCCAGGAAATACCTCAGGCTGAGCTTGGGAAGGAAATTTTTCCAGTAATAAACAGCTTCTTGGTGCCAGTCTGAGGAGGGTGTTAATCCTCATTTCCCCCACCTGGGAGGCACACCCACCCAAGGAGCTCTGGGGAGGCCCAGCTCCCAGTTGGCAGTGCTACTCGAGGATGAATCCTCATTGCAACCTCAGGAAGGGGAACTCTGGGCCTCCAAACAGCTGGGTTCTAGGCCAGGAACCAGGGCGGGGGGCTCACATTTTGCATTTCTTTGCATTCACACTTTCTCTGGGCAGCCCCCTTTTAACTTATTCCTCCCCCATTATAAGAATAATACATGCTTAGGCCTCCTGAGTGGCTCAGACAATTAAACATCTGCCTTTGGCTCAGGTTATGATCCCAAAGTCCTGGGATGGAGCCCTGCAACTGGCTCTCTACTCAATGCAGAGCCTACTTCTCTCTCTTCCTCTGCTCCTCTCTCTGCCTTGTGCTCTCTTTTTCTCTGCACTCTCTCTCTCAAATATTTTTTTAAAAATCTAAAAAAAGGGATCCCTGGGTGGCGCAGCGGTTTGGCGCCTGCCTTTGGCCCAGGGCGCGATCCTGGAGACCCGGGATCGAATCCCACGTCGGGCTCCCGGTGCATGGAGCCTGCTTCTCCCTCTGCCTGTGTCTCTGCCTCTCTCTTTCTCTGTGACTATCATAAATAAATAAATTTTTTAAAAAATCTAAAAAAAAAAAAAGAATGCATGCTTGATGCAGAAAACTTAAATAGCAGAGAGAAATACAACAGGAAATAACTCAGAGTTAACCTTTATTAACAATTTTTAAAAATATTTAATTTATTTATTCATTCATGTGACACACAGAGAGACAGAGGCAGAAGCAGGCTCACCGAAAGGAGCCTGATATGGGACTCCATCCCAGGACTCCAGGATCACCACCTGAGCCATAAGGCTGAGCTCATAAGGCTCAACCATTGAGCCACCCAGGTGCCCCTCTATTAACAATTTGTAGTGAGCATTTCCAATTTTTTTCTTATACCAAAAAAATGCATCATGCTTTACATGAATTTGTGGCTTTTTTTTTCCTCACTTAGCTTTATATTTTGGCTTTTTTTTAAATAAAATTTTTACTTATTTATGATAGTCACAGAGAGAGAGAGAGAGAGAGAGAGAAGCAGGCTCCATGCACTGGGAGCCCGACGTGGGACTCGATCCCGGGTCTCCAGGATCGCGCCCTGGGCCAAAGGCAGGCGCCAAACCGCCGCGCCACCCAGGGATCCCTATTTTGGCTTCTTTTATGCATGTTTTATGTGAACAGTCTTCTTAATCATTTTTTACTTGCTTTTTTCAAAAAAATTATTTTAGAAAGAGAGAATGCGTGTTCACACAAGCAGAGGGAAGGGCAGAAGGAAAGGGAGAGAATCTCATGCAGACTCTGACTCCCCGCTGAGCACTGAGCCCAGTGTGGGGCTGGGTTTCACCACCCTGAGTTTGCCGCTTAACTTACTGAGCCACCCAGGCTTCCTTTACTTTCTTTCTTTCTTTTTTTTTTTTTTTTTTAAGATTTTATTTATTTGAGCATGAGAATGAGCACAAGCAGGGGGAGTGACAAGAAGGAGAGAGAGAAGCAGGCTCTCTGCTGGGCGACCCAGGCCGATCCCAGGACACCAAGATCACAACCCAATCCAAAGGCAATGCTAGGGCAGCCCTAGTGGCTCAGCCTTCAGAACTGGGCGTGATCTTGGAGACCAGGGATCGAGTCCCACGTCGGCTCCCTGCATGGAGCCTGCTTCTCCCTCTGCCTCTCTCTCTATGTCTCTCATGAATAAATAAATAAAATCTTAAAAAAGAAAAAAACAAAGGCATATGCTCAACCAACTGAGCCACTCAGGTGCCCCTTGCTTTCTTTATTACAGAATATTTTTTATTAGAATATCAATACCTACTTCTTGTAAGAAAAAAAGGCAATATCTATTGCACAAAGTGGAAGTTCTTTGAAATCCCACCCCTCAGAGATAATTGCCATGAAAAGTTTAATTTATATCCCTAAGTATTCTGTGTGCACATATTGATGTGTATGTATTTACATAAAAAGGATAAAAATAAACACAAATTTTGAAGCTTGATTTTTTTCCTTTTCATTTTCTTTATACCTACACACTGAGCCATTTCAGTCTCCTTAATGTCCACGTGTCTGTGCTAGGAATCTACCTCTTTAGTTAGCTACTTCCCTATTGAAGATCATTTTCTTTTCTTTCTTTCTTTCTTCTTCTTCCTTTTTTTTTTTTTGTTTTTTTTTGAGAGAGAGAGAGAGCACGAGCAGGGGTTGGAGAGAAACAAATAGACTCCCCACTGAGCAAGGAGCCTGATGTAGGGCTCAATCCTGAGACCCTGGGATCATGATTCCAGCTGAAGGCACTTAACTGACTGAGCTACCTGGGTGATTAAAAAATCTTCTAGATTTTTAAAATTCCAAACAATGCTCCAAGGACTTTTTGTATGTGTGCACATGTACATGTGATTCTGGAGATGTTTTTCTTTCTTTCCTTCTTTTTAAAGATTTTCTTTATTTATTTGAGAGAGAGAGAGTGCACAAGCAGGGGCTAGGGGCAGAGGGAGAGAGAGAAGCAGGCTCCCCGCTCAGCAGGGAGCCCAATGCCAGGCTCTATCCCGGGACCCTGGGTTCACAACCCAAGCTGAAGGCAACCGCTTAACCGACTAAGCCAGCGAAGCACCCCTGGAGAAGTTTTTCTAGAAGTGTAATGTCAGGATCCAAAGGAATACGTATTTTTAAATATTTATTAATATTTAATATTTTTAATATTTAATATTTAATATTTATTTATGAGAAAGAGGCAGAGACACAGGAGGAAGGAGAAGCAGGCTCCATGCAGGGAGCCCGACGTGGGACTCGATCCAGGGTCTCCAGGATCCTGCCCTGGACCAAAGGCAGGCGCCAAACCGCTGAGCCACCCAGGGATCCCCAGGAATACGTATTAAAGAAAAACAAATTGGATTTCATGATCTTTTTTTAAGGTTTTTTAAGTAATCTCTACACCCAACATGAGGCTCAAACTCACAACCCTGAGATCAAGAGTCCCACATTCTTCCAGCCAGGCGCCCCAGGGATCCAAAATTTAAGAGCATGCATATGTACATAGGGGGAACTCACACACAGATATGGAAATTCCCTGGTATTGCTAATCTTTTTCATCTTTGTTGATTTGGCAGGCAAAAAATAGTATTCCACTTTGTTTATTAATGAAATGGGCATCATTTCATGTTTGTAGCCATTTGTATTTCTTTTTTTTTTTTTTAATTTTTTTTTTTTTTTATTTTATGATAGTCAGAGAGAGAGAGAGGCAGAGACATAGGCAGAGGGAGAAGCAGGCTCCATGCACCGGGAGCCTGACGTGGGATTCGATCCGGGGTCTCCAGGATCGCGCCCTGGGCCAAAGGCAGGCGCCAAACCGCTGCGCCACCCAGGGATCCCGCCATTTGTATTTCTTGTACTAATTGCCTATTTGTGTCATTAGCCTTAGCTTCCAAGTTATTCACCTGTTTCTTATTAATTTGGAAATGACTGTTTCATGTATTAGTGAGGTTGGTGCTTTGCCACATTTGTTGGATATTTTTTCCAATTAAAACAAGGTTTTATTTATTTTAAAAAGATTTTATTTATTCATGACAGACACAGAGAGAGAGGTAGACACCAGGCAGAGGGAGAAGCAGGTTCCATGCAGGGAGCCCAAGGTGGGACTCAATCCCGGGTCCCCAGGATCATACCCTGGGCCGAAGGCAGGCGCTTAAACCGCTGAGCCACCCAGGGATCCCCAAAACAAGGTTTTAAATGACTGCATATTTTACCCCAATAGTAATTCCTATTTTGGATATTTTGTTTTCATTTTTCCCATTATAAAAAACACCATGGTGAACATCTCTTGTGGACACCCACAATTTTTTTTTTTTTTTTTTTTTTTAGAGGCAGAGACACAGGCAGAGGGAGAAGCAGGCTCCATGCACCGGGAGCCCGACGTGGGATTCGATCGCAGGACTACAGGATCGCGCCCTGAGCCAAAGGCAGGCCAGGCGCTAAACCGCTGCGCCACCCAGGGATCCCGACACCCACATTTTTTAAGGAAAATTTGCCACAAGTGGAATTTCTTGGGTCAAAGGTATGCACATTGAAGATACTAATACCTAGGTACAAAATATCCTATAAGATGGTGCCATTTCACACACACTTTCCTATAGTACATGAGTCCTATATATATTTGATATAGAATGGCATTTACAGTATCTCCTGTAGGATTTTCAAGCCTCATGTTTGCCACCATATGCCTAGCAGCACCGAGTACAGTGCCTCACACAGTGGCCACCCAAATGTTTGTTGAATGAATGACCAGACTATGTTCCTTGAACCTCTCTTCTTCACAGTCCTGCTGCTCCATGGCCTACCGGCAGTCTTCTGGTTCTCCAGGTCCTTAAGCATCCCATGTGTCTCTACCAGTAGTTATGTCCATGTGCCAGGATCTGTGAGCATTTAACTGCATTTAACTCCTTTAATACAAAGAACCCACACAGACAGCGCTTCCATTATCCCCATGTAACAGACCAGGAAACTGAAGCTCAGAGAGGTCAAGTGCCTTGTCCTTGGTTCACACAGCTAAAACTGGTAGAGTGAGGATTCAAACCCACCAAATAAGCACCATGATAAACCAAACTTATTAGAGAGGGAAACCCTGGCAGGATGGTCAGAGATTTGGTCCAACTTCGTCATCAGAAGATGCGATGCGTCATCAGAAGATGGCCCCAGAGAGGTATGCCAGCTGATGCCAGCATTTAATGGCAGCATAGAGAGGACCCTAGGGGCAGGGAGTGGCCCAAGACCCGTGGGCTAGGGTTTTTCTACCAGCTGAATCCAGGGCTTCCCTATAGTTAAGCCAGTCAGCCTCCCTCTCTATGATTTAAAAATGGAATTAATGGGGTGCCTGGGTGGCTCAATAGGATAAGCATCTGCCTTCAGTTCAGGTCATGGTCCCAGGGTCCTGGGATCCAGCCCAACATCAAGCAAGGAGCCTGCTTCTGCCCTTCCCCTACCTCTCCCCACCCTATTCATGCACACGGACTCTCTCCCAAATAAATAAATAAAATCTTTTTTAAAAATGGAATTATTGGGGCACCTGGCTGGCTCAGTCAGTAGAGCATGTGACTTTCTTGGATTTATTTAAGTAATCTCTACACTCAACGTGGGGCTCAAACTCAACCCAAGATCAAGAGTCGCATGTTCTACCGACTGAGCCAGGCACCCTGAGCATGAGACTCTCGATCTCAGGGTTATGAGTTTGAGCCCCCACATTGAATGTAGAGCTTACATTTAAAAAGAAAAAAAAAAATAGAGAAAGAGTGGAACTACTGATTTAGAAGCTAAAGTGGAAAGTAACACCTTCAATTGTACCTCATGTTTTGTAAACCAGAGTTCTTTGGAAGTTAATGGGGAACCCAAAATAATGGAATCTGCCGTTCAGATGTAGAGGACTCTGAAGTGGTCTCAACCGACAAGTGAAGATCAGGTATAATTAACAAAGCACTAGATGCAGAAGCATGTCTCAGGATAATTTACATTTATTTATTGATGACTCCAACATACTTCAAATGTGGCAGAAGTCAAAGAGTCTGTCAGGTGAAGCTGTTTCTTGCCAACAGCTAAAGGTGGTTGATGAAGAGTAATCTGAGCATCATCTTCAAGCTGAGGCCCTGGTTCTGGGCAAACAGCTGGTGCGTGGATCTGGTCCTTTCAGCGTGGGTAGGGGTGTCCAAGGAACTACTCCTTATTCTCATACTTGTGCTTGATGTGTTTCCATAGCTTCTGCATTTTAAAGGCAAGAACCACAAACTTTTAGCTTTGTCTCTCATATTTTACAGCTACTCCTATTGTTCTGGTCTCTAAAACAAACTTAAGAGAAACATGTACCATGTCTGGACAGTTGGGGAGGGCAAACTGGAAGCAACACTAGGCTTGATGCATATACTTAACACTTGTAAACTGCTTTGATGTTATCAATCCCATGTAAAGTTAAGTGGAAAAGGATGATCTTTCTTTTATGGGAAACTGAGGTAAAGAGACTGAGGTAATTACTCAAAAGTTCACAATCATTAGGGAACAGAGCCTCGAAGAGGTTGTCAACTTCCAGGTATTACTCAAGAGGTCCTAAATGCATAGCCCCAAATAATTCACATTGAACCATTTTTTTATTTCCTTAAATCAATGATCCTTGGGTCAGGGATTAGTTGGATTCTCATCCCCACCCCCTTTTTAAAGATTTTTTTTTTTTTTTTTTTAATAATCTCTACACCCAACATGAGGCTCACAGGGAAGTGAGATCAAGAGTTGAGCACTCTACTACTAAGCCAGCCAGGTGCCCTTAATTCTCATTCCTAAAAGCACAGATTGGTAAGCTGACAGCATACTTAAAGCCCTTTCCCGAAGACTGGGAATGGCCAGCAGAACTGCTTGCAAGAGATTGAACAGTAGTAGCAACACTTTCATAGCAGCAAGTGGTTCTGGCCACAGGCCGAACAGCATTAGTGGACAGGGTCGGCCTGGGCTGTAAGGTCAGACAGCTTCAAATTAAAAACACAAGTGAATGTTGAAACAAGGTTATATGCAGGAGACCTTCCCTAGTATGAGCCACAGCGTAATGATAAAAAGCATGTACAACAGCTAGCAGTGTCTGCACACAGTGAGTCTAAAAGGTGTAGTTATTCCCTATCTTCCGCTTTCACTTTCTCCTAAGGAATGTAACAAATGTTATTTTTTTGAGTACATCACCAACCAGGTACTGAGGTACCTTGCCTGCATCTCATACAATCCCCACAGTAGTTCCCTACTCTAGTTACCATTATCTCTAGATCACAGATAAAAATGAAGTTCAGAGAGGTTAAGAAACTCGCCCAACTGAATGCCACAGTTACCAAGGTGACAAGACCCAGTATCCTCATGCAGAGCTCTCGGATTTTATATTGTCTCCCAATCGTTGTTACTACCACAATGTCTGCGTGGGAATCCTTGGAAAGTGAAGAGTGCTGTATCTGAAAAGGCCAACCACAGTACCTAAGAAGCTTTCCTTTTCATGACCCCTGCACTTTTAAATCTGCCCTTGAAACCCTCAGAGGAGACTGGGTCCGGGTTCCAGCCCAGACTCACCCTGATGGTGTAGCCCTAATCAGTCCTTTCACTGGCCTTTAGTTTTTGCTTCCGCAAATGGACAAGTGGGTATATGGGGTGTAAGACATCAATACTTAGAACCCACCCACCCACCCACCCCCCAGAGTGGGATCATTCAATGTTTTGGGATTCACATCCTGCGGAGAGGACATATGCCAGTCGACTAACAAAGACGCCCAACGTTTTCCCTCCTCTTAGTAAAGGTAGACTGGGTCCCACCCCACCTCCACTCCCACTGTCACCCCTCAGGCAGGCCCAAGGTCAGGGATGGCCCAGTCCCTCACCCCCTGGTTGATGTGTTCGTAGATCGCATCCGCGCCTTGATCGAAGGCGCGCTCGAAGAACAAGGCGCCCACGGCGATGGTGAGGGCGAAGGTGGAGGTCCTGCGGAACAGCAACGAGTACAACCTCGCAGTAAACGTCGGGGCCGCCATGTTTCTCCGCTGTCAAGCCTGCGCCTGCGCCGCGGCCGACCATGCGCTCCAAAAGTCCTCGACGTGCAACACTCTATGGGATTTGTAGTTTTTCTGAATCTCAGAGCTTATCGTTCTGAAAGACAGAGGTAAGTGATGGCTTGCGGGGGTAAAAGTCTCATAGGATTCAGATCAGGACAGCCCAAATAGTGTGGTAAGATTTGTTACCCAGTGTTTCTCCTCAATAATTTCTTGCTGAGTGAACCAATCCAGAACTACAGCACCCAGAAGGCCTCGCGCTTCCCTTACCCGCCCCCCACCTCCCGCGCCGTCTCCCCCCGCGTCGTCTCAGCTACTTTGATTCCCAGAGGTTTCTGGGAAGGTCGGGCTGATACTCAAGGAAGGACTACGAACCCCAGCAAGCAGTTCGCGACACCAGGGCGCAGAAGGAGGAGGAGCTCGAGCCGTGGGGCCCTACGGAACCAGGTACTCTACTCTCTTTGGCAGGACGTCGAGGGGCGGCGAGTGTTAGTCGTCTTCTCTCCACGGGAGAATATGGGCTCTTCTTTCCAAGTCCCTGCCCCACTCTGTGGACCGCACCATTTAACGGAACGGGGAGTGAATAAAAGGGCGCCCAGGTCCCCGACTCCTCTGCGAGTGTTTTCTGTTATCCTCGAAGTCCAGGCCTAGAGTTGGAGCCTTTGGCAAAGTTGGGCCCAGGAACTTGAACCCCTTTAACAGGCCTCTGGGGCAGGAGCGGTTCTGCACACGCTTTGCCCCCTAAAACTCTGGCCTAGAAGGGGCAGATCTGGGAGCCATTCATTCTTTCTTGGGAATAGAAATAGGGGCTTTGGTATACTAGTGCCGTTCAACTGATGTTTTCGGAGCGCCACCTCTGGGCCATGCCCTGGGGACCTAGCGGTGAGCAAGTCCCTGCAGTCATGGAGCGCTCACCCAGTGTGTGGATAGATGCGGAGATGTGGTAACCACAAACAAGTAATACTCTAAAAAGCAAAAGGCGGGTTGATTGAGGAGAGTCTGGCGGTGCAGTTTTAGAGTGCGGAGGGAGACACTTTAACCAGAGACGGGAATGAATGGAAGTCGGCCAAACAGGAAAAGGTTGGTGCAAAGAAAAGGCTGCAGGAGTCCTGGAGTGCTTTAGGGGAGGTGGTAGGGCTGACTGTGAAGAGGTGGGCTTGGGTCAGCTCATATATGGCCTTGTAACTCATACTAAGGAGTCTTTTTTATTTTTAATTGCTCTAGGAAGCCCCTGAAGGGTTTTAAGCTGGGATGTGACATGATCCAATTTACATTTTGGCTGCTTGATCATTCTGGCTGCTTTCTGGAGAACAGATCAAAGAGGGGAAGTTATTGTGTTGGGTAAATTGAGACGGGATGATGATTTAGACTGGGATATGGATTAGAGTAGTGATCAGATTTGGGATGTATTTTGGGAGGCAGGCCAGATGGAAAAAGCTGACAGATGCGTGTAGGGGTGCCGGAAAGAAGAGTGGAGGATGGCATCTCTTAAGTTTTGACCTTAACAACTTAAAATCCACAGGGATGACCTTAAACTGTTTGTCATGTTAGGTTTGACCTTTCTCTTAGACATCAGGTGGAGATTCCCAGAGGCCCGTGGTAATTTGGATCTGAAGTTCAGAGGAGAGGTCTGAGCCCAAGATAAGTCATCAGCATCGGTACTGAAAACCAGGAATTAGAGGCCTGGATTTACCATTGACTGGGAAAAGCAACAGAAATGCCTGATTGGGGAAGAAAAATGTGAAAAGCCCTAAAACCAGGATGAGTTAAACATAACTGGGGTTATTTTCTATTTGCAAAACATCCTGGTAGCTCCTTGGGGCAGAACGTTGTGAAGCTTCTAGGAAAGGATATTTATGCCGTGCTAACAACAAATCTGGCCAATGGGAAGTTCAGAGAAAGGAGGAATTACTTTAATAAGGATGAGTTAGGAAAGACCACAGGGAGTTAAGTTACTTTATCGTTTTTTAGTTAATTTTCATTTTGGAGCAACAATTTTGAAATACCAAATTTTCTTTAAGCCACTTACTCAACTTAGAAATTATTCTATACATATCATAAATCTAGAAAAATAAGAAAAATGACCTTTACTTTTCCTTTGATGTTTGAACTCAAGTTGAACTAACCTTAAATTCTTTTAAACAGCCCATCTACAGCTTAATTACATTCCTTTACACATTTATTTCACTTATAAATTTGATTTTCTTTTTAAGTACTTAAGGTACATAACCTAACAAGTATGATTTCCTAAGAATATTTAAACATTACTAGAAAATCTAATAAATTAAACTTACAAACATAATGGATTTCAAGTTCTTGTAAACAGTTCAATACTTTTAACAGAGACAAATTATTTTATGTCACTGGTTCTCAGTCTGGGAAGCTAAAAATATATATATACACGGGTGTCATCTCTGACACGAAATGAGGATATGGGGGGGGTGGCGTCAGTAGCTTTCACAGTACTCCAGATGATTCTAATATGAAGCCAGTTTTTTTAATCATTGCTGACCATTCAACTTGAAATGATGGATCTAATATTAATTACTGATACATATTTTATCAATTGCCTAACTATATATATATATATATATATATAGTATATATATATATACTGAAGTTTAATACTGAAGGCGGCATTAAACCGCTGAGCCACCCAGGCTGCCCATAATTAATGTATTTTAAATTGGAATATCAATGCTTATCTGTCATACTCAACATGTCAGATTATCTTCAGTGTTATACTTTTAAATACCAAGTATTTAAAGCCACCTGGGGGGATCCCTGGGTGGCGCAGTGGTTTGGCGCCTGCCTTTGGCCCAGGGCGCGATCCTGGAGACCCGGGATCGAATCCCACGTCGGGCTCCCGGTGCGTGGAGCCTGCTTCTCCCTCTGCCTGTGTCTCTGCCTCTCTCTCTCACTGTCTGCCTATCATAAATAAAAAAAAAATAATAATAAAGCCACCTGGGTGGCTCAGTGGTTGGGCATCTGCCTTCGGCTCAGGGCATGGTCCCAGAGTCCCAGGATGGAGTCCCACATCAGGCTCCCCTCGAGGAGCCTGCTTCTCCCTCTGCCTGTGTCTCTGCTTCTCTCTCTGTGTCTCATGAATAAAATCTTTTAAATAAATAAATACCAAGTATATGCTGATTATTACTAAACTTAGGTTAGGAACATCAATACAATATGTTTGATTTATTTTACTACCTCTATTTTCAATTTAAACTTACCTGGAGCATGACAGGATATCTAACCAGTAAGAAAACAGCTTTATCCATTCTAATGAATTGTGTTTAGCATTCCAATCGAGTTGGGTTTACCCTTTCAGTGAGCTGAAATTATTTATAATCAGACAGATTTCTGACTGAGACAATCCAAGGGTTGTGTCTACCTAGAGTGACTGTCCCCATCAGAGGCTGTCTTTGGGATGCAGGGAATAGAGAGGTCGATGAGCAGGAGAAGCTTGTTCCCCCAGGCTTTGTGTCTTAAGGGGTACCTACTAGAGGGCACTAGATTCACTGATTAAAATGCAGATTTCTGGGCCTTGCTCCAGATCTGCTGAGTCTGAATTCCTGGAGATCTGACCCAGGAGATTTCATTTGTATGAAGCTCCTTAACCAGAAGTCCTGAAAATCTTGAGCAGGAATCATTCTAAAAGGGTTGATCTGATTCTGCTGCTCAGGGTGGGGTGAACTGAAGAGGCTTGTTCAGATGCCAGGAGATGAGACCTAACTTGCCCAGAAGTGAGGGTGGTGACAGGACCAGACTGTGGGTAGAAGAAGGGGGAGGTAGAGGCAGTTCTGAGTCCAGGTTTCTGGTTCAGAAGTCTCAGACTATTTTTAACTTTCCTTTTTGGAAGCTCTGGCCTCCTGGGACTTGTAACTATCTGATGAGAAACTCTGTCTCCGGCCTGCAGTTCCCTAGAGCCCAGATTTGGGTTTAGCCACCCTGTGCTGACCCAGGTCTGCTTGGAATCATGGTGCGTTCTATCAGCCTTCAGCCAAGGATTGAGGGTAATGTCTATTGTAGATCTCTTTCAACACCACCCCTGACTGGTCCATCCAGGTGAATCAGGTCATTGGCACCATCCACAGCAGCTTCATAAGGGAGAAGGAATAGTATTTATCCTTGCTTGGCAAATTTCCCACTTTTTTGAAGGGGATTTTTTGAGAAAATTTAAAACAATACACACTAAATGTAGAAACTTAGAAAAATACAAAGTGAGAAAAAAATTTGTACATAATCCTATTATCCAGACATAATCATAATACTCTGTGTCTGCCTAGCATTGTGTGTGTGTGAGGTGGGGGTGTTGGGCAGGAAGTTCTTTCTCCTTAAAAAGTGGTATCATATTGTACAAACTATTGTGATAAGGAGCCATTTTTTTATTTAGCTATATAGGGAATGGTCTCTTTTGATTTGATTTTTTTTTTGATTTGATTTTTTTAAAAAGATTTTATTTATCCATTCATGAGAGAGACAGAGAGGCAGAGGCATAGGCAGAGGGAGAAGCAGGCTCCATGCAGGGAGCCCAATGCGGGACCCGATCCTGGGACTCCAGGATCATGACCTGAGCTGAAGGCAGATGTTCTTAACCACTGAGCCACCCAGGCATCCCTCTTTTTCTTTTTTTCTTTTTTATTTATTTATTTATTTATTTATTTATTTATTTATTTATTTTATTTATGATAGGCACACAGAGAGAGAGGCAGAGACACAGGCAGAGGGAGAAGCAGGCTCCATGCACCGGGAGCCCGACGTGGGATTCGATCCTGGGTCTCCAGGATCGCGCCCTGGGCCAAAGGCAGGCGCCAAACCGCTGCGCCACCCAGGGATCCCTCTTTTTCTTTTTTTAAAGATTTATCTATTTATTTGAGAGAGATAGAGGCAGGGGCAGAGAGAGAGAGAGAGAATCTCAAGCAGACTCCCCATTGAGCATGGAACCTGATATGGAGCTTGATTCTATAATCCTGAGATCATGACCTGAGTCAAAACCAAGAGTTGGACATTCAACCGACTGAACCACCAAAGCACCTCTCCTTTGACTTGATTTTTAATGGCTATGTGGTAGTGCATTGCACAGATGTGGCTCATGCCTTACTCTTGATCCTTGCAAACTGTGGGCTCCTTCTGTCCAGTCGTTTTAGGATAAGATGAGGATAATGGGCTTTGTGAGTCATGTCATTGAACCCCTCACTCCTACCCTGTAGGGGAAACTGAGCAGCCTACCTATATGTAATGGGCAATGTTTAACTGTCAACTGTTCTTACTGTTGGACATTTAGATTTCAGTTTTAGGACGAGCTACATTGCACTGACCACCTTAGTACCTAGGTCTTTGAGGTCATCTCTGATCATTTCCTTGGAGGAATTCCTATTGGATGTAGGTGCCTCTCCTTGGTGCTCTCTGGCACACAGCTTATCACCTAGTATTTTTACTAGGGGCACATCTGCCAGCCATCCCAGCATATATTCAGTGCCCCTTCTTGATGAGAGTAGAGACTTTGTGTCATGAGGTGTGAACCCATCTGGCAGAGAGGAAGTGTTCAGCAAATGTTCGGCTAGTGAATAAATAGCTGAAGGGAACCATTGAACTCAAAAGTTATGCCTGTGTTGGACGGCTCTTTTGACTCAACTCAGGAGTATTTTGGGATATGGGGCACTATGGATCTGTGACCATCACATATTTTAAGGTGATTTAGTTTTTCCATTTGTTTATTTCACTGTATCAGTAAGCTATTACTGCATAACAGAGTGCCCCAAAACCTAGCAACTTAACACGACAAATCTCTCATACAGTTTCTTAGGGTCAAGAATTTGGAGTGGGAGTATGGCTGGCTCAGTCAGTGGAGCATATGACTCTTGACCTCAGGGTTGTGAATTCAAGCCCACATTGGGTGTACTGCTTACTTAAAAAAAAAAAAAAAAAAAAGAATTTGGGGAGTGGCTTAGCTGGGTAGTTCTGGCTCAGAGATCCCATAAAGTGTCAGTCAAGCTATCTGCTGGGGCTGTACTCATCAGAAGGCTTGACTGGGCCAGAGAGTCCACTTCTAAGCTTATGCACATGGCTGTTAGCAGGAGGTTTTAGTTCCTTGCCACATGGGCCTTCCCATAGGGCTGCCTACAATATGACAGCTGGCTTCCCCCAGAGTAAGTGATCAGAGAAAGAGGCACCAAGATGGAAAGCATATTGTCTTATCACCTGATTTTGGAAGTGACATATCTCCATGTCTACTATGTTCTTTTAGTCACACGGTCCTGATATAGTATAGTTTGGGAGCAGACAACACAAAGTGCAAACCCCAGAAGATGGCCACAGAGGCTGGCTACCACATCCAAATGTGTACTGAGCACCATCAGCATCCCAGGCACTGTGCTAAGCATCTAGTATCCATGATTTAATCTTCATAGTAATCATATGGAATAGTATTATTACTCCTATTTGCCAGGTGAGGCCCAGGGAGTAAGTAGTTTGCTGAGAGTGTCACAACCTAGAAATGGCAGGGATGAGATGCAGATGTGGGTTGAATGATTAGAGTAAGGACTGGCTTAGGTAGCCTGTGTGACGTTGGGCAAGCTCTCACCCCCTCTGTTCTACAGTCCATCATCTTCCTTAGACCAGCATTTCTCTGAGTGTGGTCTGTGGTCTCTGGACTGTACATCAGTTTTCTTAGATCCTGGCCCTAGCCCAGACCTGCCAAGTTAGGATTGCTGGGGGAGGGGAGGTGGCGGGCACTGCCTTATAGTGCTGGGAGTATGATGATATACATGCCTTACCCAGGGGGTAAGGTCAGGATGAGAGACATGTGTGGTCGCTCCTAAGCACTGAGGTATCTGAGGGAGACCTCTAACATAACGGGACTCCTATTAGGGAAGGCATCTGGAGCTTCCTGGCACTTCTGTTGGAGTTGGGTTCTGAGTGGGTAGCTTGCCGGCCACCCCCACAGGCAGTTCCGATGCCATCAACTCCAGACGGCAGGCATATGTGGCTCTGGGACATTGCTGTGCTCCTAGTGGGTGTGCAATAAAGCCATCTTCTGGCTGCCGTTTACTGTTTACCTGGGGTCTGGCAGTGCCATAATTAGAAGAAATGACAGGTGAGCTTCAGGGCAGCATGTGGTGAGCACAAGTCCTGGATAATTATTACAGTGCGCATCCCAGCCCTTGGCCACGGCCGAGCTGTTGGCTTATTTTAGCCTCGTGCCAAAGACAGCTCTGTACCTGAGACACACACAATGAAGGGAACCAAGAATATCAATGAAGCACAAATCTCTGCCCCACGACAGCAGACCAGTGGAATGGAAAGAGAAAGCGTTCGAGGCTCAATCAGACCCCAGAGGCAGTGCTGGCTCTCCACGCCTTGGGTGTGGGGTGTCAGCATATAGCTTCACAGCGTCAGGGTGGGGTCTCTCCAAGAGGGTGTGTGGTGGTCCTCTGTGCCACTGGCCACCAGCAGCACTCAGGCTGATGAGAAATGACTGTTACCCGTGTGTCTCCCAGTCTTGGCTTTGAGCAAATTAGGAGTATTTTTGAACCCGTGTCCTCCTCTGTGAAATGGACACCTTGCTAACTACTCAGAGGGTCTCTGTGAGAGAACAAAAGCCAGGTGCCTAGCATGCAGGGATCCCATGCTATCTTCCCTCACTCCATCCCACTGCCATTCTCTTTTCTTCCCTTTTCCACCCCACATGTCTCAACTAGTAGGTAATCTTTTCCTTGAGCTCAGAAGACTGAAGTCAGGTGCCACAGGATGGCAGTGGTTTTAAGTCCATAGAGCAGGGCTCTGCTGGAGACAGAAGTCCTGCGGGGAGGGCAGTGGTGGCAGCGAGAGACCCATATTTGGGGTCTTATGTGTCTTTCTTCTCTTCCATCCTTATCCTGGTCCCTAGATCCACCCTTGAGAGGAGGGCCTGGGTCTGGAAGCTGTAGGTGAGCAGAGGGTGAGAGGCCTTGTGTTCTGCGGGCTGCTCCTTCCACAAGCAATTGCATGCGTGAGGCCCTGTTCCTGGTGCTGGGATGCAGGAGGATGGACAGAATTCTCGGTCGTGGACAGTTCTCTGCCTTCATGGAGCCTGTAGTCTAGTGGGGAGGCGGTACACAGGACAGTACACCAGCAGGTGAGGTGAGACGAGCTATGGAAAACAGTGGGTTGTAAGGGGGCGTGAAAGTGCCTGCAGCTGCCACTTTGGCCACAATTTTAAGTCCGATGGTCAGGGCCGGCTCACCAGGAGGGCAAGGGAGTGAGCCACCTGGATGGTCATAGTACCAGCAGTTATAGCCTCTGTTTTTTGAGCACTAATTATGTGGTAGACATCCTAATATACTACTGCCTTGGTCAATCCACAGTAGCAGTGGGATCCCTATTTTATAGTTAAGGACATATGCAGGGAGATGAAATAACTTTCTAGAGGTCACCTAGCTGATAAGTGGCAGAGATGGGATTCAAACCCACACCTGTGTGACCCCAGAGGGCCATCCCACTAGCCTTGCCTGCTGCCCTTTGGCCATGAGGAGCCACCTTGTCACCTGGTGAAGCTCCAGGGAGCCAGCAGATGCTGTTGCAAACATGGACCTGGTCCTTAAGAGTGGGTGGGTGGCACTGCCTGCGTTCCCAGCAAGGGAGTGCGGCTTGATGGTTCTGTATCGGACAGGGCCTTGCTTACGTGCTGCCCAGTGCACCAGCCTCAGAGGATGAGGATGAATCATGGCAGAGCAGGCCAGCTTAGTCAGCACCCCATGCTGGTGTCTGGGCGCCATCAGAGATGTCCAGCTGTCTCCACCCCCCTTCCCTGACCTCCCACTCAGGGCTGCCAAGTGTGGTGATGCAGGCTGTGCCTTGTGCAAGGACACCTGGCTGAGGGGTGAGTTGGAGTGAAATACGCTCTGCTTGCCAAATTGCCAAATAAACTCTGGCAGGGCACTGTATCCGTCTGAAGGATTCTGCACCCACACCTTTTCCTAATGTGCATCAAGGCACTAGAGAGGGAAGCAGCTGGGTCAGGAGCTCTGGAAGTTCACACATGGCTGCTGCCTGGGTGTGATCACTCACTTTGCTAAAGCCCAGCTCCTGCCCAGGACCTCTACCTCCATGGGGATAGGCCCGTTAGGTGGGTAGGAAGCACTGGCTGCCCTGGAGCTTATCTGCTCTCCAGACACCATCCCCAGGCAGTATGGGCTCTGCAGAGCTGCTGTTCAGGGCAGGCATCCAGGTCCATTGTGAAGGCTAACGTTCCAGTCCCACCCCTGCCTTGTGCTATGTACTTTGGGCAACTCACTTCCCCTTTCCTGGCCTCACTTTTCCTCATCTGTATATGGACCACCTGACCCCAGTGGTCACTTGGACACTGACATCCTGTTCCTTGTTCTGAGCCTGTTTTCTGAAATATGGGCTTTTGGAGACCTATAATAATGATGGTGATGTGACTATTGTTTCTTGAGGGGCTCCTGGGGGCCATATGTGGATGATCTGATTCTTAGAACAATCCCTGAAGTGGGCACTGTTACTACCCCAGTTTTCATAGGAGGAAACTGAAGCCAAAAGTTAAGTAATTGCCCAAGATCACAGAATTAAAAAGAAGTGGCACCTGAATTTAAATCTGGATCTGGAGAGGCCCTTAGAGATCACCTGGTCTAGCTGCCTGCCTTCTGCTTCACATGTGGGGAGACTGAGGCCAAGAGTGGGCAAGTGACAGAGCCATAGCCTTACCTAGCAGAGCTGGGACTAGGGCGTGGGGTCCATTGAGCCAGCCTAGACAGCTGAGCACCTCCGCTGTGCCCGATGCAAAAGGGTAGTACTGCCACTGCACCTCTCCGCTGAGGCTGGTTTGTCCTCTGCAGTTTGCGCATGTGAGAGAGAAGGGGAAATGTGAACACACACAGAATCCGCTGCCGAGGGGCTCCTCATTTAGCTTCATGGAGGCTTTCCCAGATGATGGAAGTGTGGACACCATGAGACCTACCCGGTCTTTCCTGGAAGTGTGTCCTGGGACACCCCACAGCATCCCTCTGAGCCTCAGCCTTCTTTGCAAATGGGATTATAATCCATATGTCTTGGGTTTTGAAGGGGCCATGTGGTCTGAGGGGTTTAGTGAGTGATTCAAAATGAGAGCAGTTAGCAGTATGATTTGTTAGGAGGAGACTTTTGTAAGTGATTAGGGGTGTGGGCTCTAGAGCCATCCTGCCTGGATTCTGAACCCAGCTTGGCTGCCTTCCAGCAAGCATTGTGACCTCAGCGAAGTCATTTTGCTTCTTAGAGCCTCAGTGCCCTCATCTGAAAAGGTGTAGTAGGTCCTACCTTACAGGTTGTCCTGATTAAATGAGATAATGCATTATAAAGCTTTTAGCCTTGTGCCAGCACGTAGTAGGTACTCGGTAAATCAAATAATAGGAAACATTTATTAAGCACTTGCTCAGTGCTGGACATGATTTGTGCCATTTGTATTTGCATTACTCTTTCATTAACAGTTCATTTGGATTAGCAAACTTCTGTGTACTGCTCCCCCCGCAGTCAGCAAACCTGTCAGACCCATTGTCTCACCTTCCGGCAGTGAGAAGAGAGGCCTAGAGAGTTCCAAGGTCACAAGGCTGGCTTCCCAGTGCCCTGTGTGGTTTTGTCCTGCTAAGTCTGCTGCAGAGCCACCGCTCCATCTCTGCCTCCTGGAGGGACACCCTCCCCTCCCCATTACTCTCCGGAGCCAGCAGCTCCTCAGAGCTTCAGGCTTCGTGAATGGCTTGGTTAAGCACTCGGCCGTTAAACGTTCATCTCTTACAATTTCAATCCAATTCCTATAAGTTTATTGGCAAGACGGGGTGTATTAGAGCTGCCAAATTTAATATATCAAGTCTGTGTGTCTGGGATGCGGTTTCTCAGCAGTAATAGGAGAAGAGAGGTTTTATACGTTTTCTTTTTTTTTTTTTTTTTTTTTACGTTTTCATTTTGAATGACTGTCTGTTCCTGATCCCATTACAGCCCTTGACTTAATGGCTGCTGTCCCTGGTGCCACAGGAACAGCCTTCTCCATCGGCCCACCTGGCTGCCTGAACTGTCCAGGAGGCTTGTTTGTCTCTGTCTCTCTCCCCCTTCTCCTCTTGCCAAGATGCATTCTCCCATCCATCTGCCCTGTGGTCAGGTCATGGCCATATCTTTAATTTGCTAAGTCCCGGGAGTCAGGCTTTTGCTGCTAGTGTTGCTTGGGGAAGTCACTTCCCTTCCTCTTCTGAGCCTCAAGAACCTGCTCTGGGAAGTGGGGAATCAGATTATAGGATCTGAAGGGTGAAGGGGCTGGTCTGGGCTCAGCCTTTGCAGATCCCACTTAACAGCCCAGTGTTGCCCATTCATCTTCTGGTCTTGTGTCAGCAAACTGGGGACCCCAGGGCTGGCTCTGACACTCATAGAATTGCCCCCTGCCTATGGCTGGAGAGCTCCTGGGTCAGGTATGGCAGCTGTGGTCACCATGGCTGAAGGGTCTTAAGAAGCTTAACACCCTGAAACATTCTCATTTCCCTCTCTGATTGGTGGGGACCTGCCACCTAAGAGTTTAGCTAATCTCCTTGGGAACCTGTTTGCATTTCTGCCTGAGCCCTCCGGCTTCTGTAAGCTTTGAGCTCGCTACGGAAGAGAGGACACCCAGCAGTGGGATTTTTAGGGCATCTAAGTTTGCCTTCTGCTTATCAGCTGTGTGACCTTGGGCAAATCACTTTCTTTCTCTGAACCTCAGTTGTCAGAGAAGAATTGGGAATAGGAGAATGGGAATTAATCCATTTACACAACAAGTAATGGTTACCTACTCTGTACCCTGCACCACTTTGAGTACTTGAAGCTTCAGCAGTAAACAAAACAAAAATATCCCCGCCCGCATGGATTTATATTCCTGTTGGGAGAAAAAAGTAATAAACATATCAAGTGACTTATTACTTCAAAGGTGATAAAAATGAAGCAGGGAATGGGGAAAGCTAAGTACAGCGTTCTGCAATTTTACATAAAGCCGTCAGAGGAGATTACTAAGAAGATAGTATTTAAGTGAAGATTGAAGGAATCGGGTGAGCTGGGGTGGCAAGGAAGAGCATCCAGGCAGAGGGACCAGCAGGTACAAACACAGGAGGTGGCTGTGTGCCTGGTGTGTGTGAGGAGCAGAAATGAGACTGATGTGGCCAGATTGGAGAGATGAGGAGAGAAGAAATCAGAAGTGGAGTGGGGGTTGGGGGGAAGTGGCCAGTAAAGCTGTGGTTCCCCAGCCTCGCTGCATATGAGAATTCCCTGGGGAGCTTTGCAAAAATGCTGATGCCCTGGTGTCACCCACTGAGGTTCTGGGTCACTGCCTTTGGTGAGCATCTGCCTTTGGCTCAGGGCATGATCCCATGGCCTCAAGATGGAGTCCAGCATCGGGCTCCCCATGGGGATCCTGCTTCTCCCTCTGCCTGAGTCTCTGTGTCTCTCATGAATAAATAAGTAAAATCATTAAAAAAAAAAAAAAAAGAATTCTTTTTCCTTGTAAATCACTAAGATATTTGTAAACTGATGGAGACTCGGGTCCTACAGGACTATGATCTCTGTCAATTCACCACTTGTTTTTCCCTTCCCTTAGTCGTAGGGCAGCCACAAGGGCCCAAGGCATGTCACATGTATCCCACCCAGGATTAGGGGGAGTGGACGTTGTGGGATGTCAGCCTGTGCTTTGTCCTCAGCTTGCCTTCTGCTCCCTCATCACCATGGGCATTGGTGTGGGGCGTTTCCTCCATACCCTTGACTGAGTGTTTTGGGGTTCCCAGGCAGCTGCAGCACCTGATGTAGGTGGCCATGGGGAAGCATTACTTCTGTGACTACTGCAACCGCTCCTTCCAGGACAACCTCCACAACCGCAAGAAGCACCTAAATGGGCTACAGCACCTCAAGGCCAAGAAGGTCTGGTATGACATGTTTCGAGGTGAGTGCTGGCTGACTAGGCAGCGGGGCCAGAGGAGGGCAGGTCTCCAATCTTTCTTATTGTCAGACAAGGAAATGCCATGGGCCAGTGCCAGTCTTGGTCTGGGCTCTTTGAGGAGCAAAAAAGAGAAGGGTGGGGCCACTGGCCCCTAGGGGCAGATGGGCCCTCAGAGGGACAGGCTGGAATGTGAGCTCCTGCCCCAGTAATCTTGGCCCAGGGGAGGGTGCTGCCATCCCCTGGGGATACTGTGGCCATCCATGACAGGTTCTGCCATTCCCTGGGGATACTGTGGCCAGGAAGAAGGCTTTTCCAAGGAGATGTTGTTTGATCCAACAGTTGGAAAGATAGGGAAGAGCCAGCCACACCATTTGGGGCAGAGGGTATGCAGAAGCAGGCGGCCATGAGCAAAGCATCAGGTGCTCTTCCAGAAGAGGAGAGAAGGTATGGCTGGATACAGCAGGAGAGGAGAGTGGTAGGGGCTGAAGGCGGTGGCAGGGCTGGGGCCAGATTGTTAAGTCTGCAGAGGCCACAGTAAGGAGGGTAGTTTGTCCCCGGAGTGAGGGCTGAGGACAGTCTATGAAGGGCTTTAGGCAGTGGCCAACATGACCAGAGCTACATTTGACAGTGATGACTGCCTGCTGTGTGCGTGTGGGGTGCAGTAAGTGGCTGTTGAATGACTGGCTGGCCAGGTGAATAATGGAGCTGCCGGAGGGAGGGCTTTTCCGGGAAAGGCTTCTCAGAGGAGGTGCTACCAAAGCAAATGAGCTCAGGCCATAAGCACCTAGCACAGAGCCTGGCATCTTCGAGGTGCTCACTACAAAGGAGCTGCTGCTGCTGCTGCCCTGCTGTTATCAGACATAGACATTGAAGAACAGCCAGGGAAATATTGGCTGGCCAGCCAGGAGCCAATGAAACAGAAAGGAAGCTTCGTGGTTGGGTCAGGGTGGGCCTGGAGCTTCTAGAATGAACTGGGGCAGGGCCAATGCTTCATGAGTTGGGGAGCAGGATTCCCAGAGCAAAAGGAAAGAGCTGAGTCTCAGCAGCCAAGAGGGGAGGAAAAGGGGAGACAGAGTCACCTGGTCTGAGACTCAGAATTCACCAGAAGGGAGTGGACATTTATAGAGTGCCTGCTGCATGCTGGGAGACTTTTGTGGTTTGTCATTTGCTTTATCAGCAGTTCTCTAAAGCAGAGCTCCACCCTTCAAGTTAGGATCACCTGGAGACCTTGAAATAAAAAACGCTGGTCACCTGACCCCATCCCCAGAGGCAAGTTTGGGTGGGGCCTTGGCACAGTATTTTCAGAGTTCTCCCAGACTCCTTTCTGAGGAGGAAGCTGAGGCTCAGAGGCTTGGGTGTGGAGGATGGCCAGGCTGCTCAGCAAGCCAGGCATGGCTGAGGTCGTAAGGGGCTGAGAGCCGGGACAGAAGGGAATTCAGTGGCGGAGGCGTCTCCTAGGTGCCTGGGAGGCTTCTGTCTCTGGTTTCAGGCAAAGGCTCCTTGCGCGTCAAGTCCAGTGGGGACTGTGATTTGGCAGGAGCTAGGCCCCAAGATTACCTTGGTGTTCGCCCCCAGCCCCAGATTCTTAGGTGAGAACAGGTGGTCTTTGGGTCGAGGGCTGATTGGTAGAGGCTATCGTATTACTTAAAGGAAAGATGAAAGAGTGGGTACCAAAAGCCCCTTCCCAGGGGCCCTGCATTCCTAGTGTCCTCACACATCCCCAGGCACATTCAGTCCTTAGGGCAGCTCCGCAAGGCAGCTGGGTAGGTGGAGATCCCACTTAAAGGTAGATTTACTGACCCTGGGCCCACAGGTGGCATATGAGCTTTTCCACTTGACGAGGCTTCCCCAGGGCTCCAGCTTACCTGAGCAAACCGCACAGACTTTGGGGAGGCACATGGTACCCCAGTCTGGGCTAGGACTCAACACCCACTTTGCTCCCAGCGTCATGGCCTTCGATGAGTCCCCTAACCCCCAGAGGGGCTGGCCATGCCTCTGCCATGGCCAGGACAACCATGAGGCCTGGAGCTGGACTGACTGGCTACCTGTCCCACGGCGTCCCTCACTAACAATGCGGCCCTAATTCTGCCAATTGTAAAACAGCTGCAACAACTGTATCCACCTCCGAGGGAGTGACGGTGGCTCAGTGTTTTCATGATGACTCTGTGGCACCTAAGGAACAATGTGCATCCACAAAAGGATTGGCCTCAGGCCCTTTATTTCAGTGAGCACTTAGCATGTCCTCAGCTCCCAGGCAGGCTCCGAAGACTTACAGGTGAATAAAACAGGGCCCCTCTCCTAGGCAATCTCACCCCCAGTTACAACAGTGTGTTCTGGGCAGAACCCCTGTCTTAGGTAGGCTTCCGTGCCCTGCCCACCTCGCCCTCCAAGCTCCACCCACTCTGGGCATTACAGGTACTGTCCCCTCAGTGGGCATGCCCTTCCTGCTGTCCTCCCTGCCCTCAGCCTCGCCCTTCCATCTCAGAACTCAACCCAGGCAAAGTGTCCTCAGGATGGCCTCTCTAACCCCTGGGTGAGGTCAGGTCATTTGGTGCGTGTTAGCTGTTCCCTGTTTATGTCCACATGGCTTAGTGTGACTGTTGGACCGGAAGGTAGAAGCAGGTCTGACTTATTCGCAACTAAATCCTCATCCTGGCATGGTGCCTGGCATACAGGACGTGCTCAGTAAATGTTTGTTAGATGAATATCTAAATGAGCGAGCAAACACCAGGCACCAGGGCAGCTGTTAATTTTGGGAGATGAAGCAAGAAGGACCAGTGAAGTCAGATCACGAGGAGCCTTGAGTGCTGGGTGGAGGAGCATGCCTTCTTTATGGAGGCCCTGGGTTCGGGTTCTCAGTACTGGGTGCCCTTCAGAGTCATTGAGGAGCTTTGAACAATTTTCATGCTTTCCCTCTCAGATGAATTAGAGCAGAACCTGAGAAAGATGGGCCTGAGGATTCCTGTATTTTAAAAGCTGCCTGGTGATACCGCCATGTGGTTGGGGTTAAGAACCACTGGCCAGATGCTGGGCAGCCTAGAATTTTTCTGCACACTGAGTCCTCCAGCCAGGGTGCCTTGGCAACAACTCAGGCTCAGACCCCCACCCAGGCTCAGCTGTCCTACCTCTGGGACATGGAGGTGGGGCTGGGTAATGTTCACACGCTCCCCTTCAGCCTGCCTCCCCTGGGAAGGTCTGGCACCAGCTGGACAGGGTGAGTCTGACAGGCCCAATGCTAACAGTTGGGCACCCCCTACCCTGCTGGCCCCACCCACACTCCACCAGGTCACCCGGACTGAGTCCTCTGATAACCAACTCCTGACCGTAGCAGCCCACCCTCACTGGCTGCCTGGCCTGGGGAAGCGAGGAAGGGAGAAGCTCCCCTAAGAATCAGCCATGTACCCAGCCACCAGGAGACCAGCAACTACGTGGGGAGGAGCAGGGGCTTTAGAGTCACACACCAGGATTCAAACCTGGCACTGCCACTTCCTGACTGTGTGCCCTTTCTCCTGTTTGAACTTCTGTTTTCCCCCTGCAAAATGAGGACATTTGCACTGTGCAGGAGGCTTGTGAGGAGGACACGAAATAAGAACTGCCACTGTTTGTTGCACATCCATGACAGGTTCTGAGCCCTGGCCTCACATTAGTGTCACCTGGGGAATGTGATGCTGAAGCTGCTCCCGGCCCCACTTTCCTGGCAATTCTAACAGGACATCAGGGTTTGGAATCACTACCCACCTCTGCCAAGTGCTCTGCATCCATTACCTTACTCAGTTTTCACAGCAGCCCTACCAGAGGAGGATTTTCCTCGCATTTTACATATTGGAACAACTAACATGCCCAAGTCTCTGGGCAACAGAGACTTGGAGAGATTAAGCAGCTTGCCTGGGGTCAAGTGTACTTGAACTCTGAAACCCGTGGTATTTCCTTTACTCCAGCAGCCTCTAGAAAAGGCAGTGAACCAATGGGGAACGTGTCCAGCCCAAGCCCCCAGGGTGACATCAGGGCCTCTGAGTCAGGGCACATTCCTGTCTTATAGATTTGGACTGATTGGTTCCTTACCTACTGAGAAGCACAAAAAACTTCAACCATAAATATATGATGAAAATAATGGTCAGAAAAATCAGAGGAAACCAGGGTTAAAGTTTGCATCCAGAAAGATTGCTGGGAAGTCCTGTGGGGTCTGGCGGCTGGCCTGGCTGTGGCTCTGAGAACCTGCAGCTCACAGGGGCAAGGAGAGAGCAGAGAGCAGCTGGTTGCAGCCTTGGCTGTGGAGTGACATCTGAGCCCCAGGGCTTTCTGATGGGCTTCCTGGGAACCAAGAGGGTTTTTCTTAGCTTTCTATATTGACATAATTATAAACTCACAGGAAGTTGCAAAGACAGTATGAAGTTGTCTATGGTACCAGGATTTTAAAAAATGAAAAAACTGTCCAGGTGGTTCCATTGTATGGTCAAAGCCAAGAACCTCACACCTAAAACTTGGTTCTTGCTTTTGCCTGGGTCTGGGTGGAATGAGAGGGGTTGAGGTCACCTAAAGCTCAGATGCTTCTGCCCAGCATCCCCACCTGTGGTCATCCCCTCCTACGCTCCTCTGTGGATGGGAACTCTTTCCTCTCCTGATCTTGGGGGTAGGAAGTGCCTGTATGCTGCTGAAGTCTGAACCCAGACACTCTGTTCTTGCAGATGCAGCTGCCATCTTGTTAGATGAACAGAACAAGCGGCCCTGCAGGAAGTTTCTACTGACAGGTAAAGTGTTCTACTCAGTTCAGGTTCCTCCAGGAATCAGCATGCCCTATCTGGCCTGCTTAGACCTCTGCGGAAGTCTCTGCCCTACCCCAGCCACCATCCTAAGTCTACTTTGTGGTCTTAGTACATTAGCCAACTAATGTCATTTTGAGGCCTTCCCAAGGTTTGTGCCTTGGGACTTCCAGGGCCTGATTCTTCAGCTCTTCAGACCTAGAACGTGATTTTATTGGCCCACCCAAAACAAGTAAACACTGGGAGATGGCAAATCTAGGAGACACTGATGGGTGTGATCGACTGGCTAATTAAGTTAGCCTGGGATCCCTTTCTCCACTGTGCCCTACTTCCCAGCAGGCAAGGCTGGAGATGGTAATGGGTTTGACAAGAAGCTTCAGAATTGGAGCCAAGGATGCCAAGTGTTGATTTGACTGCTAAATATCCACCAAATAAAGGTGCATGTAGTTCAAACACGTAAAAACCTCAGTCAGTGAAGGAACCAAGAGCAGATGAAAATAAGGATACAAAAAGTAAGACAAAGCTGAGAGAGTGATTAGTTTCCTCCATGCTTGTTTTGAGTTCCTGTATATTCTCTAAGGATTTGGCCCTGAGCTTCCTGGCAGCCAAGGCAAAGAGGAGACCATGGTGATTAATATGGTATGAAAGAGAGCTTGGCGGTGGGGAGAGGTAGTGCTGTTGGCCAAAGGAAGCCCAGTGACTGGCCATGCTCCCCTCAGGAGATGGGGCTGCCCCTAAACTGGTCATTAGGCCTGCACGTCAAGGGCTTCCTCAACAGACTTCACTTGGATGTGAAAACACCACTGGTAGGTGACGCTGGCTTAGTATACCTCTCGTCTCCTGTTATTTTGAGACACATGTTAGTCTCCCAGGCTGAGATTGGGAAAGCCACCCCGGGCTTTGGTGCGTCCTTGGTAAGCTACCATTAAAGCCTTTCTGGGGAGCAGTCCAGCAGCTTATGCAAGCCAGATGGGCAGGTGGGCACCAGGCAGGGGGCACAGCGTGTACAATGGCCTGGGTTAGAGAGAGGAAGCATGACCCTTTCAGGGACCTACCTGTGGTTTGTTGAGGCTGGGGAACGGGAGCTAGGGGCCAAGAGAGTAGTGACAATGGACAAGCCTACAGAGGCCTATACACCACTATCACAGAAGGCTTCAGGATTTGATTCCAGGGTTGAGAGTAGGGCAGAGTGACCAGACATGCCGCTCTGGCTACTTGTGTGGGTGGGGCCAGAGAGATTCCAAGTTTTTCTCTGGGGATGGGGTTGTTACTCTGTAATTCTAGAGGCTCATACCCTCATCAGGGTGCCCCTCAGCACATGGTGGGAGCTCTTCTAAGCAGTGAGTAACTATCTTCCCTGTCTTCTGTTGCAGGACAGTGTGACTTTGGCTCCAACTGCAGATTTTCCCACATGTCAGAGAGAGACCTGCAGGAACTGAGTATCCAGGTGGAGGGTGTGTTTGGGCAGGGACCCTGGGTGGAGGCATGAAGTGGGCTGCAGGGGGGATAGGGCCACAAAGCTGCCCTGTGCCTCCCCACCTCCTTCTCTTTGTGGCCACCTTGTGGGGATAAGCTGAGGGCTTCCTCAGGTGATGGGGTGGGTGTCAGGAATGCCTCCAAACCGCTGCAGCACAGGCATAAGAGGAGAAGGAACAGAGGAGCTTCCATCTGTGTTCCCTGCTGGGTTTAAAGTGACATGTGGGGCTTTCCTGTCCAGGAGCCGTGAAGGGTGTGCCTCAGCCTCATCTGTGCCCTTCTCATTCATACATCTCCTCCCTCCTTCCCTCCATCGGGTAACATCTATCTTGAGCCCTTCCTCGGCACCAGGCAGATCCCCTACCGCATTCTGGGGACAAAGGGGAGATGAGGAGGATACCTTCCCTGCCCACAGAATTCTTAGGCCTTGTAACAAGTGTAGCTCCCCGCTGGAAACTGCCATGTCTGCTTTTGGGGACTTCATTTCTCACTTACCTAGTTAGAGAACCAAGGACATTTCCACTTAGATGGTCTTCGCTGATCTCAGGGAGCCCCTCACTGAACAGATGGAGGAACAGAAGCCAGCCTAGAGCGGAAGGGCCTCCCATGAGCCCCCAGCAGGTGAGAGGCCAATTCTGGCCTCCCAGGATGCTGCTGCCCACTCTTCCCTCTGTCCAGGTGGCCTCAGGGCAGCCAGTGGGTGTCCCTTGTCCCTTGTCCCCCAGTGGGCCTTACTCCCCTCTGACCAGTCACAACCTTCAGGCCATGCCCCGCCCTACTCTGGGGAGCCCATGGCTATGGGGCCACAGCTCTGGCATAAACACAGGGTTTCCAGGAGCTCTGCCAGGGCAGAAGTGAGGCCCCATTGGCCTCGCCAGCGAGTCCTGGCAGTGGTGGCATCTCCAGTTCTTCACTGGCCGTGGGCTCTCAGGGAATATTTGGCCATGGCAGAGAGAGCATAGGCCAGTGGGCCTGCAGCTGCGGATGATGCCTGGGAGACACAGGGATGGGAGAGGCCCAAGGGGCCTGGGGGCAGAGGTGTACCCCACCCTCAGCAGCAGTTCTAATCATCTTGGCTTTGCCACATCCCCTGTGACCTTGGCACATGGCTAAACCTCTTGGAGGCAGGATCCTGATTTGACGAACGTGACTGCTTATAAAGGTGAAGTGGGATGACGTGTGCAGTGCCAGCCCAGGCCCCGGCCCCCTCCTTGGTCCCCAAGGATGATTGTTTTTTTCTGGCCCCAGGCCCCATCCCAGGTCTTCCCGGGGACTCTGACCCATCTCACACCTGGCTTGTTTGAGCTGTTTGCTCACTTTAAAATGAGCAAAGAGGTTCTTATAGGACATTTTATGAAAAGAAAAACCAGGAAGGCTGAGGCTTCTTCCCCCACCAAGGGTCAGAGAGACCTGGCAAGTGGCAGAGCCAAGATTCAAACCCTGCTCTGCCCTGTTCTGCTGCCCACATTCCCCACCCCCCAGGTTTGAGCCCCTCCTGCGGACCAGTCTCTCTACAATGCTTTCTCTTAGGTCCAACTGCAAAAAGCTTGGGAGCCAGCTAGTGTTTTATTTTCACTTAATGAGGAAGCAGAGCGAGGCCCAGAGGGGCAGTCCTAGGAAGGTAGCAGCATGGTAGGGACTGCCCAGAGGCTCTCTGCCCCTGCCCTCCCAACTTGTACTCCCATCCCCAAGAAGGTTCTGGCTGCTTTGTGGGAGGGTGGGGTCAGGCGGTGGTGAATGTGCCTCTCATATGCCTGTTTCCCTGTCTCCGCAGAGGAGAGGCGGGCCAGGGAGTGGCCACTAGATGTTGTCGAACTCCCTGAGGGCCATCTGGAAGACTGGTTGGAAAAGAGAGCCAAGCGGCTGAGCTCAGCTCCGAGCAGCAGGTACAGGCCCCTTGGGTCCCTGCCTCCTATGCCCTCTGGGAGAACCAGCCTGCCCTCACCGGAAGCTGAACTGCCCTGCCCAGGGCCAGACAAGGATGCCCCCACAGAGCTCCTCAGAGGGGCTTCACTGGGAGTCTTGGGTCCCCAGGCCCTGGCCAGAGGCTGAGGGGCAGTCCTTTAAAGGTTCTTGTTCCCAAGCCTCATCCCCTTGCCTTAGTGGTTCCTCCCTTAACTGACATTTGTACTGGCTAAAGGGGAGGCAGGTGGCCAAGCCAACTTGACTCGACATCACCAAGTCTGTTGCCAGAGGGAGCGGCCAGATTGTGGTTACTGAAGCCTCAGTGTGCCAGTCACTGCACTGTCTCCTCTAGGGCCCTACCAGATAGGCATGGTTACCCCGACCCTGCAGAAGGGGAGGGGAGGCTCATAGGACGATGTGAGTTGCCCACGGGCACAGGGCTAAGAGGCAGAGCTGGGATTGCTCATAGATGTGACCAGCTCACTGCCATTGTCTCACTGCCTCCTTGAGGAGGGGGCTGGGGCTGGGTCAGCCTACCTATTTCCTGGGCCCTGCACTAAATATAATATACTTAGAAGTGGGTGGAGCTTCCTGGGTCAGGGGCCCTCAGGTTTGTTGCTGCCTATTGTCCCAGGGCTCCTGGGCTTCTTCCACCAGGTGTCAAAGGAGGGAGAGGGGAGGAAAGGGACTACTGGATGTGCTTGTGAGCTGACTTTGTAAAGTTGCCTGTGCTGGGCTGCCTCACTTTGCCTTTTTTTTTTTTTTTTTTTTGAAGATTTATTTAGTTATTTATTTATGAGAGAGTACTAATGGGATAGAGAAGGGGAGAGGGAGTAGACTCCCCAACTAAGCAGGGAGCCTTATGTGGGGGTCGATCCCAGGACTTTGGGATCATGACATGAGCCAAAGGCAGACGCCCAACCACTGAGCCACCCAGGCAGCCCCTCACTTTGCCTGTCTTGCAATGGGGCTTCAGACCCGATTGTCTCTATGGTGTGGTCTCATGCGACAACAGCCTGGCCTGGGTCTAGGGAGCCTGGTTGGACAGTTGGGGGTGAGGCCTTGCCTCTGAGCTCTACTGGGAGGTAGAAGCTAAGTTTCCTGCCTTCTCTGTGACCCCATGAAGAGAGCTTTTTGTTCAACTCTTTTATTTTTATTTTATTTTTTTTTTCAGGAGTTCAACTCTTTTAAAATTAACTTTTAGTTTTATTTATTTTTTGAGAGAGAGAGAGAGTGGGGGTGGAGCATGAGTTGTGAGCTTGGGGTGGGTGGGGTAGAGGGAGAGATAGAGAGAATCTTAAGCAGACTCCACATTCAGCACAGAGCCCAGTGCTGGGCTCAATCTCAGGACTCTGAGATCATGACCTTAGCTGAAATCAAGAGTCCGACACTTAACCAACTGAGCCACCTCAGCACCCCAAATTTTAGTTGTTTTTTAGCTTCGTTTAAACTTGTGTCATTTTTTTCTCCCTACCTTAAAAAAACACAGTACAGACATACATGTTGGAGAGTTCCCTCCCTCCCTTCTGGTCCTGTCTGAGGTGGCTGTGACTTTGGTCAGGAGAGTGCCCCCTTTGAGACTTGTCCAGGGACCGTGTCCCAAGTGCCAGCTTCCCTCAGCCCATGTGTCATAGGGCTGGGGCTGGCTGGTGGCGCCCAGAGGACTCTAAGGCTTTCCCCACTCTCCCATGGCTGGGGCCTGGCCACCTGTGGGTCTCAGCTGTGCCCCCTGCTCACCTCCCTGCTCTGACTTGGTGGTTCCTCTGTTGGGAGTGAGCACCAGAAGCGTGGGCAGCTCCTGAGCTTTTCCCAAGGGCTCAGGAGACCCAGTGCCTGGGCTGGCTTGAGTGCAGGAGTGGGTTGAGGTGGGTGACCAAAGGTCCCCACCTAGGGACAGATGTGTCCCAGTGCTATCCAGTGCAGGACACCTGTGACCATGAGACTCCGAGGACTGGGGCATGAGGCGGAGAAACTAAGGCTGAATGACAGGCCCAGAGTCTCAGGTAGAGGTGGTTAGCACATGATGATCAGGTGCGTTTGGTGCTCTGGTGCACCTGGCCCTTGGCCCTGGGCAGTTAAGGCGATTGGTGCCCTTAAATTGGTGTGGCTGAGGAATCTCAACCCCTCCAGGAGGTTGTGGCCACCTGCTATCTTCGGTAGCACTGAGCTGTCACTTGAGAGAGAGCTTAAGCCCCTGCTTGGTCTAGACCCTGGGCTACCTCTGTCACCAAGGGCCCCATCCAGCTGGAGGTCTGCAGTGGTGGTGGCAGTAGCCAGCTGCTGGGATGGCAGTAGGTATTTCTGGAAGACAGCCTGCCACTGGGGACCACTGTAGGGAGTCTCAGCCCTGTTTGTGCCCTTCACCCTCTAACCGCCCAAGCTGGCCCCTTGTGGAGTACGTGCTTTTCCCAGCAGCCACTTGTTCTCGGTGCTTGTGTACCTTTCCACTTGCCTCCTGAGGACTCAGAGCCAAAATGAATTGCTCTCTGGGCAGAGTAGGCCTGTCCGGCCTTGAGTAAAAGGTTGTTGGAAGGGAGGTGACCATTTATCATTACTTTTGCCATCACTGCTTCCATCTTCCTCGGTCCTCTCTAGTAGGCCAGTCTCACAAAAAATAATCCCTGAACCCCTAGCCCATGGGCTTCGGGCTCTGCCCCTCCACCTGTGGCTGCCCCTCCCCTGCAGGGATTCAAGGGGGAGGTGGATTCAAGCTCCAGGGCGGCTTTGTTCTGTTGCCTGAGTCTCTTCCCCTGGAGGCAGCCCTGCAGAAACCATTCCTTCTGTGCCCTGCACCCACTCAGCTTTCCAGAAGGCCACAGCTGCCCCGTCTGCCTCCCTAATGCTCCTCCCATCCATTCTCCACAGGAGCCCCATCCAGCTTCTAAAACCCTCCCTGGCCCCGAGCCCTGCGCCAACTCTCCTGGGCTTCCTCTGCCTCAGGGGTTCTGGACTGGGCAGCCCAGCTCCACGGACACCAGGGCACTTCCCTGCCACCTCCCCATCCCAGGCAGGCACCTTCTCACCTCTCACATCTGGCCTGTCAGCCCCACTGGACACTGGTGGCTTCTTGGATACAGTGGGCACTTCTGAGTTTTGTACACCACGTACACACTGTTTCTTCTGCCTGGAACTGGAATTGGCTCCCCACCTCTGCCTGGCAAAGTCAGACTCATTCTTCAAGCATTAGCTAAGATGCCCCCACCCCCCCACCCCCCCCACGGCACTGAGTTCACATTGTTGTCATTCGGGCTTGGCGCAGGCTCAGGACATATTGACTGCACCTGAGCATTTGGGGGAGCGGGGTCCCCGGCCTGGAGGACTATTCCCTAGGTGTTGGTGCTGTGGACCCCGTGTGGGGACCAGTGTGGCGGCTCCTCTTCTCTGGGTATGTCTCCTCCCCGAGGGACAGGGAGAATATGGCTACCTGGTCCAGTGGGGCCACCTAGACCCAGGGGCTCTAACCCCACAGGCTGAGCAAAGACTTCAGGGTGAGCCAGGCCAACACTCCTTGTAAAAGAGGGAAATGGGGGACTGTGACGCTCCAGCCAGGCACATTGTCCCATCCCCCGCAGCACAGTGACCCTGAGGGATCTGCCGAGAGCAGACAGTGGCAAGAGGGACAGGCTGGACTCAGACACACAGACTAATCCCCCGGCAAGGCCAGTGCTTATCCCGTTTTCCATTGTTGGCTCTTCAGATTGTGACTTTATCCCTCTTAATCTCCCCTTTTGTACCCCTCTCTGGGCTGGCGCTACTGCTCCGGCCCAGACGCTTCCCTAAGACTTTTCTTGTCATCAGAACCATGGCTGGGGAAAAGCAAAAGCTCCTGTTCTGGTGCAGGGGGGCAAACAGGTCCCTAGAGAGGCCACGCGCAGTGCACCTCGGTGTCCCCTTGTGCTCTGTGCAGGGCTGGAGAGGTGCGCTCCAAGAGCTCAGGGGCCCAGGGAATGTGTCTGTGTCTGAGCGCATGAAGGGGGTGCCCTCATCCTGGTGGGAGGCCCCAGCTGCCCTGGAGTCTGCCCAATCTTCTAGAGAAGGGTCCAAGGCTCACCCTCTCTGCAGAGAATTGCAGTCACCTTAACCCTGCGGGAAGCCCCAGGGCGCTCCCTTCCAGTAACTGCGGAGCTTCCCGCACTCCCACCCTTCTCTGAGGCTGGTGGAGTTTATGAAGTCTCCCCAGCGCCATAAATCATGCTGGGAGCTGCCTTCTGCGCTCTCCAGCACACAGCACGCAGCTAAGCAGGGGATTTCCCTGGCCTCCCAGAACGGGAGGCTGCCCGAAGTCCTCCAGTGGGATCTCTACAGGGCTGAGGGGTCAGGGCCGAGGAGCTGCAGCCAGGCACACCCTCGGGGCTCCTGACCCCACCCCCCACCTCTACCTCGGAGGCCCGAGGCCTCTCCAAACCTTTCAGAGGACCCAGGACTTTCCCTCTTGGCAGAGGGCTGGCCATTGGATCCCAGCCTGCCTGGAGCTGCCAGGGCATCACGTCCACTGAAAGTTGGGCCTGTGGATTGGGGGGCAATGTCTGGAGCCCCTGTATACGTTGCCTGTTAGCCCCTACCCCCCCAAAACCCCAGACTCTGTCACTTGGGCCTATGACTGACTCTTTGTGCCTCAGTTGTCTCATCTATAAACGGGGTTCATGTGAGGGCGCTTAAGGTTTCTCTGGACCGTGGTGTCTGGCCCAGAGTGGTGCGTCAGTAAGAGTGCTCAGTGTTGCTACTTGTTGTCAGCAGACATTCACTCAGTGGCCTCCCTGTACCAAGCCTGGCTCCAGGCACTGGGGGACACATGGATACCACCCCTAACCCCTGGTCTCTTCCATGTGAGAGCTCTAGTCCCATAGGGGAGACATGAGCTCTCAGGTGAGTTCAAAGTGCTCCATAGCCTGTGAGGGGCTACACAGCCCTGGAGCAGCAGACTGAGTAGGGATTAAGTCCAGAAGCATTGGACTGTGGAGCAGTTGGGGGGCAGGAAGCTGCCTCTGTACCCCAGCTGGCTGCCTCAGGACAGGGTGGCCCCTGGCTGGGCACCCAGGTTGCATGCTCCAAACAGGCCCTGGTTCCCAGGTGGCAGCTCCAGGGTGGTGGACCTCAAGGTGAAGGAGAGTGAGGAGCGTGAGAAATGAGGCTTTTAAAAAAATTTTAGACAATATTTTTTTCTGATTTCAAAAGTTTGCGTGCTTGTAAAACTTCTCTTGAAAAGTATAAAGAAGTAAAAACAAAAACCACCCATAACTACACCACGCAGATAGAACCACTGTTAACATTTTGCTGTGTCTTCCAGGTTTTTTTTTTTATGCATTTATATATGTTATATATCTTTAAACAAAAATAGTATCATGCTATATACATTATTTTATAAGCTGCTTTTTCTCTCACACAGTACATCATGACACCTTCCTTATCAGTGCATACAAGTCTGCCGTCATTCTTATGCGGGCTGCATAGCATTCTTTGCTGTGGACGTGCATGTGTATTTATTTAATCAGTCCCCCGCAGGTGGACACAGGCTTTTTCTGCTTCTTGTAGCTCAGTCTCTGCCCACAACCCTGCTATTTCACTTGGGCTCCTTCCTAGAGGTGAGGTTACTGGCTCAAAGGGTCTGCATGTTTTTGAGGCTCTGCCTTCCAGAAAGGTCATGCAAGCAGCTGACCTTTCCCGTAGCTGGGGTGGTGGGGAGGGGGAGCTGGAGGGAGGTGCCCCAGCCCGGGGCCTGGGCAGGGCCCCATTCTAATTCTCTTTCTCTTTCTCTCTAGGGCTGAACCCATGAGAAGCACCATCTTCCAGTACCCCATAGGCTGGCCACCAGTCCAGGAGCTGCCTCCATCCCTGCGGGCACCCCCACCCGGGGGGTGGCCCCTGCAGCCCAGCGTCCAGTGGGGCTGAGCCCCTCATCCCCACTTTGACCCCCATCTGGTCAGCTTTTGTGTCAGTCACAATAAAGATAAGGGCTCATACTGGGGATGCCAAGGGCCTCTCCCCCGCCTGCTGCCCCCTGTGGAGCCTCTGAAACCACATGCTGCTGGGCCTGGCTTGACTAAGGCCCCAGAGTTGCCCCAGCAGGTATAGCCCTGGTCCTAGCTCTGCTCCAGACAGCTCCATCCTCCCTCCCTCTTGGGACATCTTGAGAAGATGGGTGGTAAAACTTCCTTCTGGATGTTTATAAAGAAAGTCTGTCACCATGGTGGTGTGGCTTCCTCCTTGCCCGGCGCCCTTAGCTCCATGCCCCGGCCCCGGTCAGAGGACAGGCAGGACTGGGGTTGAGATGAAGTCCTCTGCTAGGTGAGAAGTGCTGTTGCCCTTCTCCTCAGAGGGCTGGCAGAGGCTCAGCACGGCTGGGCACAGGGTGTGCCAGTATGGCTGAGATGGTCACCTCCGTGAAAGGGAGCTCCAGATCTGAGAGAGGAGCTTGAGGACTCCATCTGCTGTCCCAGTCCCCGTGTCTGCCCACGCTGAGCTGGTGCCTGAACGTGAGATGGCACAACTGGGGCGTGGTAGGAGCTGTGTCTCTGGCCTGGACAGTGTAGAGAAGTTGGGGGACCCGGAAGGACACGCCCTGGACTTGGGGGAGTGGCCTGGCTGAGCTTCCTGGGCTACACCAGCCGCTTAGCCCAACATGACCCAGGGCCCCTCCCAAAGCTTCTGCCCTGGAGGAGCCCCCTGGCTGATGAGGAGATTGCACAGGCCGCTCAGGTGATGTGCAGCCTCCAGGCCCGTGGTCTGCTTCCCTCCTCACTGTACTCCAGTTCTAGACTCTGTGCTGGGTAATGGTGGGCAAGGTGGGCCTCAGGCCAGTGGGCCTCTGGCAGGGGGGCTCAGAGGGTGCAGAGACTGCAGGGCCACCTCAGATGCCCCATCTGCTGTGAGCTTTTGCCCTTCCTGAAAATCCCTGTTGAAGGGGGATACTGAATCTGGGGGCCCTCAGCCTCAGGCTCTTCATCTGTGAAATGGGCAAATTCTCTCGCCTCAATGGGCACATGGAGGAAGGCTAGGTTTGAGTCTAAGGAGGGTCAGAGAAAGGGACCCCACAGAAGGCCAAGGGCCTCCTCAGGCTGGGCCAGGGAGTAGGGCCCAGGAGACCTCAGCCTCACCCCCTCTCTAGGAGGAAGCCTTCTGCCCCCATCTCTACCCTGCCCACAGCCCTGGGCAAATCTCAGGGACCAGGGTCAGGTTGGCTGTGTGGCCCTGGGCACAGGGTGCTCCTTCCTGCCTAAGTGACCACAGCGGCTACCAGACCCTATACGAATGCCTCCTAAGTTTCCCAGGAGCTCCTGGACAGTGGGAGGGAAGAGCTAGTGCTACATACAGGCCAGGGTGGCAGGGTGCGGGCGGGGCTCGGGGTGACCTCAGCCACCACCGGGACCTCGCGGCCAGGCCATGGCTCCATGCAAGGGCCCGCAGGGGCGGGTGGGGTGGGGTTGCCAGACGTCCAGGCCCTGGAGTACACGCGGCGGCGGTGGCCCCGGGAGCCGAGAGGGAGAGGACTGCAGGCGGCCGTGGGTGCGGCGTGGGCCCCAGGCACCGCGTGTGCCTACTTCATGCCGCTGCGCAGCACCTGGTTGGCTGCGATGAGCATGACGCTGATGATGAAGGCGATGGCGAAGGCGCAGATCAGACTCTTGCGCACGCACGTCTGGCGGATCTGCTGGTTGGAGCAGGCTGTGGCCGCCCGCCAGGGAGCACCAGGGAGAGACAGACGGGGACAGCGAAGCATGGAATCAGGAGCCGCCTGCACATCCGCACATGGGCTTGTCCCATGGGACGTGCAGGGACACGAGGCCGGGGCAGGCAAGCAGGCCCCCGCCCCGTCCCCGACAGACCCTGGTTCCTCCTCCCCTGCCAGTTGGCCTGCCCATGGGCCACCAGGGGTCGTTCACTCACTCTCCACGTCCACGGGGCACTCCTCGGCTGTGCCCAGGTGGCTTTCCTCCTCCGTCATGATGATGTTCTCAATGTCCTTCATGGACAGGTGCTCACAGAAGGTGTCGTACAGCAGCCGCTTCAGCTCGTCCACGGTCAGCTTCTGCATGTCGCACTTGGAGGGGGAGGAGACATGGTGCTTTGGCCACTGCCACCACCACTGCCACCACCCAGTTCCCTGCAGCCACCCAGGCTCAGTGACAGGCCTCCAGATTCTGGAGGACTGGGAACCACTTCTCTTTTTCTGGGAGATAAGACATCTGGAGGGGGGCGGAGAGAAGCCTGGGATAGCCAGCCCCCTTTACAGTGTGGCCCTGACCATTCACTGGCCCTATACAACCCTCCACAGTGTGCACAAGCCTAAATCCAAACCAGCCAGGGCATACCTTCCAGAAGACGGTGTCAAAGTCAGTGCCGTGGAACTTCTCTGGGATCCCCGAGGTGGAAAGCTTGGGTCCCAGGAGGGTCACAAACTCCTCGAAGTCCACTTGGCCATCGCCTAGGGCAGGCACAGGTCCAATCAGGGGTCCAGCCTACAACTGGGCTGGGGCCCGGGCCACCTTGGGCCACTGGTACCTGGGGCAGGTCCCACCTTCTCCGAGCCTTGAGTTATTTTCAGGGACACCTAACATCTGCCAAGCTCTGGACTGCTGCTAAAGCCACCAAATATGACCAAAGCGGTGATGGAGCACAGCAGGTGGGCAGAGCGTCCAGGAGAGCCTCAGATTTTACTCAGAAACGTGGCTCCCCGGCACCTGCTGCCTTCACCGGGGTGGGGGTGGGGGACTGTGGGGATGACATTCTCAGTGCACAGATGGGACACAATCTACCCAGACCACTACCTGCTCTCAGGGTGGAGAGGGGCAGGGTGGGAGGCCCATGGTGGGGCGGGGATGGGAAAAGGGGACCGGACATGACTGGTCTTTTTCTTTTTTTTTACTAGGTTTTCCTTAATAAAGTGCCAGGTGGCAAATAAGACTAAATGATTTTTTATTTGGGGTGAGGGGACCTGGGACATTTAATACATCCTTTCTACTTTTCTGTACTTTAAAAATTGCTCCGGAGGACAGCTCGCTGGCTCAGTCAGTAGAGCATACAACTCCTGGTCTTGGGGTTGTAAGTTTGAACCCCATGTGGGGTGTAGAGATGACTTAAAATCTTAAAATTGCTCAGAATGCAGAGCGAGAGAGCCAGAGCCTCTGTGTGGGTGTGGTGGCAGCGGCGTACTCTAGCCTCTACTCTCCAGGCTAAGAAATGGGGCCAGACCTGGCTGCATACTACCTTGGGCTTGGGGTGCCCACAAGGAGACACTCAGGGTGGGCTCAGCCTCAGAGGCCCAGGTCAGGGGTGAGGAAACTGAAGCAGAGAGTGGTGCTCACCATCCATGTCCAGCCGCTGGATGATAACTTCCAGCTCCACCTCGTTGGGCATGTAGCCCAGGGAGCGCATGGCCGTGCCCAGCTCCTGCTTGGAGATGAAGCCATTGCCATCGCGATCAAAGACTTTGAAGGCCTCACGGATCTCTGTGGGGGGGAGCAGAGCATGTTGGGACCTTACCTCCATCCCAACACCCGTCTCCCTAGGCCCCCAGGATCCCTGACCCCACAGCCTGGGCATGGCATTGAGAATCCTCTACAGACCCTGCAGTTCTGGTCAGAGACAAGTGGCAGGTGACCCAAGTGCCCCCCATAGCGCTGCCTTCCGGGAGCTCGGGGCGAGCCAAGGCAGGCAGCAAAGGTGTGCCCAGGCCTGAGTACTGACGAGATCACCCTGGGGAGGGGTCTCCTCTGAGTGCCAAGCTCCCACAACCTCTCAGGACGTGCTCACGACGACCCCGTGTGGCGGGTAAGCATGAGTCCCACTGTGCTGGCTGCTGGCTGGCACCCCAGGCCTCTGTGCCTGCCACAGGCTTCCCGGTCCACCCCTCCTCCTTCCATCCCCCACTCCCCCGCGTCCCCGTCCCCATCGCAAGCTTTCTCCCCTGGGCTCCGCTTGCAAACTCCAGCCAACATTCCATAATGGCACCAGGTGAGGCAACCACCAGCTCCAGCTCAGGGCTGACAGGCTGACAGCTCCACGCAGAGACTGCTTCCCCAGCCCAAGGTTTAGTGGAAGGCGGAAGCTGGATGGACGGGCCCCAGCAAGCCCAGGCCTGCTCAGATGTGGGGATTGTCCTCTGCACCCTACAGAGGAGGAGACTGAGGCCTGAGGGCCTGGGTGACTTGGGTGGAGAGAAATCAATGCCTGGGCTGGGAGCAGTGAGTGACCTTGGGCCAGACCCCGACCCCCGCAGCAGAATGCTCAGTAGTGATGTGCATATGGCAAGGCTTTTACCAAAGATGTCCAGAAACCCTCCGAACCTCTCCCTGCTCCCCTTCCCTCTACCTGCTGTCCCTTCGTGGTCACTCAGCCAAGAAGAGCCCTACAGAGCACTTTCCTTTGGCGGAGAAGGGAACCTCACTCCACTCACACCCTCCCTGCTCTGGCATCCTTGTTCGGTTCCCCTGCTGGCCTCCTGGCCTCCCGGCCTTCGCCTCAGCTGTCCCCGCTGGCTGGGACTTCAGCAAGCACAATTCTGCCCCTGAATGTAGGTGTGGGTGTATTTTGGAAGCAGAGACAGATAAATGCTCCATGCTGCAGGCCTAGAAACTGAGGCCTGGAGAGGCAAAATAGCCAGCCCAGGCTCAGTTTGGGGTCAAGGCTGTTTCTGGTGAGAGCAGGAATCTGGCTGGCCCAAGCCTGGCCTTAAGGTTGTGTGAATCCCTAAAACTGACCCACGGAGTTATTCCGTGATTCCGCTGGCCCCATCGCAGACTAGGGGGCCATGCAAGGTGGCTGAGGCTGAGGCCCCAAATTACATCAGGTTCTTCCTACATGGTGTCTGTACCCAAGGCCTGGAGGTTAGACAAGAGGACATGTAGGCCAAGACAGAGACAGACAGTGGGCTACAGCCGAGTTGCCTAAGCCCCCAGACCCTCTGACTCTGGACCTTCTCCAACCATCCTAGACTGGGCCTGAGAATCTGGTCTTACCAGGGGTTCCCAGGCCAGAAAGCAGCTGGCATGCGAGATCTGGTCCAGGCCCCAGGGTTTCTATAAACCCTGGACTCGGCCCTCCAGGCTGACTCCCACCTAGCATTTTCCTGGGCCACTGACAAGGTGGTAAGCTCCCCATCACCGGAAGTGTATGAGTGGAGGCCCGGTAGTCATGGAGGCTACTAAAGGGGTCCTATTGCTGGGAGTCTCTAGGTAGAGACTAAGGCACTGACCATGCGACCAGGCACATGGTCTGCCACTTTTGCCACCACACACACTTAGGTGTGTGGCCAGAACTGTTGCCCTCCTGACCCAGCCCCAGGCTCTGCCCACCTCAGGTGTCCTGAACTCCAGCCCTAGGGGCCCTTTCAGCCGTGGTGAGCACCAGGATTGCTCCATGTCCACGGTTTTGATCATATGGCTTCCCTTGCCTGGAAGTTCTTCCTCTCACCATAGCAAACTGATGCATCTCAGGTTCCCAGCATAGACAGCATCATCTCCCTGGGTATCCTCCCTGCCCCCCAGAACTCTGGCCTTCTTCTGGGATCCCACAGACCCCACTCTTCCTTTGCACTGACCACATTGGACTGCGACCTCGAGTGCCATGAGGGAAGGAGCCAGGTAGGTCTTGTTCACAGCTGGGTCCCCATCACCTGGAATAGTGCCTGTCTGTCAAGCATAAACATCTGCCCAACTAGTGAGTAAATGAATGAATGACTGATTCAGGGAACACACCCATCAGGAGCACACAGAGGAAAGAGCTGAGCAAAAGTTCATGCACCACTTGGTGTGAGGCCCTCATTCAGAGCCCATTTACTCCTAGTTTACAAACAATCCTAGTAAGAGTAAGCATTTGCTTTCCACTTCGTAAGCAGGCGAGAAGCATGAGGGGAAGCTGAGGATGCTGCTTGTCCCCTTGTCCAGCCCCCAAGGACCCCACACCAACCCAACCTATGGGCCACCACAGAAGAGGAGAATCAAGCCAAGGGCAGGGTTGAGGGTACCACCTCCAGATTTCTGGGTGAGAGGCTGATTTTGAGAGGAGGAACCCAGGGTCAAGGATCCCATCTTTCTGGGTGCCTCAGTTTCTTCCTCTGTAGAGGTCCACCAGGATATCTCAAGTTGGGATGGCAAAACCCTCGACACACAGGCGCCTGCGGTGGATGCTGGTCCCCTTCCCTGCAATGAGCTGGGGTCCAGGCTGTCCCTCCCACCCTGACAGGGGCTGGGTGTGGCCCCCAGAGTCCATGCTTGCTTCAGTCGGAGCCCCCAATCCTCTTCTGGAAGCCCTGAGGAAATGTACCAGAGACCGTGGGCAGGTGACAGACCCTGAGGCAGCCCAACAGGCCTCCGGGGGCATCAGCACTCTGGCAGGAGGCTGGAGTCCAGAGAGGGGGTGCACACTCTGGAGGTCACTCAGGAAGGGGGGCAGCGCCTGTCCTCTGCAGCAGCTGCCATTCCCTGCGGCACTGGCCCCGCACCCCCCCGCCCCTGGCATCCCTGAGTTTCTGGTCTGCGCAGACACAGCTGCTGGGCTTGCAGGGAAAAGGGGCAGGATGGGGGACTCCCCCACCCCCCATGCTCCAAGTGCCCTATTTGGCCACTCTCAATGCAGCCTCCACTGTCTGACTGAGCAGGCCAGGTGCCAGCCTCAGAACCCTGCCCTGGTGGCTGTCTGCCTGTCTGTCTGTCTGTCTCCTTCCTCTTCTCTCTGGCCGGAAAGGGCTGGGCTAAGGCTTGCAGTCACCCCACTCCTACCCTCAGGTGTTCACGTCTGTTGATGCCACTGGGGCCAGCCTCAGTGCCCCTGCAGACTCTGGGGGGCTCTGCTGGGGGTCTATGTTGTGGCGGGGGTGGTGGGGTGGGGGTGGGGCGAGACAGGTTGAAGTTGGAAAGCCTGTGCCGCTCCTTCTCAGGGGTCAGACAGGCTCCAGGCCAGCCACATCTACCCTGCCAACCACCACCCACGGTTCCCCAGGGCCACAGGTCCCCAGGTGCCTTTGCCAGACCTTCAAGGACTCTTCTCCCCAGCCTTTGGCGATCCTGCCTGCTTGGCCCATCCCCCTGCACACCCTGGGTCCCTAGCTCAAGAGCTTGACCAATCCTCTCCACACTCCAGGCTCTTACTCCTACAAGAATCCCCTCCTTGGCCTCCCCTGCTGCTGCATCTGGGTCTGCAAGCTCCCGCTGTGTGCCAGGCACCTCCATGAGTGCCTCCATTGTACCCTCTGTCACCAGCAGCCCTGGGGAGGGGCAATGCCAGGCCCTTTTTACAGATGGAGAAACAGAGGCAAGAAAGGCAAATGATTGCTCAAGGTCACTCTGTGAGCTGAGGGTGTAGAGATTTGAACCTGGTGCTGCCTGGCTGGGAAGTCCTCATCTACACCCTGTGTTCTCCACCTCCCTTACTGGTCCCTCTCCCCCTCAGATTAACCGCCCCCTGGATTTCTGCGGCAGGCACATAATGTCTGCAGTATTTCATCCCGAGCCGCCGGGCATCCTCTTCTCCGCACATGTGGATCCCCCACTGGTGGGTGGGTGTCCTCCCAGCAAAGGGCCTGGGGCCTCTCTACCCCTGGGGCAGGAGCATGAATGTAGGGCACTGGGCAGGGGGGCAGGGGGGCTGGGGAGGTCACTTCTTCCATCCGGCCCTGGCACTCTAGGACCACCGGGGCCTGCAGAGACTTGGTCTCCCAGGAGGGCGTTTGGGGTGCCTACAGCCAAGAAGGGGGTCAGTTGTGGAGGACTTCTTGCCCTCATCTACAGTTGCCCACAGGCTGGGAGATAGGCTGGGGCCCCCCAGACATTTGCTTGTCTCACGACCCCCACCTGGTCACCCCAAGGAGGGCCTGCCCTTCAGATTTCCCCTGGGCCAGGATCCCCCTGCTCCTCAGGGCCCAGGAAAAGGGGACAGGAGAGAAGCTGGGAGTGCGTTTGGTGTGGCTGGTGACTAACGCTGCTGGGTTCCTGCCAGTGTGTCCGCCAGGCGGCCTGAGAGGAGCCTGCGGCCTTCTTACCCCTGCACTGCCCTCCCTGTGCCCACTCACCCCTGCATCCCAGCCTCTTCTCAGCTTCTCAGGGTCTGCACCCTGGGACTGGGAGATCAGGAGAGGAGAGACCCAGCCAGGCCCACAGCTTCGCTGCCAAAGTCACGGTGGGGTGTGGAAGCAAGGGCAGGGAATGAGGTGAGGGTTTTGGGGGGGACACTGTGGCCTCCTGACCAAGTGGCCAGGAGGAAGGGATAGAGGAGCGCCCATGCAGGAAGACACTGGCAGGAGGTTCGGGGTGGCCCAGGGCAGGAGGAGACAACAGTGAGGAAGACACGGCCTGTGTCCCATCCCCTGCTCTCTTGGTTCCCATTGCATCTCTTCCTTTTCCCAGGCCCTGGACAGACAGGGCAGATGCTAGGGCTTTGGGGTTCAAGGCCAGAGATCCAGCAGCAGCACTCATCTCCCTGTTCTGCCCGTATCCAACAGCGGACCCCATCTCTGTGGCTCTGCCAGCCTCTGGAGGCTTTCAGGGGACTTGAGAGGAGCAGGTGGCTCATAGTCTACGGTGCAAGGTGTGTATGTGTGTGTTGGGAGGACAGCTCCCTTCTCCCTCTTAATCTTCCCCTCACCAAGTCTGACTCCCCCAAGATCTACCCTCTCCACGGCTTGGAGATGAGGGAGGACCTCTCTCTATGCCTCCCCCTGTGCTCCCATCAGCATCCCTGACAGCACTGGTATCTCAATTGCACCCCCCAAAGCTCCGATGAGCTCCCGGACCCCAAAGACCCTTGGACCCAAGATAACTGAAGAGAGGCACAGCCTCTGGGTGATCTTAGCCCCTCACCCAACAGCAGACAAGTAGATCGCAGGCGTCCAAGACTTCTATCTGCCCAGAACCCCCACTCCACTCCACATGGGGCCCTAGGAGATCTGGGGGATGGAAGGCCGGAGCACCCACCCCCAGCCCAGGAGGGAAAGAGCTTGCAGGCCCTAGGGGTCTCAATGCCCCCCAGAATCTTCCTTCCAGAGCCCCCAGCCCCTGACCTCTGCTCTGATCTTGCCTAGCCCCTTCCCTACCCCATTCACGGTGAGAGGCAGAGTGACTGGGGTGGGGGGTGGGGGATGGACATAGAATTGGGTCCCAGCCTCTGCCTTTCCCTTCCGGGCTTGGTTATCGCGACCCAGCAGCCCAATCTGGCCACTTGTTGTCGCCACCACCTCCTGGGCCGCCCTCCCAGCGCTCAGGGTTGGGGGTCCCCTCAGGGCTGTGGGGAAGTGGGGAAGGCCGCAGGAGGGACTGGGGACAGCCCCGCAGGCGGCAAGAGCAGGGCAGTCGCCCTCTCCCCTTCTCTGGCTGCCGGAGCAGATTGGATTTTAAAAGCGACACGAGCGGAATGTCAATGCGAGCGCAGAGCAGCAGGCGGGCGCCGCGGAGGGGATCAGGATGCGGGTGCTCCGGCCGGGCCCGCGCGGGGGGCGCAGCTCCGACCCCCGCCCCAGGCGCCGCGTTGCCGCACCGTCACCGCGGTCTGCGCGGCCCCGTGACCCCGCTGCGGGGCTCGGCAAGTTTCCGCAGCGCGGGGGACCCTGCGGGCAGGGGCCCGGCCGCCCTCCGCCTTGGCTGCGCCCACCGCGGCACCCAGAGGTGCGAGTTGGTCCTGACTCCCCGCGCAGCTGCTCGCCGGAGCGCCCACCCGGCAGCCGGCACCTGCGGACGGCCCCCCGCCCCTGCGCCCCTGCTCCGCGCTCCACCTGGGCGCACAGGTAGGAGGCCAGCGGGCGGGGGCCCGGCGGGGCACTCACCCTCCAGTTCGTCCTCGGGGATGTCCACGGGGCGCTGCTCCGACAGCAGGTTGGGCACGGTGTAGATGCCCCGGTACATCAACGCCGCCGTCACCGGGTGGAACGGCATCTTGGAGGCTCCGCGCCCGCCCGCCCGCCGCAAACTTTGAGGTCGGGGCTCATGGGCCGGCGGCGGCCCCGGGGGCGGCTGGAGCGGGCGGGGCGCGCGGCTGCGGAGGGCGGCCCGGCGGCAGCGGCGGGGCGAGGCGGGGCGCCCCTCCGGGGGCCTAGTGCCCCCGCGCCCCGGGCCGCCGGTCCATGCCGCCCCCTCCCTCGTCGGGCTCCCGGCCGGGGCGCCGCAGGGGGCGGGGGCGGCGGCGCTCGGGCCCCTGGGCTCCGGCCGCCCGCGCTGTGCCCGCCGCGCCGCGCCGCTCCCCGGTGCCCCGCGCGCCCCGCGCTGCTCGCCGCCCGCTGGTCCGCTCGCCGGCGCGGCCGCCCGGGCGCCGCTCAGGTCTCGCCGCCTCCCCTGCTCGCTCGCCCGCCCGCTCTGTGCCGCGCTGGCTGCGCTCCCCGCCTCCCCCGCCCGCCGCCCGCCGCCCGCCCCCTCCGCGCTCTCCACCCCCGCCCCCCGCCGGCCCCGCGCGGTCGCCCCTAGCCCGCCGCGGGCGCCTTCCCCCCTTCGCCCCGGGCTCCCTGGTCCTCCCGCGGAGGATCACTCGGCTCTCGCCCCGAGTCCGCAGCCACCGGACCGAGGTGGGGGTGGGGCCCTTCCTTCCTGCCCCTTGGCCCGCCCCTACCCCCCACGAACAGAGCAGGAAACTGAGGACCAGAGACCTGGCGGCGAGGTGAGATGGGCCCCAGGCTCCCGGGTCCTGGAGGAGAATCATACGGTGTTGGTGCCTGGTGAGGCTCCAAGTTGGGGAAACTGAGGCTGAGAAAGCAGGGCGTTGACCAAGGTCATAGGGTGCTGGTGGCAGTCAGGAGTTTGGGACAGACTTGCGGCAGGCTCCCCCTGCCCTGTAGCTGAGACTTGGCAGCTGACCTTGCCCCCCACAGTGGAGCCCCAGGCCTGGCTCCTCTCCAAGCCCCCACCACTCTGCCTGGGGAGCTGCCAAGGGTCTGTCTCATGCCCCTCCCCACCCCCAGCTCAGGGCACTGAAGATCAGAGAGGTGGCTGGGTGCCTGTAGGGACTGGTGTGAGAGCCTGTCAGTGCACATGCCTGCTTAGACCTAATGTGTGTGCAAGGCTCACCCAGGCCCCAAGGCATGTGTGCGCATCAGGGTGAGGGGGCAGGTGTTTGTGGGAGCAGCATGTGCGTGCATATATCTGTTATCCAGAAGGGTGTGTTCATGTGTTTTTGAGTCCGCACGCAGATGGATGCATGTTGGGAGTGTGTATGGAAACCTGTGTGTGCCAAGGTTGTGAGCTGGCAGGGCAGGAGCTTCTGGGCAGGAGCCCATGGGTGGGCAGGGGGCGGTGTACGGGCCCATGGGCAAGGAGCGGCATGGGCATGTGTGCACAGATGTGCATACATATATATGGGGGAGGGGTTGACCCCCTGGCCTCTCCATGGCCCCAGCTTCAGGACCTGCCCCTAGAGGCCCTGTGGGAACCACCTTCAATCAGTCAACAGCCCCAGCAGGAAAGCTGATTGCCACTGCCCTGCCCAGCCCTGCCCTTCCTGAGCTGATTACATTTTTCTGTTTGTTTCTGCTTTTGTCGTTGATTAATCACAGCCCTATCTTGGGGCCTGAGGAGAGGGGGCTCAGGAAGAGATGCCAGCCCTGGCTGAGCTGGGCCTGGCCAGGCCTGGGCTCCAGCACTTCTCAGGCATGGGTCTGGACGGGGATCCCAACAGCATCCACAACTCGCAGAGGAGGAAAGACCCTAGCTATTTGTCTCCTCAGCCTCTATGGATCAGCTGAGTGCCTGTTAGAACTGAGGGCCGGGGTGGGAAAGGCCTCCGAAAGCCCTACCCCAAAGCCCTCCTCATCCACCTGTCCGGGTCTGACGATTCACCTTCAGAGCAGAGTGTTTTGAGCTGCCTCGGATCTTCTGGTGCAGCAGAGGAGTGGGGAAGAAAAGAACCCAGAACTCAGAGCCAGGCAGACGTGGGGCTCCTGCATCTACCACCTCCTTGCCATGGGACCTTAGTCACCTTCCTTAACCTCATGGGCCCGTGGTTTCCCCCTCATGAAGTGAGGGTAGCAATGCCACCTCCTAGGCAGCGGTGAGGATGGAATGATGTAACATGGGAGAGGTGCCTGGCAGTGCATCCCTGTACCTCTTGGGAGTTTCCTATTAGCATGGAAATTCCCCCAAGGAATATGAATTAATAATAATTATAGCTGCTATGTATTGATTGAGAGCTTGAGCTATAGCAGCTCTCTCTTCTGTTTACTGAGTGGCCAGGCTGCACCAGCCCATGCCATCCAGTCCTAAATCAGGACCCCCAAGCCAAGGGAAGCTGGGCTGGAGCTTGCTAAGGGGCTGATGGGAACCCAGCTCCTAGTGGTGTCTAGAAAGACTGCTGCAGAGTATGTTGGCGCTCGCCTGATAGAGGGGCAGCTTCGGCTGCATCCCCTGTAACTCCCAGCCAGGGCAGTGGAGAATTTTCAAAGCACAAGGCAGAAATGGTCTGTGAGTAAATTCAACAAAAATCGAGTGAATGGGCCTACCCAACACAGCCAGGCCCTGAGGGTCTGCGCTGAGGGAGGGCATGAGTATCTGTGGAGACACAGGCCTCCCTCCAGTCTGTGGCCAAGGGGTCAGGTTCTACATATTGTGACCAGGCTGCTCCCTGAGACAGGCTCCCACCAGGCCAAAGGGACAAGACCTGATGAGGTTTACAGCCTCAAGGTCACAGTACACCCCACTGCTTGGGCCATCCCTGCCACCCCGTCTCTGGTGACTCAGGCCGGTCCGAGTCTCTCCCCTGATGCAAAGCCATGGCCCGTAGAGCTGACTGTGGGCCTAGGGGACTCCCACATGCCACCGGCTGCACGTGTTCTCGCTTCTCTGTCTGCCTGTCCCTGGGCTGTGCATGTAACCAGAACAGCATCCCCCAAACCTCTGAAAGCAGTTTGTCCTTGCCTCCATTCGTGACTGAGGGGACCCCTGCCTAGGGACCAGGTTGGGTTATGCACCATCGTGAGGCAGGGCTGGGGTTGGAGCCCAAGGCAGGAGCTGGGTTGGGGTCAGGGTGAGGGCTTTAGGAGCCAGGCTCTGGGCCATTCTGATCTTATCTTTCCAGGCTCAGAGGAATGCGGCCTCCTCTGAGAACCATCCTAGGCTTCCTCAGCCCTCTGTGCACCTCAGGCCACTGGGCGGCCCCTGGATGTGAGGTCCTACGAGCAGGTCAGGCCAGGAGTCAGAGGATGAGAGGTTGCTGCTTGTACCTGGGCCTCACAGAACAAGTACCAGAGAGCTGAGCAGCATGGTTGAGGTGACAGCTCACCGTCTGGTGAAGGGCAGTGTGGGGGAAGCTTCTGTAGAGGAAGGACATGAAACCAGCTTGAAAGACAAGTCTCGGACATGGGGTGGGTGAGGCGGCGCCACAAACTCTGCATGGAGAACCCAGAGCCAGGCATATGCCTTTGGGTGGCTACACTCACCTCTCTGAGCCTCAGCTTACTCACCTGTCAAATGGGCATAGATCTTGCTCCCAGAACGAAGGCTTAGATCCTGCAGTGCACAGGACATGACGGCTCTTACTATGAGTCAAGGGAACTCCAGGAGGAAAAGCCAGGGTAAGCAAAAGCTCAAAAATGTGAGAGGACCACCCCTACCTCTGGAGGGCAGGCTCTGAATCTGTACCCCCAGATTTGGTGCCTGGCACAGGGCTGGGTCGGGCTTGGGAAGTTGGCAGGGGCTGGATGAATATCTCCTGGATGAATGGATGAGAGAATGAATGAATGAATGATCACCCACCAACCCACCAGCCCTTCGGCATTACAGCCCCGTCCTCTCCTCTGCACGTCACAGGGGAGCAGATGGCGTGATTGCAGGGTGTGAATTATGTCTGTCGCTCCCCCATCTGGGGAGGTGCTGACGCCATCACACTACACTCCCTGGGGTGTCATCGGGAGACTCAACTCCAGAGGGGTCTCCACAGACTGCCCACTAGTCCTTGGCTCGGGGTGCTAGAGTCACTGGGAGAGGTGAGCCACCTGTGATTCCAGAAGAATCCACCAAGTGGCAGAAAGCAAGGGGAGAGAAGTGGATACCACCCTGTCCAGAGGCTGGGTGCCTCCCTCCCAGAGCCTGGAGCCCTCTCCTGTCAAAACTCACAGGCTTGCCGCCCTCGCTGGCTGGAAACCGCTCTTCCGAGGCCAGCATTCTCCTGCCACCCACATTCAGCACCAGGGAGAGCTCCTGGCAAAGCCCCGGGCCCAGCCCCGTGGGGCGCTGTCTGGAGGGATGGGGAGCCTGACAAGGCAGTAAATGAACCCACTGTCCAGAAGAGGCTATCAAAGTAGAGGGAGGACAAGTGCCAAGCTCAAGGTCAATCTAGGACTGCTAACCGTAGCCCTGTCCAAGCTGGGGGGCCTGCTGGGGGAGGAAGGGGGCTGCCAAAGGGAAGGGGGTGTCCAGGAAGGGCAGAGGCTCTGGCCTCTGCTCCTTGGCTAGGGAACCATATTGTTCCAAGAACCCTCTGGGGACAGTGTCTGGAGGTGAATAAAATATTCATCGTCTAGGCAAACTCACACAGTCACTTGATGAATAATGGAATTTATAGACTTGCAGAGGCTGACCCAGCTGGGAGGGTGTATGGGTGGAAACTAGAGGCCCCTATCTGTTCTGATCCCATCTTGCCTTGGGCACCCCCTCTAAGCTCCTGTAGACAGGACAGAGCAGGAGACAGAGTCCATCAGAGGGACATAGAGCAAAGGGGACAGGTCCTTGAGTTTGTTGCTCCTTGAGAAGAAACTTGGTGATGGAAAATGAGCACTGGACTCCGAGTCCGATGTGGCTGGGATGAATCTGATTGCTCTTACCAGTTCTATGTCCTGAGTATGTCAGTTCTGCCTCAGTTTTCTCTCCTGTGAAATGGGGTTGATACAGCCACCACACAACTAGGGTTGTTGAGATCTGATGAAGTGAAGAAAGTGACAGTACCTGGTGCCTCTGTCCCTGACATACATGGTGCTGAGACATGTTGCTGAAAGGCTGGACCTTTAGAGACTTTCTCTGGCCCCCAGACTCTCCTGAGCCCAGGAGTGTCTAGAAGGCAGAGAGAGGCATGGCCACAGAAGTAGAGAAGTTTCTAGTCCTCAAGGCAGAGTTTGCTGTTAGTAAGTGCAAAAACTTGGCCTGGGAGAGGCACTCACCCAGGCCCCCTCTACCCCAGAGTGAGCTCCTTCTTGGCTGGGCTTGGGCCTGGGCAAGGGTATTTTTAAAATGCTCTCCAGGAGCTTCTAAGGTATAGCTGGAGTTAGAACCACTGGTCTAGGGGAAGAAGGCTTGGAGGGGGAAACAGTCCAAGCAGGGGTAAGAGGACTTGCAGATGTCCCACCCAGGAAATGACCAAGATCCCCACCTCTCATCCCCTTTGGACCTTTGTCTCTCCTCCTGGGAAGTGGGAGCCTATGCCTAGGGTTTGACCAGGCTGCTGGCTGGGAGCGGGATCCTGCGTACCTCTGGCCCAGCCCCTGCTCCAGCCCTACTTCCTGAGTGACAGCTGTGGCAGCTGGCAGGAGACAAGGCGCGAGCCAGCTCCTAATTGCTCTGGGCTCCCAGATCCCTGCCTCAGTCTGTTGCCTCTGATGAGACACTCGACTGACCTGCCCAGGGCGGCTGCTTTCCCCAGAAGAGGCCCCATCTCCGGCTAGCCCTGGCATCATGGGGAGCAGGGGGAAGACGCCTCTCCTTGCAAGGTCTTGCCACCTCCAGAGCAGGGTGAGGCCAGGACCCTGGAATCCCCCACAGGCCTGCCCCCTCCTCTCTGCATCTCGCTGCATGACGTAAAGAGCTGTGTGTAAACTGCCCTTTGAACAAGCAGCTACACAGGTGCTGAGATGTGTCGACCCTGTGGGCGTGCTCTGGGGCCTCACCTGGCACACCCTGTCCCCTCCAGGGGGCTTGAGCACGTCCTCTGGCGTCAGACCTAAGAGAAGAACTGTGTGACCCCAGGCAAGTCATTGGAACTTGGAGTCTTGATCTTGGTGCCTTTGCTTCTGAGGGCGAGCATGAACAGAGGAAGGCATGGAGGGTGTTGAGCCCAGGGCCCAGGGCTCAGCACCACAGTTCCATAGGTATTGCGGGGGTTCCTCGAAATACTGCAGACTGGCAGCCTTTTGGCACACCCCCTTGGGCTGAGTTTTCAGGTTCCTGCTTGCCTCTCTCTCTGGCTGCCTGGACCCCTCCCGAAGCCCCCTCCCCTGGCCCTCTCATTCTGTAGAGGCGCTTCTAGGGCAAGATGTAGAGAGCTTCTGGGGATTCTCAGACCCTTACATCTCCAATTCTTTCTCAGGAGGACCAAATTATTTACCTGGTTTCAGTGATCTAGCCCAATGCTCATCCTTCCCCATGTGTGAGCTGCTACCTCTACCTGCTGCCACGTGCTAAGTGGTAGCCTGTGTTTGCATACCTCCAGGGACGGGAAGCTCACCCCCCCCCCCAGGCAAAGCCAACACTTGCCTGTTCCCTGGGCTCTTTGTCCTTTAAGATCTCCCCTGTTCTGAGACAAGGCACTGAGGACCTCCAAAAGGGGCCCCTGCATGTCATCTGGGAGACAGACAGTAGTGACTTATAAGCGGCTCATCAGAGTGGTGCTCCACCCCTATAGTGGGGACGTGAAGTAAGAACAGCTCCTCAAGCCTGTGGGCCGAAGAGAGCCCCATGATGGCAGAGAGGGGGCAAGGGAAGTGGGAGCCAGGCTTTCGGGTGACATTTATGGCTCCTTGTCCCAGGGCTGTGCAGATTAGCTCATTACAGAGAGACCAGGACATGAAATGGGTACGTTTTGACAAGGGGACTGTGGGAGAGGCCCAGACTGGGGGTGCTGGCCAGGGAGGGGCTGGTCTTCTGAGAGCCCCTCCTGCCCTGACCACCACCAGTTCTCTATGATCCTTTGGAGTCCCTGACGTTGAGAGACAGGGTTGGGGCAGGGTACCAGGATGCCAGGGGTGGTGAATGGAAGACTTCCTTCTGAGTCTCTGTCCTCCAAGGCTGAACTAAGCTACTGCCCCAGCCAGCCTCCCACCCAAAGGCCCACATTAACGGGCCTCTGAGGCCCACGGTGCCCTGATTGTGTTGAGCCTAAGTGATGATAAAATCGACAGCAGTTTAATTGGTAATTTTAATCCTGGACAGAACAGTAATGGCGTTACTAATTGGATCGTTAGAGATTTGTGCTTTATGGCTGTGTAATTAGAGGAGCTGTGGGGGGCCGGGGTGAACCAGGGGGCCATGTGGGGCCGGGGCAGGGAGCAGCAGGCAGGGCCCCTTCCCAGGCTGGGACTGGGTTGCCACTGGGACCTACTGCTCCTTCCAAGCCAGGTGCCTGGGGTAACTGAGTGAGGGATCTACACGTGCCCCTCCCAGACCTCGAGTCCCATCATGTCAGGAGGGGGAGGCCTTGGGGACCACTATACAAAAGGCCCCAAAGCTCATACGCCAGCTCCCTATAGAACAAGGTGGAGGGCTTCCCGTAATCCCAGTCCTTCCTGTCTGCACAAGAAGAGCCACAGCCCTGTGTCCTCCTCGTAGTCTGGCCCCTGGGACTCTGGATAACCACAAAGTGTCCTCATTTAAAATAGGAAATGGTCTTAGGTTCCGTCGCCCTGCTCGTTTCTCATATGGAGAAGGGGAGAGAACATCCTTTGTGTGTTCCATGCGGGTCTCATATGTGCATGTGAGGCTGACCGGCCCCGAACTCCAATATTTGGTAGGTTTTCTGCACACATGCAGCTGCTACTTCACACCCTGGCGAGGGGACACAAGGGCTGACCCGCGGGCCCAGCTGCCACCCCAGGCACATGGGCACAGACACTGTGAAGTGTGAAGGGAGGCAGGGTAGAGCGTCCTTTGGATTGAATTCACAAAAGGCTAGGACCATGCCTGGCACTCAACAAATATTTGCTGTGTTAATTAATAAAGAAAAGAAAAGAAAAGAAAAGAAAAGAAAAGAAAAGAAAAGAGAGGGAGAGATGGAGGGAGGACAGGGAGATTATGGGCCAGGGGCCTTTGTCACATGCCCTTCTCATGGGTCCCTAACCAACCACTGGTTGTTCTCCTAAATTCAGGCATGATCCCTTCACAGCCCTGGAACGAACGGCATCCACCTTATTCCAAGGGAGAGTCAAAGTCACAAGGGGCCCCTAATCCTCCCGCCTCACCTCCCCACCACCACCTGCCCCCCCTCCCGCTCCAGGGGCTCCAACTGCCTTACCTGGCAGCTCCTGACAGCGTGCCAGTCACACTCCCCCCCCCCACTCTTGTTTGCCAGGAATGCACTCCCCCTAGACATCTTCATCGCTCACTCCTTAATCGCTTTACTCAAAAATCACCTTCCCAGTGGACCTACCCTGACCACCCTAGCTTAAAATTTTTTCTTAAACACACAAAGAGAAAAAACAGTGCCTGTCCTCCCACTGCCTGCTGATCCGGGCTTGCACACACCACAATGTCACACACCGTGGACTCCTCTTTCCTGCCTGATACTGGATTCTTTTCCCCGCTGCATCCCTAGTGTTGTGACATTTGGTGGGTGCTCATACATAGTTGCTGAGTGAATGAATGGATAAAGAATGGGAGGCTCCCTATACTGAGGTGGCCCTGGAAGGTGAGGGCAGGCTGTGGAATTGTGCATGTTGAGGGGGCAGGAGGCTGATGCCAGGCAGGGCCGGTGGCTGAGGGGCCAAAGCCGTGAGTCCTTGGCCCTGGCTGACCTGGCTCCCACCGCCTCTGCAGCTCAGCTAGGAAAGTGCCCCAGCACATCAGCCAGTTAGGCAGGTGGGGGCGGGAGGAGATAAAAATCTCTGTCCTCCTGCCAGATGCTCCACCTTGGTGCCCTCCACCTGACGGCCATCAGCCCAACCTCTGCCCCCCTTTTGCCAGGCCATCCCGTGGCCTCTGACCGCCTCTGTCCTGCTCCCCCCACAAGAGGTGGCTACCTCTGGGGCGGACTTAGGGACCCCAAGGAGACCCCTCCTCTACTGGCCCCAGCTCCCTGTTCCCAGGCAGGAGACAGTGTCTGAAGTGCCACCACCAGCACCGAGGTGGCTCGCCCTGGGGCCGAGCACCGGGGTCCAGGACTCTCAGCAATGCCCTGCCCACCCGCCTGGCCCGACTGCCTCAGGCTTTGTCAGGTGATGTATGGCCCACTGGCCCTGCCAGGAAGTGACAGCAGATGGATGGGCAGTGCCGAAGGGTGGGCTCAGAGCCAGGAGCAGGGAGCAGGGAGGGGGAGGTGCCTGGCTCCAGAGAAAGCCATTCCGGGAATGCCACCCTCCCTGACCGAGGGCAGGACGGGGAGTACAGGAGTTGTCTCAGGCATGGCTCCCACACGGAGGAAGTGTGGGAAGTGCAGGGAGCTGGGGGGGGCTCTTGGCTCCTCAGGGCATCTCCACAGGCCTCAGTTTCCTCATCTGTATAATGCAATGAAGCACCCACCGGGAGGTGGCAGGAAGGATCAACCCAGAGAATGCACACCAAGCACGGTCCGGTCCCGGGACTCAGGGGCTCTCCAATCACTAACCACCAACCTTGTTAGGCTTGGTGCTGGGCCGGGGAGGGATTGCCCCTACCACTCTGCTTCCTTCTCCCTGTGTCTCCCCACCCGACCCCCGACCCCATCTTCTCTCTCCTGGCCTTTGGGAGAATCACACAGCCAGAGGCGGACAGGATCTTGGAAATTTCTAGTTTGACTTCCCTCCCATTTTCCAGAGGGGAAAACTGAGGTGTTGAGAGAAGAAAAACCTGCTCAAGGTCAATTAGGAAGGCTTTGTAAGACGCCCTGTGCGATTCTGAAAGAAGTGCCTTCCCCGTCATGGATCCAGGAAGGTGGGAGTGGGGGGGCACCGGCAGCTGCCCAGCAGTTGGGAAAGGGCAGGCAGGACAGTGCTGGGCACAGGGAAGGGGGCTGGGGGCAGGAGCGCAGTGCAGTTGCTTCGGCCAAGTCAGGATGTGCCAGACGCCGCCATGGGCTCTGTCTGCGTCCAAGGAGACCAGGACATTGGGCGGGCGGACGGCTTGTCCTTGCTGGCTGGTCCTGGAGGAGGGATGGGGAGTGGGGGGGTCATTCTGGGAACTGGGGCTGCCTGCAGGGCCAGGCGGCGTCTCCCGGCATCTGTTCACCTGCCCTGCTCCCCAGAGGAGCCCGGACCTCACGTGGGTCTCCCGACGGTTGCGGGCATGTGACACAGATGTACACCGGCAGGTCTGGTGGACGTGTGAGGGGGTGTGGGCGAGCATGGGCGCGTGTGCATCTGTGGCTGGGTTTGTGCACATGTATGGGGGTTGGTATGCATGTGCAGGGGGCTTAATGCCTGGGCCCCAAGAACCCAGGGCTGGGGCAGAGCTGTGTGGGCACCGCACGCATCTATGTGGGCATTGCACTGTGCACATGCAGCCTCCCCGTACACTCAGGTGTGGATGAGGTGATGACATATATCAGTGGGTATGAGGAAAGACATGTGCTCAGTCAACACCACCAGGTCCTGTTCAAGCTCAGCTTCAGCTTCAGTGAAAAGGAGCAGTGAGGCCCCCCCATCATCACTGGGAAAACCAGGGACAGTGGCCTGCCTAAGGCCACCAGGGTTCTTGCCTGCGAATTCAGGAGAAAACCCCTGGACAGACAAGAAATATCCCACCCAGGTGGGACATGGGCTTGGCTCCAAAGAAAAGCTCTGCCCAGATCACAGGCCCTATTCTGGAATGTGAGTGAGGCTTCCTTTGGACTTGTTCTGAGCAGGGAGAGGGCAGGGAGGACAGGGGGCATGGAATCCCAGGGTTGGCTGGGTCTTTGGGGTCATTTGGGGCAACCCTCTGCTGCTGATGTGGGGGCTCATGGCCAGGACCCTTGCTGAGGAGGGAGCCCCAGGTGGAGGGCCTCATCCCCGTCCTCCTTGGAGACTGCTTCCTAACCTGTAGAATGGAGCCCCACCCCCACTCCTCTGGGGGAGGGGAGGGTACTGCCAGAGGACTGAGACCCAAGGTCAGCTCAGGGACAGGGGGTGGTCCCAGCCTGCTCTCCTGCCAGTCTGGGAGGGGAGATGAGCCCAGAGCTAGGGGGTGACCAGGAGGGGGGTGGGGGAGAAGGAAACTGAAGGGATCTTAGGCAGGGAGGCAGGCCTTCCAGTTCAGTTAGTGAAGGGATTTGTCATTTTAATGATGTGATATTTCTTGCCTGGCTCTGGTCCATGGCAGCAGGAAGGGGACAGCTGCCTCCTCGAATGAGGTGATGCCTGTACTGGTGGAGGGTGTCCTCGGGCTCCGGTGCTCCACCAGGCTGAGTCTGGGGGTGAGGCCTGGGTGCTGGGGGGATTTGGGGACCATTGGCCATCACACAACTGCATCTCCAGTCCAGCTCTGCTTCTCCCTCCCTGGGTGACCTTGGGCGAGTCCTTCCCCATTTCCAAGTCTCAGTTTCCTCATCTATGAAATGGGGCTAGTACCAGCACCCCGGCTTCTGGCACCGACCACCGCTGGCTCTGGCAGCTTTCACAACCTCCCCTTTGCTGTCTCTTCTGGTCCCACCACCAGGACCTTCTCTGCTGCTCCTGAATTTCTACAGACCTTCAGTAGGACCCCTCCCCCGAGGCCAAAAGGTCTTTTGGAAAAACTGACCTGGCTCGGCTCCGTCTCCCCCTGGCCCCCTACCCACATCCCAGCTCCAGGCCGCAGGCATCCCAAACTTGTTCCAGCGGCCTGAGCATGCCTCACCCTTCCTCGTTTCCAGCCTTTGTATAAGCTGCTGCCTCTGCCATCACACTGGTCCGTCAGATGTGGTCAGCGGCCTCCTCTGGCTCTCACAGTGACCGTCTATTTGCCCCTTGGCCACGTCTGTCACATTGGAGGGTGACAGCTGGTTTCCCAGTCTGTCTTGCTTGCTCTGTGTTCTAGCGCATAGTAGGCACTAGATAAACGTGTTTTTGTTGAACTGCTGGAGGGGCCGCAGGGCTGCCCTCCTGCCCCTGGGGTGCAGCAGCGAGGGTACGAGGGTGCGGGTGGCGGCTGCAGTGAGCTTGGCCCAGTGGGTGGCCTATCCATCAGCCTGGCTCTTCGCCTGACCAGATGGAGGGAGCCCCTGGGGAGAGGAGAGGAAGAAAAGATCCATCACCCAGCCGGTTGGTCTGCGGGTGTGTGGGTGTGTCCCACCTGCCCCCTACGAGATCCCCATTCATCATGCTGTCCCTGGGATGCTGGGATGGGATGAGCAGTCGGCACCCCCTCTGGCAGGTTCTGTGGGGCCTGAACCTTCGGGAAGTCAGTAGCTCTCTCGTGCACAGGGGAAATTGAGGTCTGTAGGAAGCTGGCTGCAATTAAAAGTGGGGAGTCTGGGGCCAGACCGAGCAGTGTTTGAATGACAGCTCTGGGACTCACTCCTGGGACCCTGGGTAAGTCTCTGGCCTCTCAGAGCCAATGTCTTCATCCTTAAGATGGGGACACAGCAGTGCTTCCTCACCTAGAGGAAGAGAGAATTCATGGAGGTGAGGCCCGTGCCTGCCTGCCTCTTGCCCCTTACCTGGTCCCATCTCCTCCAGCAGACGGCAGAGGAGGAGGCAGGGCGGCTGCAAGTGGCGGGGCCCGCAGATTCAGGCGGGACTGGCTCATTGGGCATCAGGGAGAAGGAGACATTGATGGATGCTCCTCTGGGCCAGAAGGGTTGGGGGAGGGGGTGGCTGAGTGATGACCAGGTCCCTGGTGATTACAGCTCAGCTGACCCAACCAGCTGGCCAGGGGGCATCATGCCCCAGACTCTCTCCCAGGCCCCCAGCTGGTTTGCTGGGAAGTCACGGGCTCCCTCCTCCTCAGCATTTTAATTATAAAAGCCAACGCTTTCTGAGCTAGCATCTCACCTGAATTGCACAACGGCCTAGGGAGTGGGGATCAGGATCCTCATTCCACAGATGGGGAAACTGAGACCCCTTCCTTCACTCAGCAAATATGTACTGAGCACCTACTCAGTGCCAGGCTCTGGACAGGGGCAAGGGGAAAAGCGCACAAGGTTTTGGCCACCTGCTTACCCCAGGTGTTCTGGAGGTTACAGGCGGATCAGGATTGAGTTTTGCATCCCACGTGCTACATAAGTGAGGCTGTGGCAGCACAGACAGCATCCTCCGGGTAGCGTGTACTCCCCGGCAGCCACAGGGCACGCTTGGGGCCAGGTGCAGTGCTGAGCACTTAAGGTAAATTGTCTCATTTCCTCATCCAAGGCGGACATCAGTGACCCTATTTTCCAGCTTTAAGAACTGGAGCTCAAAGTGCTGATGTGACCTGCTTGGAGATCCCCAGCTGGGGTGAGGCGGAGCCCAGGTGTGCACCCAGGACTCGTGTTCTCTCCACCCTCTCGGGGCCACATGTCCCAGCCAGGTATGGCTCAATGACGAGCTGCCAAGTGGGAGACTCAGGAATGAACAAGTGTATGTACTCCAGCAAGGCTAAGCCCAACCCGGAATCCTCAATTCCACCTGTACTATGGGGACGAGGCCAGGGCTAGAGCCTCTCTTCCCAGAATCTGATCCCACCCCCAGACAGCCCATCCCATACCTGTCCTGCCTTGGGCTTGGCCCCTCTGCTGAGCCCCTTCAGAAAGTGCATGGCCACTCGCAGATAGAAGGGATAGGATACTGTGTTCCATCCATGCTGAGCTGGGCCGGAGGGAGGAACTCTCCTCTGAAGCTGAGAAGCAGAAGGATCCCAGGCTGGAGGCGGAGGTAGGATGGGCACCCTGAGCTTCAGTCTCCTCCCATCTTCCACGGGAGCAGTGGAACTGCACAGGTCTCTCATGAGGCCTCATGATGCCACCAGGTAGGGACCTACCTGGGAGCTGCTGCCATGAACTGAGCCCTGGTGTGTACAGTGGTGAATGTGGCCCTCCTGGCGCCACTAAGGAATGAAGAGAGAGACCAAGTATGCCGAGGCCAACACAGATCCATGCTATTGTTTTCACACTCCTTGGTGCCTGGCTGGAGCAGGTACTAAGGGGACCCAGTGGCCCTGACCCCAGACAGACAGGGTTGCCCCACTAGAGTGGGTTTTAGAGCCTGCTCTCCTGAGCCAGGCCTGGTGTTGGACTGGCCAGAAGATGCTGGGGGGCTCTGGGGCTCTGGGAGGGGGCTTATGCTTGGCCTGTACTGACCTACCCAGTGGAGCAGAGCCGGCTGTAATGAAGTGGGCTAGCCCCAGGCTGGCACTGATTTCACATCTCAGTGGCTACTTCCCAGCTGGTAAATGTCACTAGAGAGAACGGTCATGGCACCTGGCATGGGCCCAGTTGACAAGAGTAGGGGTGGGAAGGCTGCCAGAGGGGCCGGGGATGCCCATGGAATGCTGATGCTGGCGCAGGGTTTCCAGACCCTCCAGACACCCCTTCAGGTCCCAGCTGCAGCTTTGACCCACTCAGGGACATTTGCCACTACCAGCCTCTGTCCTGCTGTCAATCTACAAAGAGTCTGAGCCCCAGTGCTGGGAGGGCTCCCCTAACCCCACCCCACCATCGGCCACAGTCCCCTCCTCCCTTCATTGGGGGTAAGCTCAGGGAGGTCTGGAGAGAGGCACAGCTGCCCCAGGCACACAAGCAGGCGGCTGACCTCTGGGAGATCCCCTCCTGGCCCACGAAAGCTCCTGCTGCCCTGAGCTGTCTCCTTTGATAACTGAGTCCAGAACAAGCTAAGAGTAAATAGCTATAACCACACAGTGGCCGATCTTGTTTAATAAACTCTCACTGCAACAGGCACTGGCTCAGAAACTGGTATCTGTGACCTTGTGGTCACTGGGAACCGATTCCATCGCGCGGGGAAGGAGTGTGAGGGTTGAGAGGCCAAGCCCTCTCCACAGAGCAGCACTGGAAGCAGGAACCCCGCCCCCCTCTGCCCCGCTCTGCTATGCCACCTAGAGTCCTCAAGGGACCCTGCCTCTGCTCATCTCCAGACCCCAAAGGAGATGGGTGGCCCACCTGTCTTCCTTGTATCTTCCTCCCCTTCCTTGTCTCCTGGGACTGCCAGGAAGCAGGAGGTAGGATGTGGGGGGTAGGCTGGGGGTGTGTGGCTATTCTACTGCTCATCTTGGACTCTCAGCAGCCCTCAGCCTTCAAATCCTGGCTCTGGCCAATGAGTGCTGTGTGGAGGGAGACGGGGTGCAAGTCCCCTCCAGGTTTGGACCTGGGGAGGAGCTGGGCATCCTGCAAGACTAGAAAGCAAGAAGGACTGAGGGCAGGTGTGTTGCCGCTTACGGTTCCTCCCTATCCCGTACCCCCTTTCTCTCCTTCTAGAACTTCCTTTGAAAACCAAGATCTGTCCAACCCACACCCAACCTAGACTCAACATTTCCCAGGTGCAACCCTCCTAAGTCACACGAAGGAGTTACTGGCTGACAGCATGTGAGGGTGGCTGACATCAGGCCTGCTGCTGGAGGGTCTGGGGCCAGCACCCCTGGGGCAGACACGCAGGAGCTCCTGAGTCAGGCCTGCCTATAATGCTATGACTTCCACATGGTGCCTGCTGGGGCCCTTCAGCCCCATGGGAGCCATCCCCGAGTTATCAGCATCTCCTGGCTTCCCTCACTGCCCAAGGTGCTCCAAGGTGGTGTCTACTCAGTCACTGCCTTACCGGACCTCGGGCCTCTCTACCCTACGCCCAGCACAGCACGGACTGGCCCCAGCACAGGTTGGGCGGATGGGGGTCCTGGGTTGGCCTGGGGCGGGGGCTGTCCCTGGAGCCGAATGTCCTCTCAGAGAGCAGGGGACCAGCTCACAGGCCTGCCTTGTCTGGAAACAGTGCCCCTCCACCTGGCACCTGCTCCCTGCCCCCCTTTCCCGAGTTTCCCTGGATGGTTCTACGTGGGGCGGGGAGCCCTGGCATCCCCAGCCGCTCTCTCTCTTCCATGGGAAAGAGGACAGAGGAGAGAAAAGCCGTATTAATAAAAGAATAGGATACTGCGACTAACTCCGCAGCGTGTGCAGCCCAGAATAGCAATGTGCTTTCTCAAGGCAAACAGAACTCCCCAGGTGTTAATGCAAATTCACTCCAGTTAAGATGAAAGAGGGTTGTTTCCCCCTTTGCTGGCTAATATGAAGGACTTAATAGATTCAGCTTCAGGAACTTCAGGCTGGGAGCAGAAGGCTGGGGGAGGGATGTAGGCGTGGGCAAAGAAGGGAAGTCCCCATGGGCTTCAGGGCACAGCAACTGCCACGGTGCAGCGGCGCGGCTACCGCCACCTCATCCTCTTCCAGAGGTTGCCAGGAGCCGGGGCGCTGCTCAGGAGGAGGCGGTGGGAAAGCCCAGGGTGGCGGTGGCAGCCCCCTGGCCCGGTGCCCACTGCCCTGCATGTTAACTTGGGGGCCGACTCCACAATCGCCAGTCCCTCATTTGTGCCAGAGGAGCGTGGAGCCCGAAGGGACCGGGGCGAGCCTGGCTATCTGTGCAGGGCACCCCATTCTTGTCCAGCTCTTGGCTGTGATTGATCCTGTGGGATACCAGGGGGGTCACTCACTTCCTATTGGGCTCCCTGGGAGAGTGAAACTGGCTTGGGGCTGCATGGAAAGGCCCGGGGAGATCAGCTGAGGAATTCCTTTAGAAATACGATATTCGATATTCGAAGACTATTGGAATAAGAAAGCGAGTGTGAGTTCCTCTGGTTCAAACCTGACCTTATAGCCAAGGACTGGAAACCCAGAGAGAAAAGGGACTTATTCAAGGCCATATAGCGGCAAGCAGAGAGCCTCTAAAGGACCATGCCCCAAGGCCTGCTCTCCTGAAGTGCAGGCTGGAAGGCTGAGTTGCCCTCTGTGGGACACAGTCTGGATGGTTCTGCCAGCCACAGGCCCCTTTATCCTGTGGCAGAGAGAGGGACAGGGAGGGTGTCCTCCTTGGGCCTGGGGTCCCGGGGCTAAGCTGCATATCCCAGACCAAGCAGATTTGGCACACATATTTCTCCCAGAATTATCCTCCATTGAAAATTGCCAGGGGTCCCAGCTGGGCCAGTCTAGGGAGGGGGAGGGGGACACCATACATGGGCTGGCCTGCAGCTGGAACCGAGGAAAGGTGTCTCTAGGCTCAGCGGGGGACAGAGGGAGATCCAGGGGTGGGGGTAGTGGCGGGAGGCTGCCCCGCCCCCATCCACTTCACTTGCCTGCGTTTAACTCCTTTCTCTCAGGGCAAATGGCACCGCAGGTGCCCATAAGGAGACACCTCCGAAGCCTCTTCCCTTTTGTTTACGGACTTAATTCCTTCAGATCAAAGACTGCCCCTTCCTCCCCTAGCAGGCAGGCGGGGGAATTACATTATTTATATTAGAAATGGGCAAGACTCCATGGGGACTTCTTCCTTATGCCTGATAAGAGAAAATTAGGTCACTGGCGTGCCTCCCTGGTGTCTGTGGTTGGGTTTTCTACAGCCCGGGCACCCACAGGCTCAGGAAGGGCTCCAGGTGCAGAGCCAGCACTGCCCACCCAGCCCCTCTCTCCTCCTGAGCCTCCGGTAAATTATTGACCGGAGCAGCGGGTATTAATGTGACAAAACCAGAACATCCTTTCCGTGCAGCCCCAGCCGGGTTATCTATCATCTCCGGGGCTTTGCAGCTGGCACTGGGCAAACACAGCGAGGACAAACAGGCCAGATGCAGGTTCATTAAGCTCCCCGTGCAGGTGGAGAGATGAGGCCCACGTGGGGGCCACTGGTGGGCTTGACCCTTCAGAGCCAGGGCTTCCTCTGGGTCACTACTGCTCTTTTCTCTGCTTCTCCCTGCATGCCCACCCCTACCCCCACAAAGGAGCATCCAGGTAAAGAGCCACCCTCACCGAGTGGCACTGTGCTTGGAGCTCTCTTATGAATCCCCATAAAACCCTGTAACTTGGCTTGGGGTCACAGGGCTGGCAAGTCGCTGAGGAGGGATTTGAACCCAGGTCTGAGTTCCAGGTCAGAAGGGGCTGAGAACTTCAGCTAGTGGTTTCTTTAGCCCTCTCCATGGCTGGGTGTAAAGAAAAAAAAAATTGTTTCTTCATGAGCGCCGCTCCCCTATTACTTGTAAATAATGATAATAATTGCCACATATCCTCACTCTTTTTCTTAGAAATCTGAGTATTTTTTTGCTTCTGGTCTTCCACGTTATTCTGACAACATGCCAGAGGTGCCCAGAGATGTCATCGCCAACCTTCTTTTCAGAGGGGGAAACGGGCTTGGGGAAGCAGAGCCCCTGGCCCAGCAGGAAGGGGGCAGCCAGGAGCAAGGGCTTCTCGGAGGGAGGGCGAGGCAGGCTCCCCGCTCTGACTGCGGCACTCTTCAGGAGATGTCTTGATTTCTTCGGCTCGGAGGCAGCATGCCAGGTGCTATTCTGAGGCTGCCACCCCAGTGAGATGGGCATCAAGTGGGCACCAGGAGAGGACGAGGCGAGGGTTCCGCTCTGAGTCAGCTCAGCAGGTCTCGGGGCTGATGAACCGAGCCGTCTCCCTGTAAGCGAGCTCCTGACTCCCCACCAGAGCCGAGACTGCGGCCGCAGCAACCTGCCATAATGCAGCAATGACAGGCTGCCAGGGAGCCCCATGGCTGCCGAGAGGGGAAAGGAGCCCTTGGCCTCTTGCTGGCCTGGGCTGGCTGAGAGGGGGACAGAGGGAGATGGGGCAGCTCAACTTTCTCCTCCCCAGATGTGCAAGAAATGAGATTTCGACATGGTTGCACCCATACCTTTGCACCCAGAGTCCTGCTGCCAGGATTCATCATTGTACGTGGGTGGCTTCCTATCCATTCCTTCAACGCAAAGGCTTCTTGGGGTGGGCAGCCCTGGGAACAGCCGCCAGGCACTCAACTGTCAGGTGAGGACCAAATGCAACAGACCAAGTGCTGGCACGGAGGTCGGAGGGAGCCTCTCCGGGACCCCGTGGGACCGGGCTGCAAGCACTACTAAGCACAAAGGTCTGGCCAGCAGCCTTGGGTTTATAGCACCGTCAAAATGAAGTTTAAAAAAAAAAAAAAGCAGAGAATTCAACTGGTCTCCCCAGTACCAAAATACCAGGTAATATTATTATTAGTTCTAACTCCACTTAATGGAGTTAAGTGTTCAGCATCTGTGTGAACATATTACTGTCTTTGGCGAGGGGGTCAGGGATTGGCTTTAAAAAGTGAGGCAAAAATATTGTCTGGGCAGCTTAAAATGACCAGTATGTATGAAGTACTTTCTCTAGCTTGCACTGTATAGGAAATCAAACTATTTCTAATCATTAAAAATAACATAGTCTACATTTTAAATAAGTGAAGTGCCTTTATCTAATTAGTTACTAATTTTATAAATTTAAAACAAAAGATTTTATTTATTTATTCCTGAGAGACAGAGAGAGATTGAGAGAGAGAGAGAGGGAGAGAGAGGGAGAGGCTGAGACACAGGCAGAGGGAGAAGCAGGCTCCATGCAGGGAGCCTGATGTGGGATTTGATCCTGGGTCTTCAGGATTAGGCTCTGGGCTGAAGGCGGTGCCAAACTGCTGAGCCACCCGGGCTGCCCCTAATTTTATAAATTTAAAACAAAATGTTGTCTACAAATTTTGCAATTTTCTAATTTTACAACTTCAAACATATCTTTCCAGAATATATTTTTAAAATTATCTACATTTATCTTCCAACTCCTGGAAATATTTGTGTATTCTGATAGGTTTTTTTTCATGACTGGCACGTACAATGGAGACAGAAATGTATTCTGACACGTGGCAGACAGCACTGTGGTCCCTGAGAAGTCCTGATAACACATTGTGCCACCTGAATCTTTCATTTTAGGCTGCATGATTTGAGATAGAGTTGTCTTATAGTAGTTGTGGTCTTAAAGGATTTGTATTGATTGAAAAAATAGAAACAGAACAAAAAAACATAAGCTCTGCAGCAATGCTTCCCAACTTGAAGTGTGAATGTCATGTGGTCCTGTGACAATACAGGCCTCATTTGTCCTGTAGACAGTGCCCAGGGCCCCCACTGGCTCTGCAAGCCCCCATTACCAACCCCCTCTTCCAGAGCTCAGAATGGGGGTGCCTGAAAGCAGAAGCACCTGAAGGGGTTGCCCAGTCTGGCACTAGTTTTCAGGTCTGGAATTGAGGACAGGCACTGGGACCCTGTCCAGAGCTCTCTCCCAGACCCTGAGTGCCCCACTGGGGGAAAAGGGTGTTCCCGGGTGAAAGTATTGTAAGCGGTGCTGTCATTGGCCTGAAAAAGGTGATCCTTCTCTTACTGCAACATGGGCTGAAGTTGAAGTCCAGAGTGGTCAGGGAGGGCGGAAGCCCCATCTCCTCAGAGCCTGCCTACCACCCAGCCCATCTTGCCACCTCAATGGCTGGGAAACAAGCAAACCAAGGAATCCCGAGATACTTTTGACAGCTTAGAATTTTTATTAAAACAATCACTTAAATTACAACAATCCCCCGGAATAGAAAATAGCCTTCCATGGTCTGGCCCTGACGGGAAGCAAGATTCAGGCCCCACTGGAACAAGTGTGGTTTGACATCTTTGAAAACGGATGGAGCTTCCCTGGAAGCCCACGAGGGGCCTACCTGGCCCCAGGGCAGCTGGGAGAGGTTGTCTCCCCACTGAGGCGGCCCCTCCGGGGGCTGCAACGCCCCAGCCCTGTCAGCAAGCAACACTCGGTCACTGTCCTGCTTGTCAGCCCCTGCGTTTGCTGTTTTGATTTAAAAGAGAAAAGAGAGGGAGAGAGAAGCCGGTCCCCAAGATTACAAAACATGGTCACTTAAGAAGTGTTATGTAATGCCACAGGGTGTCATCTAGCAGGGTCTGGCGGGTACATAATTGAGTGGATGCCACAGGTCAAAGCCCTGCTGGGGCTGAGGCAGGGCCTCAGTCAGGATGAACGAGGTGGTCTGTGCAGAACAGCTAAGGGCCAACAGTGCAGCCTCACGGAGTGTCACTAGCTGGGCAGCCCAAGAACTGTCAGAAGAGCTCCTAATGAAATCTTTGCGGCTGGGGCCCTGCTCTCAGTGGAATTCAGAGGCTTCCTTACTTAATAAGCTCCCATGCCCTGTGTTCACTTGAAAAGACCACAGTCACTTGAGCTATAGGCACAAGTCCCTGAAAACCAAGCTCCTCTTTCATTCCCTTTCCTTCCACTGTGGCTCAAGACCTTTCTGAGGGCCACCATCCTCTCCACCTAGGCTTCTTTGGGAGGTACACACCAGCTTCTGCCTCCAAGGAGAGCTGAAGTGTTCCTGGATGAGCAAGGCTCCCTGGCCCCCCTTCCCCAAGTCTGCTCTCGGGCCCGAGGGTGCTCCTGCCACAGCTCAGATGCCAGCTGGCTCCCTTGTGGCCACATGGCTCCGCATTTCCCGGACTTGGAACACACACACAGCAGTTAAATAAAAAAAAAAAAAAAAAAAAAAAAAAGCCTGACAACATTTATATAAACCACTACCATGCTCCTGTGCCCACAGCCACTGCTACAGATTAAATTTACAGGTCAGGAGGAAAGTAACTCGTCATAGAAACTGAAGGATGGGTGGTGAGCCTGGGGAGACAGAGCCTCAATACAAGAGCCAGGCCCTACATTACAAACGCTTCCCTTCACTGGGACATCTTGGGGGAAGAGGCTTATTTTGAGGGACAAGGAGACACAAGGAAACTCAGCCACAGCCATCCACACTTAGTGTCCAGATGTAGAGTTACACCCTGCTTGTCCTAAGGGGAGTGGGTGATGCACACAGCTGGCTTCCTTAGGGCAAGGTGGCCCAGTAGGGGAGTGGCTAGCCTGGGATACCATTAGGTCAGCCTGACTGTGGAAAGATGGCAGGATCTTTTGTGAGCTTCTGAGTTTCTCAAAACCGCACAGCACGGCCAGAGATACCCCTGCTCTCAGGAAAACTCCAGGCCCTTACATGTCCTCACTTAATAAGCCTCTTTTTGCTGGTTCAGACTTATCTCCTGCTCTATGTAGCAGTCCCATTAGAAGGATCTGAATGGCTGGTGGATCACAGCAGCACCACCAAACCAGATAAAAGAAAGGACAAGAAAATAGCCCCATGGAGGTGGCTCTGTGACCTGCTGCTGCTCCGGTGGTAGGGAGTTGTGTACAGCAGGTGGAGAGCACCAACAGTGAGTGGATACTTGGCTTGTGCATCTGGCTTGTGCTGAGAGGAGCACAAGGGACCTACACGGCCCAAGGAAGAATATAAAATAAAGGGCCGCCTGGTGTACAAGGGCAACACCAAAAGGAGGCCCACTACAATCAAGGCTTAGGAAGGGCTTGCTGGCACATGGTCAGCCACAAGACTGGGGCCTCAGCAAGGAGTACCTGTGGGACCTCAGAGCCCTAATGGACCCTGGCCGGGCTACCAAGTGCTGACTACAACGTGACCAGGGAGCTCCCTGGCCGCCGCAGGCAGGAAAGGTTAAGGCTGAAGGGGGGTGAGGAAGACACACAGCTCCTGCCTGCCTCTCAGACTGGTCTGAGGTGACAAAAGGAGGGGAGTGAGTATTTGGTATGGAGCAGATTCCTACACAGCTCTGCTGGCCTCCCAGCCCCTCTGCTGGCAGCCAGCCTGTCATCACAGCTCCTGCTTAAAGTCTTCCCCCAGTCCCAGCTGCCTTTCCCATTCCCCACCAGCTGGCAGCCAGAGTGTAGCCTCAGGCGTGCCTGGGCTGAGGACCCATCGTGTGGCTTGTCATGAGCCACAGGTCAGCTCACCGATGATATGCAGCAGGCAGGCTGGCAGGCAGGTCGCTCTGGGCCTGGGCTTGGGCGAACCATACTTCTTCGCATGCCAGGTCCTCACCAGTGGAGGAGATGAATGTTTTGAACCCAGGGTGGGGTAGGGACAGTGGCACCAGCCGCCTCCCTGTCTCCAGGGCTCCTGTGCACTTCACTCCCTACAGCCACTTCCCTGGGCTGTGGAGGTCAGCACTGGACAGTGGGACACACACCCCAGGGCACCTTTGACAAAGGAAGTATGGAACCTCACATTAGATGGATGAGGAAAGACAAATATTTAAACATTTTAAAAAGAACTAGAACCCCACGAGAGAGCTCTCTGCAGGTCACAGTTCAAGGCAATTGCACATGAAGGGGGTTGGGCTCTCCACTCAGCTGGGGAAAGTTCCAGAGCTTCCACAGAAGCTCCCAGCCGGCCCACCTATGATGACTCCCACGGTGTCTGACCCATCCCTCTGGTGCCAGGAGCAGCAGATGTGACAGATCCTGGGGTGGCTGGGTACTTGCTAGAGCTCTTCAAAGAAGGCCACTCGGGACTTGGCGCTCTGCAAGGTGAGCTGCAAAGAAGCAGAGAAGAAGTTGAAAGGGGGCTGGATTTCTACTTTCATGACAGGTGCTGTCCTGCCCTGGGGACTAATCTCGGGATTGGTTTGGAGTGAAAGGGAAGACGCTCAGATAGATGTTGAAGAAGCTGGCGCCCAATCCCAAGTAAGTTTCCAGATTTGCCCAGGAACTCACATTAGGAAGTGACAAATGAGGACATGCCAGGAGGGATGGCTGGTGGACAGAAGCATGTCAGCAGGAAAATGTCATCACCGTCTTTTCACAGAGGGCAGCAGATCCCCTGGACACTGTATTAGTCTCATATTCTCATCTACAAGAGTCTCTAATGTGCCTCTGTGGGGCCCTGCCTGTGGTCATGTCAGCCGGGGATGCTCATCCTCTCCAGGGCTCAGAGGACTAGCTTGGCATACAAGCCTCAGGCAAGGCAGGCCTGTGACAGACAAGGAGGAGGGAGACCCTTCCAATGCTGTTCCCCAGGTGGCCCCAAAGCAGACTTGTCCATGACCCAGCAGCTCAGAGGGGGTTTCCATCTACAAGCTGGGAGGCGATGAGCTTTCTAGATAGGACTGGTTTGGGCAAGGAGGACCATGCCCACGGGGCAGCGCTCTGTCTGGAAACTTACTATAAGGCCTTCCCAGGAAGAATGCTGCCCTGAGGAGCACCTGGTGGGGGCAGAAGGGAGGGAGGCGATCAGGGCTTGAGCTCTTGGTAGGGTGGAAAAGGTACTAGAATTTGTGACCCTGACATGCTGAATCCTCATCCCCTGACACAGGAGGCCACTTCCCAGTAGCTTCCCCAACAGAAGCATCCACCACAGGCCCCTTCCAGTGCCCTGCTCTGGGCCCCTCCAGAAATCACCTACTTGGGGGAGACTGTGTGTTCTACATCCAGTTCCTAGACCTCACAAAACAGGGTTTTCAGGGAAGGGAGACATGGAGTACTGTTCATCTTCATATTTCCCAAACCCAGTTAGCTTACTGCTTCATACCTAGTAGCAGCTCAATGTTTGTTGAGTGAATAAGACGTAGGCTTAACAGAAATGGTCTGATGCATGGGAATGGCAAAACTCCACATAGGGCTGAGACGGCCCAGGCACTAACTCTCCTCTGTCACCAGCTTGCTGCATGGCCTCAGTGGATACCTTTGACCTCTCTGAGCCTCTTTTCTCTAGAGTTAAATCACAGAAGCTGGCTGGATAGTCTGGCCCATTCCCTCGACCTCTGGCAGTCTCTAAATCTAAAAAGTCCTTGGTACTATCTCAGCTCTCTAAAGGGTGGGGGAGGGAGCCTCAAAACCTATCGCTTCTCCATCAAACACAGGCAGCGTCAGTGTGCTCAAATGAGACAGCTTGAGAGCCGACTCTTTAAACCCTGCCAAATCTTGTGGCCTTGAAGTTCCTGACTAACAAGCTAAGTGTAGAGAGGCGTCTGAGCTGTCTTCTTCAGTGGAACCAATTTCAGAAGCTCTCTGGAAAACCCATCTCTAATAGAATGGAGAGAGCTTTCATTTCTTTGCTTAAGCAGAACTCCCTCTAGGAGGGAGCCAAGTTTAGATGGGTTTCTCCCTAAATGCAGTCAGAGGAGAACGGTCAGGAGTTACGTGCTCTGTGATAATGGTACTCAATGGTAACCAGGAAAGAAGAAAGAGAACCTGAGAATCACTGGGACAAAATCCTTTTCAGGGAGAGTTTAAATCAAAAGGTATAAAACTCAGGGGTGCCTGTGTGGTGCAGTCGGTGAAGAGTCTGACTCTTGGTTTCAGCTCAGGTCATGGTCTCAGGGTCCTGGGATCAAGCCCTATGTTGGGCCCTGCGCTCAGCATGGAGTCTGCCTGAGATTTTCTCTCTCTCTGCCTCTCCCACTCATGCATGCACTCTCTCTTTCTCTTTCTCAAATAAACAAATAACCCCCCCCCTTTTTTTAAGGTGTGAAACCCATTATCTCCACTCAGGTTTCTTCCATAATCCCGTAGAAGACCTCAGGTAGGCTCCTCAGGGGGACAGGGCACCTGCAGGGGACAGGGAGATACAGCCCTTCCACACACTGAGTCAACACCGGCACAGTGCCTGATTCTCAGCCACGGGGCAGGTAGATGGCCCTGGGCAGGTCACTTGGCCTCTGCTGTCCACCGTGAAGTAGGGGTAGTAGCACCCCTTCCTTATAGGAGGACATGCAGAATAACTGGGGAAGCACTCAGCACCATGCATGATGTGCACTGAGAGTTCAACAGCTCCTATTACTAATCACAGCACTATGTTTTTCCCCCCAACCCCAGTTCTGACTCCTCTCCTTCCATTGGGGGAGCAGGACAGAGTACAGGTTAGAGAGGGTGCAGAAGGCAAGATCACACACTGTGCTGGCCTTCACAGCCCCCAGGAGGCCTGGCCACTTCCCTAGGCAGGAAGCCCAGGCTGCGGGGGCCTCTGAGAGCCTTCTGCCCGTTTGTACAACGTTGACTCCAAGAATTCCTGGATCCTCTACTGGAGTTGCGTGCTGGCTGTCCCCTCGAGGTGCCAGGGGAAGGTTTTGGCAGCTCCTGCAGCACCAGATTCCAGTTACTCAAGCATGTGTTTGCTGGGAGGCAAAGCTCTCCTTGGGTAGGCAAGATGCTTCCCTGGATCCCCACCTGACACTGCATGGCAGGGGCTCAGCCTGACCTCTTATCTTGCAAGAGCAGGAGTTGTACCCCAGCCCATGGAAAGGTTTGTAGCAAAGTCAAATACTCCGGCCACACAGAAGGAGGCAAGCACTGCAGACACATGGCCTCGGCAGGAGGAGAGAGCAGCACAATCTTCCATAAGGCACTGGGCTGCCACAGGGCCAGACAGACCCACCAGAAAGAGGTGGCTGACAAGACTGCTGGTGCTGAGGACACTGGGAGCCTCCCGCATCGGCCCACAAGCACACCTGACAACTGTGTGATTCCTGGTGGACCCAGTTCCCTTAGGGACTCTACTGTCTGAGGAAATTACCTCCACAAGCGCACTATCTGCTGCTAGAACCCTTCCAGTCAGCACCCCAGCCTCTGCCTGGTCCCCCCTTCAGCAGCATCTTTTATCTTAGACATCAAAATGTCCTCCTCCTGAGCCAGCCGGCTCTCCCTATGCTCATGCAGGAAAGCAGGTGGGGAAGCACTGAAGATGAGGCTCTGCAAGGAGAAGCCTTGGGCTTCTTTCCTTTGGGTGAGGACTCAGAAGCCCAGGGGCAGAGGTCAGGAGGGCCGCCCCAGCACTGCCGACAGCAGCTCCCAGCTGCACTCTGCCTGGTTCCTCTCACCTGTGGGATGTGTCACCACCTGCTGTTTCTAGAAGGCCTACTGACTGTCACGTTTACTGTACAGCTACAGGCAGGAGGTATTCATAAGAGAGTAGGGGAGGGCTCAGAGGATAATGGCACAAAGCGAGGCCTTCATAAAACAAACTGCCTCTGTGGGTCTTTGTGTGCTCATGAACACCGGCCAACCAGCGTCCTGGTTTCCCTGCTACCCTCCCATGCCCTAAGGTGTACGAGTCCGTGTCAACGTTTGGTCTGCCTTCTTGCTCAGTGACAGGCCTAGCTCTCTCCGCACAGCACCACAGAGATGGCCTGACGAAGGCCCTCACCTCTCTCCTGTGGGTCACACTGTGAGATCTGAAGCCAGTCTCACGAGCTCCCCACCGCCACCCAGCACTCCCTTTGATGGCCCAGCAATACCCCTCCCTCACCCTCCAACCCTCCAGCCTGACCTGCTGGGGTGGGGGGGCACCGCCTCTAGGAGCGAGGGTAATTTCCCAAGTACACAGGGTGTGAGGTCTATGCCCACACCGCCATGGCTTATCTCCAAGCCTGACCGGAGCAGTCTCCTCCCAATTTCAGTAGGTGAAGCAGAAAAGCGTCAGGACATGGGTAGAGAAGCATGGCCTCATGGACAACGGCTGTATCGTTCTGGGACCTGCGGACTCCGGTCTACCTTCTTGGATTCCTTCTGAGGATAAGCGGCTAGAGCTCTGTCTGAACACAAGTTGACCACGTCTGCCATGCATCGTTCTAAAGCCACGCTGAATCTAGACAAGCCATAGAGCTCCTGGAGGTCATGCCCAGCTCCCGCGAGAAGCAGTAAATCACATGGGCCCTGCACAAAGCCCCCAACCTGCAGTGCTCTTGCCAGTTCCCTAAAGATGACTAAAAGAACATGAAGTTTCCTCACCAGGCACTGGGCTGACCTGCTTCTCTCTTCCAGCTAGCTGTCTCTTCACATCTGATTAAAATCAGCCGTGTGAATAATACAGGAGGAATTAAGTTCTCTCTTGACTGAACCAGCTGTTCACGTCTGTCACTAATCCAATTCCATTCTGAGGAGACAAACTTCCTTTGCTTGCCCTGCTGCGATCTATACAACTTGGTTTTCCCCTTACAGAGGCTCTGATCCACCTGTGGGGCCTGGACCCTTCTTCTTGCCCAGCGCCAGCAGCCTGGAGACTGGCGGAGTCACCTCTCCTCCTGCTCCTTTGTCTATCAAACTGCCAGTTGTTTGTGACAGCCACCAGGCTGTGAAAGGGCAGGAGAGGGAGCCACTTGGAGAGTTACACCTCTTCAAGCTATCACAACTGTGTGTGGTATGACCACTGGATGTATCCACCTAATCTCAACAAGTTCAGATTTGGGAGACATATATGTCTCCTTAAAAAGACAGGAGGTTGGCTCCTCTTAAGCCTTAGCAGGATCAGGTGCCCAGCTGGTTCTCCCTAACCCAGGCATGCACGCCAGATGCAGACTCAACTGGTTCCTACTCACTGGGTAAGCATTTCAGGCAGCCCATCAAGATGCGATGATTTAGCACTTGTCCACTTCTGAGAAATGGCTCACCAAACCCTCCCAGCCTGCCCCCCACCCCCCAGCAGAATGTGGCTGGCCAGCTCCAAAGGATCTTTCAGCATCATTCCCAAGAGTGCCCCCTGCTGGAAAAACACAACAGAAGCTGGCTGCCAACTCTCCTTCCATTCCAGCTCTCCTCTAAAAGTCCTTTTGGGGGAATCATTTCCCAAAGTGATGGGAGGGTAACTAAATGTATTCCGGCACGGAGCCTACAGCAGCAAGGCTGCTTGATTAAGAATGAATTACACTTTCATCAGCACATAGAGAAAATTGATTCACAAGGCTGCATTGTGATAATCTTGTTCCTAAAGCAAAAAAGGGTGGCGTGGGGGTGGGCAGGACACAAGAGCCACTTCGGCTATCAATGATGAGAGAAAGGAAGCTCTACAATTAAGCTGGGAGAACAAAACTAATCAGAGCGCCAGGATTCCTCCAACTAGTCTCTGGAGGCCTTGCCTCAATCCACTCATCCCGAGGGAAGAGAAAGGAAGGTGGGAGGGGGACTGCCTAATCCATTTTAAACAATAAGACCCACAATGCTGAACCCATTTTAGATACTAACCTAATAACTCTAGGCTTGGAGACTCTGCATGTCCCATAAAAACGCAGTGGAATTGAAATGCAAGCCCTAAAATCATGTTATACTTCCTCTCTTCCACTACATACTGAAAATGAAGGAGCGGGGGAGGGCACAGATTCAAAAGGACATGCAGATTCTCTGGCGCTGGGATTCACCAGGAGAAAGCCAACTCTGGAGCAGAAAGGTGACAGCCAAATCCAGCAGCAGCAAATTCCAACATAATCTTTGGTTTCGGGTGTGATCAACAGTCCCCCTTCCAAATTCAAGCTGAGGGGGCAAGGCCAGTGAAGGGGCACAGTTGCTGTAAACTGGCCAGATTAAGCATTTCTGCCATCTTGCCTAGTGACGGCTTGCACCGAATGCCATCTGGTGATATACACAGGATGAGAGCTGTGCGCACACTTATCCCTAAGCAGAGGTGGGATAAGAGACCAAGTCCACCCCAATTAACACATTCAATTTGTTATTAGCTTCTTTATCTGTTCTAGAGAAAAATCTGCCAGGGGTCTCTTTTGTATATTAATCCTTTAGGGACCTAAAGCAGGACGATGCCTAGAAATGGATGTGTGCCTGTGTCTTGAGCTGCCTGAGTGATCCTAGCCCTTTGCTACTCCGTTCCTTCATCTGGAAAATGGACTAATCAGCCTGATTCACCCCACTGGGCAGGTAGCGGCTAACTCATGGCTACAGCATACTCTGCACGCCGAGTACCTTAGCAAAAAGGTGCAGATATGCTGATGTCATTTCCAAATTGCCAATATCAGAAGGGAAATCACGGCAAGGATCGTAAGAACAGAACCTCAAGCCCGCAGAATGAGTTTGCATCCCGTCTTCCCTCCCACTGTTGCAGTAACAAATCAGGTGCCGGAGGAAAGCTGCACTGAAACGCATCTTCAGTGCTGAGGGACCAAATGGGATGTTTTACTGCATCAAATAAGGCCCAGCAATGTAATCAGGCACTTTCAAAGGGTTGTAAAATATCCTAGGAGAGCAAAGCAGGTTTCATAGGCTCTTCAACACCTCCCCAAAGGGCAACTGCTTGACTGGGTAAAGTCTCCCAACCAAAAAGAGGAACTAGGTCATGGTCTTTCAGAAAAGAGGCTGACAGAAACTTCTATCTAGACAGCTACCAGAAATAAGCAAGAGCCCTCTCCAGTCAAGAGGCCCCTGGACATCTTCTAGCTGGTACATGTGTGAAGTAGAAGTGGCCTTTGGAGTTGAGCCCAGGCATCATGTCCATGAAGACCAAACTCCCTGAGACCAGTCCACGTCTCCCATTGCCTTTCCTGGACTTTCCACAGAGCAGGGAAGAGTTTGCCACTGCACTCTCTTCCATGTGTTTTCTATCCACACGTGCTGTGCTGTTGCTCCTTGCTAATCCATCCCCCATTTTTCTCCCAGCCGCCCCCCCCCCCCCCCCCCCCCCCCCCGCCTGGCCTCTGCTACCTTTCAACAACAACAAAAGAAAGGTTCTGGAGCCATGTAGCCAGTGTGCTGCTTTTTATGTCAGGGCAGCGGATGCTGCACCAGACAATGCCCAGTCTCCAGAACGAGCAGAGCCACTGGCATCGAGTGACTGGGGTCATGGAAGGGCTGAACACATTAACCACACACAAGCAACAGAAAGCTCGTTCAGAGGCGAGCGACCAGAGGTCACCAGGGAGGCTCTGGCCGTTTGTTTTAATTGTGGGAGATGCCTTTCACGCATATTCAATCTCGCCCTGTGATTTATCACCTCCCTGGGTGTTTTAAGTGTTCTACTCCACTTCGCCAGTCCTGCATCTCCAAGGGGAGTCCGTGCAAATTGAAGATGACATTGGACTTTTATGTCTTCCTGAACCAAGAGGCGGCTACAGCTTCAGAACTGTCAAGGCTCCTCATTTGTGTTCTTCCACCAGCAGAAACCACAGCTAGACCCTGATGGCTCAAACCATTTACTAATAAAATAAGCTTTCTAAGCTCCGTGACCCCCATGATTTCCCATCTGTCGATTTCCTTGGAAATCCTGTGCTTCCTTGGAGATCAGGGGCAAAAAAATGACGAGCAGACCAGCTCAGGATCGGGGAGTGAAACCTGTCCCTTGAGAGGGAATGGAAACAAGACCCTGAAACGTGCAAGCTCAAGGACTGCATTTTCACCTTCCAAGTGTGCAGCACAGCTGGCCACTGCTCACCTCATCAGCACTGTGGCTCTGAAGCCCACAACACCTGTGTCCCCCTCACCTCAGCCTCACTGCCAGATCTCCCTCACTCAAAAGATTCAAAGGCCAGGAACATGTGTCACTGTTGCTCTCACTGAGAATGAAATGCATCTAGGTTCTTAGGGGCAGCTTCTGATCAATAGGGGCCACTATGAGTTAGTTGCAAATGCCAAACCAGTTGCACTGATTATCAACTGGGGGAACAAAATGGAAATGTAGGGAGTTGAGATTAGCAGGAGGAGCAAAATATTCCCTTGCAAACTCAAATCAGATAGTAAAAGAACCAGTGAAGTTAATTTGGGCTTTTTCAAAGTTTTTACCTCCAAACACATGGAAGTTAATTGCTGAGCTCTTATGGTGAACTATTTCCTGTGTAATTTAATCCTTATCACAATCCTGCAGGGTTAGGGACTGTCTTATTCACTCTTTACAGGTGAGGACACTGGGCTTCAAGAGAAAGAATTACAGAGAAAGTAAGTGGCAGAACAGTGGTAACCTCAGTTAACCAGACCAGACAGCCTCTTGGCAATCCCAAGGGAACATGGCAACCCCTGAACCCAAGGGTAAACCCCTGGAATTAGTTTAAGTGCTACTCAGCCCCTGAGGGTACTTTGGAGACAGTGTCAGATACTGAGACCTCACGGTGAGGCGGAAGGGTACTGAAGGTGAGGAGGAGGAATACGTCTGCACTGGGGTAGCCAACTAGGTAGGACCATTCTTTTCTTGAAAGAATCTATGATCAGAAAACATGAAAAACAAAAGAAAAATCAATGCAGGCTGCTTTGAACCAAGACTAATAGCTCTCAGCACACTGAAAACTCTCCAGTTCACTGCCAGCCTTCACATATCTTGTCCCAGACTTTGTAGATGGAGCTCTGCCCTTCACATGCTAGCTGGACATGCTTCCAAAGCCCACAGTGGTGTTTCCCTTCAGCTAGGTTCTCTTTGGCCCAGACTGTGGCAGGCACAACCCCAGAGCTACCCCGGCACAGGCAGGGGGCTGCTTGTCAGGCATGGTCACTGGCCCCAGAGACCACTGAAGTCCAGACACTGGAAAGGGTATCAAACTTCATGTGTAGCAAAACCCCCATTATTTCATCTAGTGATCCTGAGATAAATCCAGCTGTATCAAAAGCCAAGTCCATGCTTTTATTAACCCTCGAGTAATCAGAATTCTTGATTAACTGGAACCTGGCAGCCTACTTTGAAAACAGGTTTACGTTAAGACGTTTAAAAAAAAAAAAAAAAGGTTTCTATGAATGTCCTAGGAGCAGTACAAATTTGACTACAAATCAAACCTCATTTGTCTACAATAAGAGCTCAGTGAGAACTGACAGTCAAAATCAGGCCCCTGAAGAATCTAAATGTTCTGAATCATTACAGAAAGAAGAAAGATGAAATCCTATCAAGACAGAATGGTATGGTCATATGTGGGCATAGCTGACAGCACGGGCTGAGACAAAAAGGGACTTTCTGCTGGACCCTGTGCTAGCCACAAAGTGGCTCCACCCCATGGTCTTCTGGGCACCATGGGGTCACTACCTGAACTAATGATCTACCTGGCCTGCCCAATTCCTGTGTTGGCCATACTGCCCTCCTCAGGGCATGCACTGCTTGGTGGTGGGGTGTTCGATGCCAACATTTGTTACAAAAACTGAAGAAAGAGGAGCCTAACTAAAAGCATCACACACAAATCGGGGTTCATGTTATGGTTCTTGGAACCACTGACAGATAGAATTCATCTTGTAATGAGACCCATCTGGGACTTTAATAGCTAACCTCTCTTGCTTGGATAACAACTGCAAATAAGATCTATCTTATGCCAGATCTCACTTTTTGGTAGAAAGCTTCCAATAAGCTTATTTTATCCTAATAGCAGAAACTGTGCCGAGGACACCAAAGGACACATCCTACGTGACTGTCAGGTGTCGGTGGATTCACTGGCTTGCATACTGCTGGGGATCAGGTGAGGAGCAGAGGTAGGATGTTATTACTGGGCATAATAAATTCTCCCTATTGCCGAGGCATGTTGGGAGGATGATGAACTGTTGCAAAAGGAAAGCAGCAATCATTCCATTAATTCACTCAACAACCAGACTGCTCATCTACTGGGTGCCGGCGATGAGCAATGTGACTTCACACTGACCACAACTCTGCCCCAGGCTGTGGGGGGTGCTGAAGCAGAGATGGCCTTTAGAGCACCAACAGGCAGATGGTCCCCTTAGATGGATTAGAAATCAGCCTGCTGTGCTGGTGGTTTGCTTTACTTGGAAAGAAAACAGATGTGTACAGAAAGGGGAAGCTCTAAAGGAAAATGAGGGAGTACAGGCAGCCCCTTCATTCTACCACCAGAAGTGGCCGGTATGACCATGGGTCTTCAGAAGCTGTTACCACAAGAAAGGTCTTGATCTTGAGTTAAAGACACCCAAATTTATCCCGTTTCCATGCTAGGGCTATTTATCTAAGGAGTATGCCACTGGGACAAACGACTTTTAGACAGACCTCACTGGACAAGAAGCATAACCATCCCCAGCCCAACGATGACACAAGATGTGAAGAAGGACAGCTGGTCCTACAGCCCCATGACATGCTCTTCAGAACGAGACAGCCTTCTGGACCCCTGGAGGCTGGTCTGGCCCCACAGGGTAGATGCCTGCTCTCAGACTCAAAGCATGCTGCGGCCAGTACCCAGGCACCACCTGCCCTCAGGAGGGCTAGGCATGGCCCAGGGACAGAGACAGGCAAGCTCATGCATGGGTTAGTATCACAGAGGGTAGTACCATCACCACATACAGAGTACCTGGGAATAACCTACTTTGAGGGCTCAAATGCAGATAGGTCTTCTGCCTTGGGCTTGAGGCTAAACCAGCAAAATAAAATGAAGAAAAACAAAAACATACCCTGTGATATCAACAATGCCACATGTGCCATTTGCAAAATGCTCAGACAGGCCTGAAATTGTGACAAGTGACTTCATTTGTTTGTTTTTATGGCTTGGAAAAAGGTCTCTTCGGCTTTCAGCATTCCAGGTTCCTGTGGCTGAGGGCCCAGCTCACCGCAGCAGTAGCAAAGATGAGACTGTTCCGGGTGCCCAGATGAGGAACCAGGGACTGGGGTGGGGGGCCTGCAGCAGCTCCTTTGAGGACTGACTGGCTCACTAGCCCAGCTGTCATTTTACCTGTCAGTTCCCTGGCTGAGTCCTCACTTTAGCTCTCCTTTTGCTAACTGTTTAATAATTTTGTTTTGGAAGGGAAACCCAGTAAATGACGGGAGCCAAAGGAAAGAAGAATGTGGAATGGGGAAAGGCCTATCTTTTTTGGTTATGCTATTAAAAGGAATTCTAAGGGTGCCTGGGTGGCTCAGTCAGTTAAGCGTCTACCTTTGGCTCAGGTCATGATCCCAGGGTCCTGGGATCGAACCCCATGTTGGGCTCCCTATTCAGCAGGGGGCCTGCTTCTCCCTCTCCCCGCCCCCATCTTGTGCACATGCACACACACCCCCAAATAAATAAATAAATAAATAAATAAATAAATAAATAAATATCTTTAAAAAAAAAAGAAAAGAAAACAGATACCTGGGACACTACTTGAAAGACTGAGATAAAGAGTAAAAAATTAAACCTATCATGATGGAAACTCAATGAACAGTATGATCTTTTTTTTTTTAAGATTTTATTTATTTATTCATGAGAAACACAGAGATGTGTGTGAGACAGGCAGAGACACAGGCAGAGGGAGAAGCAGGCTCCATGCAGGGAGCCTGACGCGGGACCCGATCCCGGGACTCCAGGATCACGCCCTGGGCCGAAGGCAGGGGCTAAACCGCTGAGTCACCCAGGGATCCCCGAACAGTCTTATCTTAATGACACCTTTTTAACAGGTATGAGCCTGACCTGGGCCATCAGTTAGGAGCAGATGAGTGGCAGGAGAGGCCATTTCTGCTTTGCCCAACATGAGAGAGGTACACTCCTGGGCTGACATGTATACCCAATGTTACCATCTCTAAAATTGCTGAAAGCTCAAAATATCAGTAGAAAACAATCTGAAACTGCTAGCAATGGAAATGAAGTCTCACCTTTTAAAACATTAAGGTTCTTCTAGACACTAAGTATGAAAAAAGTTAAAAATTCAGAATCTGGTTCCTTTAAAGCAAGAACAAAATTTTTTTATAGTCTTTGCCACTTAGAAACCCAAAAAGACTAGAGGAAGAGTGCATTCTCAATAGCTTCTGTTTCATTTTGCTTTCTCATGAAGTAAGGCAGCTCCCTGGGCAGAACTCCCCTTGGCTTAAAAGACAAAAATGCTTTACTGCTAAATGATGGATCAAAACCTGTCTCGTAACAATGATTCATTTCATCAGAGCTTTTAACACAGGCTCCCCTTCCATCAAGCCAATGGGTTCACTGTCACTGGTGGATTAAATTCCCTTTCTGGCGTGAGTTAAACAATTTCCTCAACTAAGTATGCATAAAAAATAACAGTCTGATGACTCGGCTACTCAGGAAACCAGATGCCAACCTCACATTTCATTAATGAATGTCCTGATCAGCAAAAGACAGGAGACTTGGTACCTTTTTGATAGTATTGTGCTTGCTGCTGGTGCCACCCCGGTCAGAGTTCTCGTTGTGCAGAATATCCAAGGCTGTCTCCCTCTCTTTGAGTTTCAAGGCCTCAATCTCAGTCTTGAGTTCATTGAGCTGCTCCTGCAAATGCTTGCTCTTCTCCATGTATTCCACTCTGCCGACAAGAGGACACTGTGTCATGGCTTTGGTGACAGTGAGACATGGGATCCAGGGTCTTGAAGCCTGGGGCCCACACCTCTGTCTAGCCACTCTCCGGCTGTGGGAGCCTGGACCGGTCACTTAACAGGTCTGAGTCTGTTTCCTCATCCATGATATTGGGATAATGCTCACAGGGCTGTGGTCAGAATTAAGTAAAATAAAGCACAGGAAAGCCCTCTGGTAAACCCTCATTAAGTGCTCTATAAATGCCCGTTACAATAGAAAGCTTTTAGTTCTGCACAAGTAATGACGCATGAATCAAGACTCCTGGCATCCAAAACAATCTCCTTGTCTCAACCTTTCTTGGGTAAGTGATTCTATTCAAGTGACCTCTTCTGACAGGTACTGGCCATATCCCTACTTGTTTTGGGATGTCCTCTCCTAAAGAGGGTGGAAGCTCACTCAGCCAACACCAGGAAGAGAAAGATCCCCACCATGGTAGATACTCTGTATCTGTGATGGTGAAAATCTGAAAATTATCTTCAAGGTGTCCAACTTAAGGGCATCAGGCAAACCATGCAACACAAACACCAGGAACATTCTGTAGTGATTCCTACGGTTGGTATGTGGAGTCTGTTGTGTGCACTGATAATAAAAAACACAAACTACAAAAAAGCAGGACCCAGAACAGGATGTAGCCTCACTCCAATCACAACCATGAAATGCTCCCAATGCCTGGTCAATGGAGAAAGGCTGGAGGGGGAACTCGGACAGCAGATACCACAGATTGAGAGGCTCATGGTTGCTTACCCTGGGCTCCAGGAGACACTGTCCCAAGAGAGCTATCCCAAGGATATTGGACAAGGTGGGAGCATAGAGCCTCAGATAGGCTTAGAGCTGAATCTGGGTTCTGTCCCTCATCAGCTGTGTGATGCTGGCTGAGTTCATTAAACACTGTAGATCTGTGTTCTCATTTATAAATGGTACACTGAAACCTATCTCTGATGTCAGCTTGATGTTAGTTAGTGGGAATGAAATGAGACAAAGCTAAAAAGCCCTGACACCCAGGCATTCACTGTATGGTTCTCCAGTGTGGTTCTCCAGCTGTGGCACAAATGGCCACTACCTATGGCTGGGAACCAGGAGGGGGCCTCAGTCATGTTTCTTCTGCAGTGAGAGTCCTTTCTGCCTCAGTTCTACCTCCACCAACCATGAAAGGAAGGAGGAGCACATAGCAGAAATTGCTATGAACAGGACATGCAGGGCTCAGCTCAGGGCTGCCCCATGTAGCAGTACTAGCCTGACGTGGACATTTGCTTTCCTTGGCCTTGAGCCTCAGTCTCTTCCCTTACCCTTGTTCTAGACATGGGAAGTACCATAGATCTCAACTGCTAGAGGACACAACTAGGAAACCTGTTATGTTACCATGTTAGAACATTATCACAGGCTTTATCACCAAGTGAACAACAGTCAGAGAATTTATTCTGCTACTCAGAGACCCTCGACAACCAGTCCTAGACTATAGATGAGGTTCTAAGCCACCGTAAACTCCAGGTCACCAATTAAGGATCACTGTTATCCTGGAAGACAGAGTGATGGTGTGATGTCCTTCACTTCTGATGAGGAAATTCTTCCTCCAGAGGGAACAGAGCAAGCCCTGCAGAGCTAGTGATAGGCTCCTGCAGTGACCCTCTGTCTCCCCAGGCCCAGATGGCCCCACTCTAGCTCAGTGGCTGGGGGCACAGAGGTCAAAGGGACTACATACTTTTCTTTCTCTATCTCCATGGAAAGCCGCTTCATGTCAGTATCCTTGAAGTCGAAAGACAGGCTGTCACCAATGAGATTGAAACTTGATATGTCGGGAGGCAACGGTGCTGGAATTGGGTTCATGGGCTATGAATGAGAAATCTCCAGTTAGGACGGTCAGGTTCTATGAGAATGAGAACACAGGGCACTGCTATGTTAACCACCTATCCTCCAGCAGCCACAGAGGCAATGGGCACAGCTCAGGCCCTGCCCCCCAGCACTACCACGGCCTCTTGTCAAAATAATCACCCCTGTCTCTCTTCCCCCAGTCTAGTCAAACTGGCTGCTGCCAGGTGATCAACCCCAAAGATCTCTAATCTAGGTAAATCATTCCTCTTCCCTTAAACCTTTAACAGCTTTTCATGCTCAGCCAAATTTAAACACAAACTCCCACTCACTTCTTTGTTGAGGCCCTGGGCTAGGAGGTGCAGATGCAGAGAGCAAGAAAGAGTCCCTAGATCTGAGCAGCTGAAAGTATCATTCAGTAAACAGAGGTGCTCACAGATCATCATGATTAAGTAAGGCAGACACTGTAGCCAGGGAGTGAACAGTAGCCGAGGGAGCTGGAGAAGGTGTGCTAGAAAAGATGCTGCTTCTGCTGGCACCAGAGGATATGCCAGAGGAAAAGGCTTGCCAGGCAAGAGGCCTGGTACTGAGCAGGGCAGAGAATGCTCAGTGAGAATGCTGAGGGTCTGTAGTGCCAGCATAAGGGGGAGGGTGGGAGGCCGGGACCAGGCCGTAAAGAGCTCCCCTGCATGCTAAGGGGGCTTGGAATTGGAAGGTGGAGCCAGAGTAAGGCTTGAAGCAGAGGATGAAAAGATCAGATTTGAGGACTTTCTCATCCCAGAACAAGGGGTCGTCTAAAATATGGGGCCAATCTACTTTAGCTTCTCCTACTGTTTGCCCTATCAGATCGTGAAGAGTACCATTTCTGTTCCTTTGCTTAAACTTGTATACACCTTGCTCTCCCCATATACATCATCTTTTTTCCAAGGCCCTTCTCAAATACTAGGATTTCTCAACCAAAGCCTTTCTAGATCCCTCTTGGCCAGATGGCAACTCTTTTCTTTGCTATGCATTAACATTGTGTTTCTGGTTCTGTTATGGCACTACCCTAACTCCGCCCTGTGAAAATCCTTTTTGGCTGTGTCTTCTTTTCCTGTTGGCAAGTTTCCTTTTTTTTTTTTTTTAAGATTTTATTTATTTTTTCATGAGAGACACAGAGAGACAGAGACACAGGAAAAGAGAGAAGCAGGCTCCATGCAGGGAGCCTAATGCGGACCTCGATCCCAGGATTCCAGGATCACACCCAGGGCTGAAGGCAGACACCCAACCACTGAGCCACCCAGGCGTCCCTGTTGGCAAGTTTCCTAAGGGCAGGATCTGCCTCTTTCACCCTTGGATCCTTGGCTGAGTCTGGGATGGCGTCTGGGAAACAGTAGAGGCCCAGAGCACTCATCTGAGACGATGACAAGGCCTGAGGCAGACTGTCTGTGTGGGTGTTGAACGTGGTGCTGAGAGGGGGCTTCTGGGGGTACTAGAACGTTCTGTTTTCTGATTTGGGTGTTGGGTGCATGGGTGTGTTGAGTTTGTGAGAATTCATCAAGCTGTACAGTGATAATTTGGGCACTTTTCTGTACGTATGTTATACCTCATCAAAATTTCCTAAAAGATGGGTGCTGAATACTGCTCTGTGGGTGAGAAGAGACACTGGTACAACCTTTGTGGAGCAGATCGCGATGGGAAACCTGACCCCACCGTTCTATTTATGAGAATTTATTCTGCCAGTACATTTACCATATGCGTGAAGATTTGTGCTCAGGGATATTTTCCGCAGTTTTGTTCACAACTGCAGAGGAAAACAGACTAAATACCCATCCATAGGGGCCTGCTTAAATGAATTACAATCCATCCGTACCACGAAATATGATTCAAAGGCTGATACGGATGTGCTCCTCCAGGACTTATTTATTTACTGTGTGAAGAATGTATAAAGTTTGCTCCAGTGTAGGCTTTATTTATTTATATATTTTTAAAAATTTTCAGTAATCTCTATACCCAACATGTAACTCAAACCTGCAATCACGACATCAAGAGTCTCATGCTCTACCAACTGAGCCAGCCAGGCGCCCTGTTCCAGGATACGTTTTAAAACCATGTGCATGGGGATCCCTGGGTGGCTGAGCAGTTTAGTGCCTGCCTTCGGCCCAGGGCGTGATCCTGGAGTCCCGGGATCGAGTCCTACATCAAGTTCCCTGTATGGAGCCTGCTTCTCCCTCTGCCTCTCTCTCTGTGTGTGTCTCTCACGAATAAATAAATAAAGTCTTTTAAAAATAAATAAAAATTAAAAAGCCATGTGCATCTCAGGTACCCAGTCCAGATGAGCCCTCCAATGACTCCGGTCCTGGCTGCTCTGCAACTGCCTGAGGAAGGACCATTGGCCCAATCAATCCACCAAGCCATGAGAGAGAATAAATGAATGGTTATTTTGAGCTATACGGCTGGCTTGGGGTGGCCTGTCACACAGTAATAGATACCAGAATAGATGACAATAGCAGACTGCCCACATTTCCCTCCCCCTCAGACCCTGGGCTGTTCATGTCTCTGTGTCCTGTGTGCCTCTTTGCTGCATGTATGAGTGTGCAATGCATGCATCTGTGCCCTACGCACATCTGTGCATTGGCTGAGAACACCATGCAGTCTCTTTCCCACCCAGCTAGTTCCTACTTACCCTTTAAGAGCCAGCTCAGGTGCTGTTCTATGTGCCTAGTGTCCCTACAGGCTGGGCTACATTCTCCTCTAGACTCCTGTACACCCTGTCTGAATACAGACTCTAAAGCTGCCTGGTATTATGTGGAACAGAACAGTTTGCTGAACTGGATGCACAGAGGGAGGGAAGGGAAGGGAAGAGACATTTCTATTCATCATGTGACCCTATTTAATTGAAGTCTGCCTCCTTGTCCCAAAATGAGTTTGGAAACTGGTTCTTATGTGGCAATAGTTCACTCTGTAGTATACAGAGTACCCCTGCCCAGAACGACAAGGCTGGTGTATGGCATACACAGGCAGCTGAAGATTACATTCAGCTTGGCATCAAGAGGCTAACCTCTCTTGAGGATAATTTGGGACTATATTACTTAAAATAAGAAAAACATTGCAGAGCTGGGAAAGGCCCTACTGCCTGCTATCTATGCAATCAGAGAGGTGACTGGTCCAAGGCCAAATGGCAGACCAGGTATTCTACCGAGCGAGGCTCCAGCTGCAGGCCTTTGGCATCACTCATTCTGCTGGGGCACCCCTAGGGGAACCAAAGGGTTGAGAGGGAAAGGAAGGCTATGAGGTCTGAAGCAGCTGCAAGTTGGCAGCCCCCAGCCAGGCTCACCGGGTATGTGGGCTTCGTGGTGATTTCCAGGAGCTTTTGCTTGGCTCTTCGCTCTGCTTCTCGGGCTTCCTGCAGGTCCTGCTTCAGCTGATCTGCCTCCTTGGCCCTGCAAGGAAAGGAGGGAGCCAGCTCAAAAATGAGACAGAGAGACGAAAGAGAGCCCTTTCCCACTATCCCTCTGGAGGTTAACCCCAAGGATGGCACCAGATCAGGCAAACAAGACCATGGGTTGGGGTGGAGGGGGACACATTATGTGAAAATCAGAACTTTCAAAGCAAGGACAACATTCCTGAGTAGTGTTCATTGCAATGGTAAATTTAAACCAGAAGAACAGGGACGTCAGTGGGAAGGAGTCAAGTTCAAACCTTTGCAGTTGGTAGAGAGGGAGTAGAAGTGGGGCAGGGGCTAGCAGCTTCCTCTGCTTCACTTCTGGGTGAGAGTAGGCTGGGCAAAGGTACAGTATGGTGGCTCAAAAGTCTTATAATGGATTAATGGAGGGCAGGATGTGAGAGAAGTGCTTCTTCACCGCTCCCAAGTAAGACAACTGCAGGCCTGGGGCCAACCTTAGGCAAGAGGACGACGAGCACCAACACTGAGGGCCTCACCCTGCAAGACACAGGACCCAGGGGGCCTGGCCCAACATGCATAGTTAATGGGGGGAAGGGACCTACACAAAGAAAGAAAGGGGCCCGGAACAGAGCAGGAAACAAAGAATCATATTCCCAGAAAGACATGCAGAAAATGGAGAGGAAACTGTAGCGAATACACCTTGGTAGCAAAAAGCCAAATTCAAGTGTTCTAAATCAATAGAGCCAAATGCTGGGGAATGTGCCAGCATTTATCTGAAGGCTGCAATACCAGAACAATCCAGAGCCTAGAATAGTCTTTGGAAAGTAGAGACTACAGTTCTACCCTTCAACTTGGTCATGAGCTGGCACATCCTGACCACAGACAGGATCCTGGCCCTCCCCTCCTATCTGCCTCAGGAGCCTTAGCACCAAGAAGGGCTGCAGGGAAGCAGGTTCCTGCCCCTTCTTTAAAGGTAAATAGTTGGGATCCCTGGGTGGCGCAGCGGTTTGGCGCCTGCCTTTGGCCCAGGGCGCGATCCTGGAGACCCGGGATCGAATCCCACATCGGGCTCCCGGTGCATGGAGCCTGCTTCTCCCTCTGCCTGTGTCTCTGCCTCTCTCTCTTTCTCTCTGTGTGACTATCATAAATAAATAAAAATTAAAAAAAAAATTAAAAAAAAAATAAAGGTAAATAGTTGCTGTTTCCCCACATGTCCCCCACATGAAAAGGGAAAAGAATCAGATTTTTTAAATATAAGAAGAGCCTCCTGATAGCTCCTCAGCTAAAGGCAGTCTGTGGCCATGCTTAACGGCTTTTCTGCACACACGACTACCAGAGGGACAGTAGTTTATCACAGACACAAGCATGACCAGAGGTCTGCTCAACAAGAGAACTGGGCTCCTGAGCCTTTCTGCTAATTCCAGCCCCCAAACTCCACACTGGCTTAAGCACCAGTCCACTAACCTGTCTAGGGAGGAGCCTCCCCCTTGCCCCAGAAGATGGAGAAGCAGCTTACGGACAGGTGCAGTCAAGCTCTGCCTTGGGCCCAGGTTACAACTGAACAGCCCCTCACCTGGGTCCCAGTGTCCAGGACTCCCCACCTCTAACCTCCTCTCTGACTCCTCAGCCATCTTCAGCGCCAGCACCTCGGCCTCTAGCACCTTCTGCTCCATCAGGCGCTTCTCTTCCTCTGTCCGAATGGCTGTGGCCTTGATGCGCTGCATTTCCTGTTCAGCCTCTGCGGCCTTCTGAGCCAGGAGTTTTGCCTCCTCCTCAGTGATTTGGGCCTTTTCTGCCAACAGGTCAGCTGTCTCCTCAGACCGCATCTGAAGAGAAAAGCGCTATCAGCTGGAATGGGGACCACATGCTTGTCATCCCACCCAGATCTGGACTCAGACACTCAGGTCAGTGAGAATGAGAGTGTTGGACTTCCTGCGGTCCTGCCACAGAATGTCCCATCAGATGACACTGATGCAAGGAATGACAAGACATACCCTCAACATTTTGGAAAGGCCCTTCAGGTTTTACCCATGGGGAGCAAAAAGCAAGCCTTTTTGAGTACCCATGTGAGCTGAGGCTTATGCTTTACGAGGGAGAAAACCAACTTTACCTTGTTCTTTCCTTTTAAATCAGTGGTTCAAACCAGCAGAGACTTTGCCTCCTGGGAGACAGGTAACAATGTCTGGAGACATTTTTGATTGTCACAAATTGGGGGTGAGGTGGTGCTGTAGGCATCCAGATAGGGGTCAAGGGCACTGCTAAACATCCTCTGATGCACAGGATAGCTCCCACCATAAAGGGTGATCTGGCCCCAGGGCTGGCTGAGAAGCCCTGCTTTAAAGGTGAGCTCTAGTGAAAGTGGGGCTTGGTGGCACATGAATTCCACCTGGGTCTGCTTCCACAGACATAAGTAGAAAGAAAAGACACTGATTTTTTTTAAAACTGAAATGTCAAAGTGATTGTTACTAATCTGCAAACGTCAGGAGGCCTAACTCTCAAAACCTGCTCGAGTCCCCATGCAGCCTCCTGGGGCCCAGACCCCCCAGCAATCACCAGAGCTTCATTGGCCATTGTTGCTTCTTCTTTCATCTGCAGCAGCCTCCTCTCCAATTCATCCCTTGTGCGCTCTGCCTCCTCCCTCATCTGCTTCTCTCGAGCAAGGCGCTGCCGCTCCATCTGGGGGCCAATGAAAGTGGCCACTGAGTCATGGGGCCCATGCTTACGGTGCCACGGGGGCCCAAGGACGCCCAGTGTCTAGAGTCCCCCCAAAGAGACCCTCTTTCCTCCCCTTTCCTTTAGGTCGCCGGTGTCATTCTTGTTACCCGCCACCCTCTTTCCTTCGAAACCAGCTGCAGGATCGAAAGCTGTGTCCCTTGAAACAACACCTAGAGGTGAGGGAACAAACAAAACGACAGAAAAGCAAGCCCTGCCAAGTCTACCTGGATCGAAGGAGGCATTTGCACACATCATGTGCTGAAATGGCCACCCTGCCAATAACCCTTTTTGTTGGTAGACCTCACATGGCTCTGTCCTGCAGTGGACAAGACACAATACAAGTTCCTTCTCCCAGAGACGGAGCGCCAGAAACCAACAGCTCTCCTCTGTTTGGATGAGCACCACCCCCCGCCGCCGCCATGTCATCCACACAGACCCCACCTACATCTCTAATTTCTTTCTTTTTAAAAGATTTTATTTATTTACCCATGAGAGACACAGAGAGAGAGAAAGAGAGAGAGAGGCAGAGACACAGGCAGAGGGAGAAGCAGGCTCCATGCAGGGAGCCAGACGTGGGACTCGATCCCGGGTCTCCAGGATCACGCCCTGGGGTGAAGGCGGCACTAAACCGCTGAGCTACCCGGGCTGCCCCCACATCTCTAATTTCATCCACAGTTGCTTGTGCCTCTGACCCAAGAAGATGGAAAGACTCTGCGCGTGAGGCATCGGTAGTTCACACATTGTGCGTCACAGTTGGGGGTGGGTGGGGGGTGCTGCAGTGCCACGGCACAGGCGCCCAGCCTCATGCAGGGGCAACTCCCAGCCAAGCTTGCAATGGGAGGGAGCCAAGCAAGGAATGCAGCCCTCACTCCTCCGTCCTTAAGGCGCCAGTACAAAGCCGATGCCACCTCCTGTGTCTTCTGGATCACTGTATTAATTGGGCCACATGCAGAGCCTAATAAGGGGAACAAGCACAGGACAAGTGCTATTCTCTGTGATCCTAGGGTATTAACTGAGTTCAAAAAGCGAAGCCAGAAGTGACCACTGCACTATTTTCTTCCTTAAATAGAGCACATTTATTTATCTCTTGCTTCAATTTTCTCCCAAACATAAGATTTTTAAGACTGCTGCTTTTTCTAAATACTGAGCCAAAAAAAAAAAAAAAAAGGCACTGGGCCTCGAAAGAATAATGCAAAGACAAGCAATAAAATACTGTAAATTCTTCTCCAATTTTCCTCTTGCAGGTCAGTGAAAACCTTGGCCAATTGGTTCTCTAATTTCCACTGCATTACAATTTCCATTAGGTAGATTACTGTTTCTCCATTATTCTCCACTTGAAAAAAAGCCCAGGCAACCACCTTCTCTTCCCAGCACTGCACTTTCCAGAGACCTCCACCCAATAATGAGGGACCACCTGTTTGCAAGGTGGTTTAAATTCACAAAGGCTTTTAGGTACAATGTGTCCTTTGATCTAAGACAGAGAAGACATACCATTAGCTCCAATGGACAGGTGAGAAAATTGAGGTCTGGAAGGTAAGTCATTTACTAACATCACATACTAAGTTTCACATCTAGTTCCAAGGTCAGTGTCTGTACCACCGGGCCACAAAGCCCCTGGCCTGTGGTTGCCAGATGCCAGGGACATGTCTCTGCCATTCTATAGGCCATGCAGGTCCAAGGTGTATGCATGTTATTCTCTGCCACAGCCCTGAGGCCTCCACACTCATTGACGTTTTCAGATCTCTCGCTTGTAAGCTTTCCCCAGCTGAAAAGAGGCCTAAGACCCATGCTGGCTCAGGAGCATTTGTTTGTCCGATACAACCCATTCCACCACTGTGGCCCTGAAAGCGTCCCAAACAGCTCATCTATAGTCTGCCGTTTCAGAAAGCAAAGAGACGGAACACTGAAAGCATGCTGAATCAAACTGGGCATTTCATTCTAAATCTCAGGGCAGGGAGCCAGCCTTGCTGGAGCACCCACATCAGAGAGCTGCACACAGACTAATGATTACACCTCTGAGCCTGCAAGTCCTGAGGGCAGCTGACTGCAGCTACTGCTACTCCATCTAGGAGTTGGTCCAAAACCACAGTGGGTATTCTCAGCAGTGAGGCTCAGATTAGTTTTATGGATTTCAGTGAGTCGAAATGGTTTATGAGTAGAAAACAACGATGCAGACTGTCCAGTCTGCCGATAAGTGCTCCGGGCACCTCCCGCCACAGGCAATGTGCTGCCTGGGCTGACCTGTGGTGGGGAAGTGCAGCTGAAGTCTAATTAGCATTCCCGCAGCAGCACAAGATGCTGTCATGCATTCTATCACCATCTAATTAGAAGAGGACAAGGCTGGGCAAAGGAGACAAGCAGACAAAACGAAAGTGAGCCAGGTAGGTGGACGGACAGATGGGCTCAGGCTTTGCCTATCTCTTCCCAAACCTGCATTAATCACACCTCACTTACTTAAGTGGGGAAATAACTAGAGATGTTTCTTTTAGATATGCTACTGGAGTTTATTCCTCATTTCCAGAGCGGACACCCCACCGGCAGGGCATCAGCCAGTAAAGATCCAACAGAAATAAAATAAGAGAAGGTGGCCAAACGACATTTGTCAGCCCACGACTGCTCCTTACCTTCTCAGCTAATACCACAAAGCAGTGACAACAGTGGTTCAGACACACTCTTGCTCACCTGCTTTCTAGCCTTCTCCTCCCTGGCCTGGGCTTTCATCTGCTGAACTTCCAAAGAATCAGCCTTCCTTCTCCTCATGAAAAGGTCATGGTTCCCAATACAGAGCTGGAGAATCTGTGTTCACAGAAGCAGTAGAAATGTTAAACCCATAAATTTACTTCACTGCTTACCAGCTCACCAGTGCTACAGAATCTTGGTCTTAGGGCTCTTGAGGGCAGCAGGAAACCTGAAAAGTAAAACACAGACTGAAACACCATGGCCCTCCCTACTAATGGCCTCCAGTGCTCTCTGCTCTGGAAATAGGCAAAATGGAGGTGCCTCAAGTATGCCAGGGGGCATATATCACAAGTTAAGAGAGGAACAGATGACACTTGGGCATGTCTTCTGGATGCATATCATTCTCCTAAGATGTGGCTCTGCAAATTAGGGAGGATAGGAAAGCTCATGCAATAGGTTGGGCTGTGACAAAAAGTTATTCACGTGGAAAAAAAGAAGCAAGATCCCTCCCTTATATCATACTCAAAAATCAACTCCAGGAGGATTAAAGACTTAAATGCAAAGATTGAATCCTTTCAATTTTTAGAGGAGAATATAGAAAAATATCTTTATGATATAGGATATCAGATAAGACACAAGTAGTACAAATGATTAAGGAAAAGATATACACATTTGTCTATATTAAACTTAAACATTCTTTGTTAAGACATTAAAAAAGGAGGAAAAGTATGCCACAAGCTGGGAAATGATAGAACCAATAAAGAATACAAACAACCCAGAGATGTTTAATAATAATAACCCAGAGAATAATAGCCAAAGGACATAAAACAAGTATTCGACAAAAAAGACAAGCTTGGCCAAAAAATATACAGAAAGATGCTCAACTTCATTAATAAATATAAAGATACACATTAGTATGACATTGAGATACCATTTCATACACACAATAGTGACAAAAGATTTTAAAACCGGATAATATAAAGTGAGGAAAATATAAAGCAAAAAGAGTTGTACCCACTGCATTGGGTCTGTCAATTAATTCACCTTCTTTGGAAAACAACATGGTGTAATCTTGAATTTGGACATACACTACAGACCTGCGACTTGTACTCCTCAGCAGATATTCTCTAGAGAAACTATTGTCTGTGTACAGCAGGAGGCAGGTACAAGAATGCTCACAACAGCCTTATTAAAATGGCAGAGAAATAGAAAGCATTTAATTATTCATCAATAGGTAAATGGCACACACACACACACAAGAAGATTAATAGCAGTGAAAATAAAGGGCTCATATCTTGAAGCATCAACACAGATACATCCCAGAAAATAATGTTATATTTAAAAAAGTGACAGAACATAGACAGTTGACAGCACCTGGTAAACTTCAAAAGTTCACAAAACTTAGTAGTGTTTTCATTTTGCTATATATGAAGTCAAGGTCCAAGGAAAAGCAAGTGAATAATAGACACACAGCTCAGAATGGTGATCACTCTTTGGGAGGAGGGCGGGGGAAACCAACCAATAGGATGTTAACATGAGGGGTTTAACAGTATTAGAAATGTGCTGTTTCTTAATGCTAGGTAGTGGGTATGTAGCTGTTTATTTTTGCCTCTCTTTATACCTTATATACACATTATACTTATCCTTTTATATGTATAAGGTACCTCCATAAAAATAATTTTTAAAAACCCCACATCACAAAAAGTTTAGGTTTGACTTGTTAGGTTATGCTAAAGGGAAGAGTCTTTGAAGGTCTGTTGGCAAAGTGTATAGCAAGTGAGCTATCGTAAGAGGTCACTCCAATAATCTCTCAAAAAAAGGCAGTCGGGGGATGCCTGGGTGGCTCAGCGGTTGAGCATCTGCCTTTGGCCCAGGCCATGATCCTGGAGTCCCAGGATTGAGTCCCACATTGGGATCCCTGCGTGGAGCCTGCTTCTCCCTCTGCCTAAGTCTCTGTCTCTGTCTCTCTCTGTGTCTTATGAATAAATAAATAAAATCTTAAAAAAAAAAAAAGGCACTCGGTTTTTCAGAAAAACTACAGTCATCAGCAACAAAACCCAGGATCAACTTACCAGCTTATTAACACGAAGCTTTGAGGAATTGAATTTGAAGACATCAATTTTCTTATCCAATGGTTTAATAGTAAACTGAAAAAAGGAAGCAGAAAACAGTTTCAGTCTGACAGCTTAGAGTGTTAGCACCAACTGGGAAATTCCACAAAAGCAGCAACTACACTGGCAAAGATCCAGCAAAAGGCTATGCCTTGTCCTGGCTTCCTGGTGCCCAGGCACTAAACTATGGTGAATTATAAGTAGCTGAGGGCGCCAAGTCTCTGGCTGTGGAAGTTCAGGATGCTGGAAGGTATGTTGTCAGCACCATCTTAGGCTTGGAAACCTGAAATGCCAGCCCTCGACGGGCCACACCATAAGACCAATACTGGGAAGCCGGCTGTAGAGCCATGTGCTCAGTTCTGCCTTCAGGAAGCTCACTACCTAGCTGGAACTAAACTAGTGACAGTCAGTTACTGGAGAAATTATATCATCTATTGTGCCTCATTGGGTGGCACAAATCACAAATGTCATGGGGGTTCAGAGTAGATCCACCCTAAGTAGGAGGGGAACTTCAGCAGGTCATAGACAAAGAGTATGACAGGGAAGCTAAAAGGCTGGACATAAGGCCATTCAAGACAGGACATGCAAAAGAATGAGGCAGAGATCAGGAAATGAGCATTGTGTGTGTGTGTGTGTGTGTGTGTGTGTGTGTGTGTGACATTATTAGCTCTCTGATGACTAAGATGATACCATGAGCTCAGACTGGGAGGAAAGCAGGGGTGGGCTGCAGGTGGACAGTCAGAGGAAGTGGGGTTTGATGTGGCACCATACAGATCATCACTATGGGTTTCTGAATGTGGGGATTATCAGCTGAAAGCTGTTTATAAAAGGAATAAAGTGTGAAGAACAGACCATGGAAGAAGAGGGTAACAGTTCCTGAAATCAAAGGGGAGAGAAAGCTGAGTGATAAGGACGGGCTTGGTAGCAAGAAAGGAGATGCCAGGCCAGACCACTAGGCAGGGAAGCATATAAAGAACAAATGGTATCACTGTTCACAACTGTTCCTGATCAGACCAGACAGATCTGCAATTTCAGATGCACTTAAAAAATGGGTATCTATTCCCCAGTAAGTCTTGCTAAGCAGACAAATGCGTTTGGGAAGATAAACTCTAGGGTATTTCTTCCTCATGTTATTTTGTCTAAGGAGCGGTTAGCACACTGAGGAAAATGATCGTTGGGTTAGCTTTTGGTCAAACTAACTTAGAAGCACTATTGTTCTTGTGGAGGCTGCTATTTGAGAATTTTGTGAGCTTATTTTTGGCTTTGAAGTCAAACCCAGGAACTGTCAGTGGGAAACCACAAGTAGTGGGGAAACCACAGGCTCTGCACTGTGCTGGGATGCGCACAGAGAATCAATGGATCACTTAAAATAAACCAACATTTCTGTTTTGACAGCACGGCTGTCATGCATAACTACTAAGACTACTTCCTATTATGTCAAGTCAGCTTGAGGTCCTCTTACTGCATGAGTTATTGACATGATGGAATGTGATGGCACACTGCCCCTGGAGAGGGTATATTAAGAGTTTATTGTACCAGGCCATACTAGGGGAGACTTTAATCCTTGGGTTCTGTGAAAAACGAGTGTTTTGGGAGCCTTTAGCACACAAATGTGTGGATATGCAGTAAACAGACTTTATGAAATTAGAGATGAAAAACTACCATGCCATAGCATACCTACTGCTTTAAGTCATGTGGAGCTTTTAATTTAAGTCTTTATTTATTTTTTTTTTTCCATTTTTAAAAATGTTTATAATTTAAGTCTTTAAAAAAGAAATACCTAAGTGCTCTTCTTCTGGGCTACTTACAGAAAATTTGAAAGCCAGAATGTTTTGAATTAAGAAGCTCAATCTGTCTCATCGAGCATGGCCGAGTAGATCTCAACCATGTTATTGGAAACCAGAAGCCTGGTGTTCCTTTTCTTGAGTTGCTATTAGGGATGGGAAAACAGGAAATCTGCTCAGGGTGGGGGCTCTGCAGGCAACAACATGAGCCATCACTGTTCCTCACTCCACACTCAGCTTCCCAACTGTGCAGGCACCAGCAACTGAGCACTGTCTGGGCCAGCGCCTTCTGCCCAATGTCCTGTGCTCTCAGGACTCACCCTCAACACCCCCTACCAGAAAAACACCTCCCCACCCTTGCCAGGGCTATGGCTTCAGGAAACATAGAGCTCAGCCCCTGCTATTCCCAATCACAGCTTACCTGATCCCTCTGCATCTCTGCTTCCTTATGTGACACAGATACCTCAAACCTGACCCCTACTCTTGTATGTTCTCAGGAGGAGGGAATCAGAATTGAGGCGAGAGTGCTCATAAGTGGAAAAGTGAAAAAGCACTGGATCATCCTCAGGTCTGTCTTACAGCAGCCAGGCCCTCGCTTGACTATAACTTCCCTGAGGGCTGAGACTGGATTTTCTAGATCTTTGTTTCTCCTATGAAACCTAACACAAAGCAGATCCTTGATAATTCCTTTGAAACTAACAAAGAACGAACTAGTGAACAAACAAACATAAGATTACAGTGTTTGGGAAAGGTCACCATCCTATATAGAAATATCTGACTTCTAACTTAAAGTGTTCAGCTAAGTTATCCAAATTTAATTATTCTCAAATTCTCACAAGCAGTTAGTTCTGATATTCTTACTTAATTATCACTGAGACAGACAGACAGACACACACACACACACACACACACACACACATATGGGGAGCTAAATAGATATCCCCACCACATGTATCTTCAAGCACTGGACACAGAGAGAGAGGGCTTAATGCCTACTATACTTAAAAATACAAAGAGAATTTCTCTCTAGAAATAGAAAGCCTAGTATAATAAGAAGAGGTTACTTTCTGGATTGTTTACTATTCTTTGGAGGTAAGTCTTGACAAGTTGAGTTCCCCAGCCTCTTGTTAGTCAGCAGGGGGGTTTAGGGATGCCATTTGAAAATAGGATGCCAATAGTATTCTGTTAACAGAAAACAAAAACCAAAAACCCAAAGCCTGAGGATTAAAGGATTTTACTGGTAACAAGGAGAAGTCTGGCTCGGGACCACTATAGCAAGGAGGAGAGAGGGGGAAAGTCCATAAGCTGCGTGACTGGCCCATCTGCATGCGAAGCATGTCCTACCTCCTTGTCGCTGTATGAGATATTACGGATTTCATTCCATGGGAAGGAGATCTTGGGGGTCAGCCTGTTCTCAGGGTCATAGATGTGAAGCCCCAGAGCATCCACTCCAAGCAGCAACTCGGTGCCCTTTTTATTCTGTAGATTGAACAAAGATCAGTCACTATCAGCACCGGTGGAAGTTTGAAATTTTATTCAACTTCCTAAAGAAACTGGCATACACTGTTATATCTGACGAGTTCCAACAGGCCTCAACAGAAGTCACAGCTATTGTGTAACCCAGGGGGCCCCCAGCTTCCTAAATTGGGGCAGGCAGAGGCAAAATACAGTTCTCAGGGCTCATGTCCCAGAGACGGGTCACTGGGGCCTTCTGTTACTGGCTCGATGGCTAATATAGCAGCAATCTAAGCATTGTTACCTTCAATTAAATACTGTAGTCATCCCCTGCCCCCCTTCATCTGTGGTTTTGCTTTCTACAGTTTCAGTTACCAAGGTCTGGAAGCAGATGATCCTCCTTCTGAACTACCATTAGGTCAGTAGTAGCCTAATGCTACATCACAACACCTATGTGATTCACTTTACTTCGTCTCTTCATGTAGACATTTTATCATCTCACATCATCATAAAAAGAGTGAGTACAGTACAATAAGATGTTTTGAGAGAGAAAGAACATGTTCACATAGCTTTTATTATACTATACTGTTATAACCGTTCTTTTTTTGTTATTATTGTTATTACTCTCTTACATTGTGCCTAATTTATATATTAAACTTAACACAAGTATACATATTTTAAAAAAAACATATTATAGTATACATAGGGTCTGGTATTATCCACGGTAGCAGGCATTCATGGGGGGGTCTTGGAAAGGTACCTCTGTGGATGAGGGGGAACTATTATAATCAGGTTATCATAGATGTAGAATAAAAATCTGTAGGATTAAAAAAACAAAAAAAAAACCCGTAGGATTAAACATCTCTTACATTAAAAGAAAACGTAGCTGTACTACCAGAAGGAAAATTCTTTTTTTTTTTTTTTTAAGTAGACAATATGCCCAGAGTAGAGCCCAACGCAGGGCTTGAACTCATGACCCTGAGATTAAGACCTGAGCTGAGATCAAGAGTCTGACACTTAACTGAACCACCCAGGTGGCCCACTAGAAAGAAAACTCTAAGTGCTGGGATCAAAGGGTTTTCTTTTTTAAAAAAAAAAACAGAATCCTATTTATTTACTCATGAGAGACACAGAGAGAATGAGGCAGAGACACGGGCAGAGGGAGAAGCAGGCTCCCTGCAAGGAGCCTGATGTGGGACTCGATCCCGGGGCCCAGGATCACATCCAGAGCTAAAGGCAGATGCCCAACCTCTGAGCCACCCAGGTGTCCCCAAATGGTTTTATTTTATTTTTTTTTAATTTTTATGTATTTATGATAGTCACAGAGAGAGAGAGAGAGAGAGAGAGAGAGAGAGGCAGAGACATAGGCAGAGGGAGAAGCAGGCTCCATGCAGGGAGTCTGATGTGGGATTCGATCCCGGGTCTCCAGGATCGCGCCCTGGGCCAAAGGCAGGCGCCAAACCACTGCGCCACCCAGGGATCCCCCAAATGGTTTTATTTTATGTTAAAATGTATTCTTAAGTGTAATAAAGCAAATATAGTAAAATGTTAATTATAGAACCTAGACAGTGGGTATATATGGATATTCACTGTAAAATTCTTTCAACTTTCTTATATGTTCAAAATTGTTTATAATAGAATATTGGAAAAAATTTACCAGAATGAATTGTATATAAATACCTCAGGGTGCCTGGGTGGCTCAGTCGGTTAAGTATCTGAATCTTAGTTTTGGCTCAGGTCATGATCTCAGGATCCTGGGATCAAGCCACAGGTCGAGTTCTGTGCTCAGTGGGGAATCTGCTTAAGATTCTCTCCCTCTAAAAAAAAAAAAAAAAAAAAAAGATTCTCTCCCTCTTCCCCCCTCCCACCCTTCCTCAAATAACTAAATCTTTTAAAAAAGAAATTATACCTCAATAAAGTTGTTTGAAATGTTAACTGATTGTACATATGTTGGTTGGCAGTCAGAGTAGACACAGAGCAAGTGTCCTGGACCCCCAGATCACTGACCCAGCTATGCACCTGGAAGCTACATCCTCAGGCTGAAGGCCCATACACCTGCACTGTGTGGTGTGGCCTTTGTGTGGTAATAGAAGGAAGCTCCCTGTACAAGGACTTAAAGCATCTGACCTGTTGCTGACAACTAGGAAACTGAACCAGACTCAAGGGCAGGAAAATAGGTCTGCAAACCGAGAAGGTGCTCAGACTGTGATAAGAAGGACCAATCTAACAATAGGTGTCAGGTGGACAAGTGAGTGCTCCAAGATAAATCTTTTTACTCCTTCAAAAGCCCCCAGGTCCGGTGCTATTACCAAACCTTGAGAGAGATTCCTCTGTTTGCCTGAAAAGCTCTTAAAATTACCGCACTAACACAAGTGAGTCTTTGCTTTTTGTTTTGTTTTTTTAAAGATTTTATTTATTCATGAGAGACAGAGAGAGAGAGAGGCAGAGACACAGGCAAAGGGAGAAGCAGGCTCCATGCAGGGAGCCCGACGTGGGACTCAATCCCGGGTCTCCAGGAACATGCCCTGGGCTGAAGGCAGGCGCTAAACCACTGAGCCACCCAGGCGTCCCACAAGTGAGTCTTTGTACTTTTAAGTGCTGCGGTACAGTTTGGAAAATGACGTAATTCATTATGTTTGTGACTAGTTTAAATTAAAAAAAATAAAAAAGGATTCTACCCTCTGCTTCCTATCATGACTCCCAACACTTCGAGAGAATAAACAAAGAGAGGCAGGATTCAAGCAGTCTCTGTTAAATTGTTTTAAGCACATAATTTTCTTAGTTGATGGTGAAATCAGGGGAACTTGAACACAAAAGACACTAAAATATCCATTAGCCGTGTCTACTGTGTAATACAAAACAAATACACACACACAATTGTGTATTTTAATCTGCTATAGAAATATTTCCTAGTAAGAAACTTTTTTAAAGGACTGTAAAACACTACTTTTCTAGTATCTAGATGGTGGGCATATGGGCCAAGAGGAATTAAGTGGCCAAAACCACAGAAATGTGTTAAATTAGTCTGACCTTAAACAAACCAATCAGCAGATAAAAATTAATAAAACTTAAGAAAGTAACCTTTTGCGTTAATATAGAAAGTCTTTTAGGCACTTGTTTACTATATGAAATAACAGAACTTGCCAGTATAATTTTATACAAAGCAATCCATTAAAAAATTTGTATTTAAAAAACAAATCAGGTAGAAAGCTATCCTACATTATTTAAAATGTATTATAATTTACTTAAATTGCATACAAAATTTATAGGAACCCAAAAAAGGAAAGCAAACCATAATTATGGTATGAAAGGTGAGCCACTGAAGCGCTGGATGGCTCAGTCAGTTAAGTGTCTGACTTCTGATTTTGGCTCAGGTCATGATCTCAGGGTCCTGGGATTGAGTCCCCAGCGTCCCTGTGCTGGGTGTGGAGTCTGCCTAAGATTCTCTCTCCCTCTCCTTCTGCCCCTCCCACCACCCCCCTCTCTCAAAAGGAAGTAAGGAAGGAAGGCAGGCAGGCAGGCAGGCAGACTGCTGTGGGTGATTGTTTAACATCTACTTATCTGCAATTTGGAACCAGCAATAGAGTACCTGAGCCAACTGCATGAATTCCTCTGGAAGGAGCTCCCATGTGCTGCATCTAGCAGCAGAACCTCTGGAGAAAGAGGCTCAAGAGGCTCACAGAGCCAGGACTGAAAACAGAAGCCTCTGGTGCAGAAGCAGTGAGTTCCCAGAGGACAGTGGGACTATTAATGGTCTAAATAGAAAACCAATTAGCCTGCTAGTGAGAACGAGAGTCCTACCCAAACAAATCAGTAAGCAGCTTTACTCTTCCTTGTGGCCTGGGGGAAGAAAGTATTTACAGGTGCTCTCTGTGGGCCAGATCCCAAAGAGCCAGAAATAATCAAACCTTACACTCAGAGCATTCAAACAGGTTTCTGCTGAGCATAGGACCAGGCCCAAGTCCCCTTGGGGGCTCAACTGACAATTAATTACCTAGGATCTAACTGAAGTCCAAAAATAGAAAATGAGACTATAAGACCCTCTCCCCTTCCTCTTCTCTTCTCCATTGAACCATTAAAGAGTCTGCCACCCTGGAAGAAGGAAGTAACCCATTTTAGCAGTCTGCATCTGATTCAGTCTCTGTTTATACACAGGGAACTCAAAGAGGCTTCAACACACCCGGATTGCAAAGTAGTTCACACCGTACATCTCCAGGTCCTGAGCTATCTTCAAATATTCCATTTCAGCTTCATCCCTGTGAGGAGAATGAAAGACGCTGTCACTGGAGCTAAGTGAGAAAACAGAGGGCGGGCCAACCTGTGTGCCAGCCAGAGCAGATACCAACAGAGCTCTTCCCAGCCCTAAGTCTATGAAACACACCGAGGTCAAGCAGAATTTCCCATCCCCATAAAAGCCAGAGAACAGATTCATTACAGTGTCTCTTGGCTTCAATTTCATGCTTTGTCCTTGGTAAATAATGATACTCGGCTCAAGGAATTCAAGAAAGCACGTGGTATATTATCTTCACCTCTCAAATGGATTTGGATATGCAGAATTAAGTTGTGGCTTTATTTGATTGTGAACTTTCTTCACCTAGGTTTTGGTATTCAAACAATTCTCTCTGAGAGCTACCTTCCTGACTTTTATTTCTTTGGGTGCTGTTGGAGGTTAGGCCAAGAGCTATCTGGGCTGTAAAATCCAAGCCAGGTCACCTATTTCTAAGCTATGAGTCAAATTTAAAGTAAGCTCTTAAAGCAGCAATGACTTGCAGAAAACTTCCAAATAGGTACAATATTGAAATATTTTAACTTGATCTCGCTATGACCTTGCCTCTTGTCTTTCTCCAATCTCAAAATGTTCTCAAATGAATTTTAAAAATTCAGCCTAAGAGAACATACAGTGTTAGCAAGCATGTGGAGCAACTAGAAATCACACACACTGCTGATGTAAATTGCTATAATAACTCTTGAAAAATTGTTTGATGTTATTTTATTTTATTTTTTGATGATGCTATTTTAATAGCAAAAACCGAAAGACAGCCCAACACCCTCAATGTCCATCAGTAGTACAATGGATAACTCACGCTTTATTAATATAGTGGAATTCTGCACAGCAATGAAAATGAAAATTTTACTGCTGTTACATACCACAAACCCAAATCTCACAATATGATGCTGAGTAAAAGAAGTGAGACACAAAAAATAAAGGCTGTCCCACTGCATTTATAAAAAACTTAAAACAGGCACCACTACTCAATGGAATTAGGGATCAGAAGAGTAGTTAGCTTTGAGCAGGAAGGATGGTGAGTTAAGGCAGGGGGGTCATGTGCTATCGTCACCTGGTATTACACGGTATTTTCACTTTGTGATAATTCATTGAGTGGTACATTTATGACTTGTCCACTTTTCAGTACACAGATTTTTTATTTTTTTATTTTATTTTATTATTATTATGTTTTTAATTTATTTATGATAGTCACAGAGAGAGAGAGAGAGAGAGGCAGAGACACAGGCAGAGGGAGAAGCAGGCTCCATGCACCGGGAGCCCGATGTGGGATTCGATCCCGGGTCTCCAGGATCGCGCCCTGGGCCAAAGGCAGGCACCAAACCGCTGCGCCACCCAGGGATCCCAGTACATAAATTTTTTAAAACAAAAGCACATTATAGGAAGTTGATTTGGCGAAGAGGATGGTATTTTAAAGGCTAATGAAAAGATTATCAGTTCCTACAGTGATCAGGGAAATGCTAATGAATACTTAAGATTCAATAAGTCACCTTTTAGATTACAAAAATTAGATTGATAAAAATGAATATTGGGGAGAGAAATGCGGGGGGAAGACATGCACATACATTGTTCGTAGGTAGGTAAATAAATAAATCTTTCTGGAAGGCGATTTAGTGGCACCTGTCAACACAAAATGCTCACATTCTTTGACTCAGCAACTCTTGCAAAGAATGTATCCTCAGAACTACTCATTTAATTATATAACAATATTAGACTGTACACTGCAGGAAGCAAAAATCTATAGCTTCTCCAAATGTCATCAGTAGAAGAATGGACAAAAAAGCTATGGGATATCCATACACTCTAATCCTTAACATGAAACTGAATCACCAATGAATGTAATGGGTCTGTACATCTGGACAGACTGTGCATGCATTAGAAGAAGGACACAAAACTGAAGGCCAGCTACTCCCAGCTCTCCCTTTTCCTTCTATATACCTTGGTACTGCATTTTGTTCAACAAGCATGTCCTAATTTTGTATTCCAAAAACAAAACAAAACAACAAGAACAACAAAAAACCCATATGGAAATGTAAACCCATAATGAAGCAGCCTCACCTGGCTCGGCCTCGGTGCTCTGCGTACCAGGCTGTAATTCTCTCCTCCCACATTTCTGGAGTCATTTGATACAGATTTATTACCTACCAAAAAATAGAGTGAAACAAAAAACCCACACACAAAGAAAATTTGGGTATTGTTTGCCATTTTTATAATTATGCATCATTTTTACAGAACAGCAAAGCTATTTTTAAAAAGCCACATATAGGGAGCCAGTAACATTGCAGAGGTGGGTGTGTAAACAAGCGCCATTCAATCTGAGTCACAACTTAGAAGGGTGCACCGTTACTCAGGCCTAAGTGCACCCCTTGCCCAGCTGCAGCCCCTCTTTCTCGGGCTGTGCATCCCAGAGGGAGAAGCTCGGACAAGCTCTGTCAGAAGTGCTCACTAATCTTGGGTCTGCTGGCTGGGCCAAACTGTATGTGCTGCTCCCTCCTTCTGCACAAAAGCCATCAAAGGAGCAGGGAAAGTCAGGGAAAGGTGAGAAGCAGGCCTTTATTACACATGACAGATGAGTGGAGCTATAAAATGGGGAGCAGCAAAAGGGAGGGAAGGCCTGCTTCTGTGGCTAATGGACAATAAAAACACCACCAAGGATTAAAAACAATGTCCACCCCAATTCATCTCTGTTCTCCCTGCCCCACTGCAAACAGCTCAGCTCCCTGAGCTGAACACATGCTGCTCCAACAGTCTTTCCTGGGAATCACCGGTGCTCACCCACTTTGAAGGAAACAAACATTCAAAGCCATGCTAGCTCTGGCAATGGTAAACAAACTTCATGAACCAGTGCTTTTTAATATTCTTAACAGAAATTCTACATTTCTTATTCACGATTGATTACAAAATATTTATTTAAATGTTTTTGCCAGGTACTTCCAATATTCCTTCAAGTCCCCCAGTTACCTTTTCATAGACCACATCTCCACTGCGTCTCCCCAAACGGGACTGATTTCTTACCCTTTTTGGAAGCAATTCCTCTTGGGCCAAAAATCCACGTTTGTGAACAGAGGGGTCGTAGTCACCATACTGGAAGGAGAAGAAAGGGAGGGCAAGTGATTGAGATTCTAGAGACAAATGCCATTTCTGAACAGAGCTCGACTCTATCTTATCCCCTCCCAGCTCGGGGAGCAATTCAGTTCCAATTCAGTTCCAATGACAAGTCAAGATTTCAACCTTGCTAGTTTGTTATCCTTGAATGAAAATACAAAGCTGATTATATCTATGAACAGAGTTGTATAATCCGTGAGGGATGGATGGGTGATGTGCTAATAAGAATGTGACATTTGTATGGAAATGTAGCTGTGTTTTCTAACCCACAAAGAAAGCAGCCACTACCAAAACATTAGCTTTTGAAAGGAAATAACAAAACACAACTGTGAAAGTTGTAATTAGCAACGTGTGATAAGAGTCTTACCTACAAATCCTTCTAAGTGGATGGTAATTGGAGCCAATTGCTAGGTTGGGAGCTGGGAATAACGCAGGCAGTAGTTTTAATACCTTTCATTCAGGCTCTGAAAAGTGCTTTGGAGAAATCTGATACCAATGCTGTCATTCCCATTGCACAAAGAAACGAGAAAAAGGTTAACTAATTTCCCTGAAGCTACAGAGCAAGTGACTAGTGGGGCCAGAAATAGGCCCTGTATTTTAATGTACCCATTCAGGGACAATAACTTGGAAATTCATATTCTGATTTAAGAAAAAATATCCCTGGGACGCCTGAGTGGCTCAGTCGGTTAAGTGCCTGCCGCCTTTGTCTCAGGGCATGATCCCCAGGTCTTAGGATTGAGCCCCATATCAGGCTCCTTGCTCAGGGGGGAGCCTGCTTCTCTCTCTCCCTCTGCTACTTCCCCTGCTTGTGTGCACACTCTCTCTCTCTATCAAATAAATAAATAAAATCTTTAAAAGAAGAAAAAAGAAAAAATCTCTCTTTCCGAGAAAACTTAAGTCTGACCAGGAATAAAAAAATGAAGGCATTTTTCTTTCTTTCTTTCTTTTTTTTTTTCAGAGAGAGAGAACGCACATGAGCAAGTGGGCAGTGAGGAAGGGCAGAGGGAGAGGAGAGAATCTTACACAAACTCCCCGCTCAGTAATGAGCCCAACACAGGGCTCAGTCTCTTGACTACGAGATCATGATCTGAGCCAAAATCAAGAGTCAGAAGCTTAAGTGACTTAGCCACCCAGGCGCCCCCCAAAATAAAGGTATTTCTTAGAAGCAACTATGAACATATTAAATATACAAATCAAAGCCTGTCTCTTGGGATTGAACAATGTTCATTAGCAACTTTAAATTGTGCCTTATTCCCATGCCACCCTGTTAAAAAAGTACTATGAATTAATTAATGTTTTCTATGAATCTCATCATTATCTTTCAAATAGCAGAATTGTACCACGCTATTTTATGAATGTTAAAGTAATTAACTTGTCAAATTTAAATATTTAAAATATGCCACAGTTTCTGTACCTCTGTCTAGGCATGTCTTCATTTAAAAAAACCTGAAGGAACCTGGTATCTCTTGATGTCCCAAAGGCCTGAGGATGTGATGAGCCAGTAACTGGACTGAGTTTTAAGGGCATTGTCTTGGGAGGGAGCTGCAGAGTATAGGCAGCGGCCTAGCTCTGGAAGCAGGCTGCTAAAGGCTCAATCCCAGCTCTTCCACTTAGTAGCTGTAATCTTAGAAATTTTTGTGTCTCAGTTTTCTCATCTGTTAAATGGGGGATAATGACACTATTTGTCTTACAGGACTTTGGGAGGATTAAATGAAATAATACCCATAAAAATTGTAAAACTATGTTTGACACATAGCACTCAATACAACCTGATATCAAAAGACAAAAACTCAGTGGTGCCTGGATGGTCAGTCAGTTAAGCAGTTAAGCATCTGCCTTCGGCTCAGGTCATAATCCCGGGGTCCTGGAATTGAGCCCCACATTGGGCTCCTCGCTCAGCAGGGAGCCTGCTTCTCCCTCTCCCTCTGCCTGTTGCTCCCCCTGCTTGTGCTCTGTCAAACAAATAAAAATCTTACCAAAAAAAGGCCAAAAACTCTGATTGCATTACCTCTGAGTCTCTTTCCTAATTTGTCACATGAGTGTTGGTCTTAGAGGATTTTGAAGGGGGGCTGGTCTGGAGTATCCCTCTGAGGCCTGGGACATCCTCCCTCTCAACTTCAGCTTTCTTATCTGAAAAGCCAGGGTCATAATAGTGCCTACCTGGTAAGGGGGTGATGAGGATGAAGATGATCTAGAGAAGCATTTTTACATAGTGCTTGGCTTATTGCAAATGTCAGTATTATCCTCTGCATTATTTATGACATTGGTCACTGTTTGCCTCTCTGATTTCTGAAGGAGTAGGATGCGAAAGCAAGCTGTTAGTTGCATTTGCAAACCTCTTAATGGTGCTGACCAAACTCTAAATGCAGAAGTAAGCAGATATGCAAAGTTAAAGTTGTAAATCCAGGTTCCAAAGGCTCATGAGATTAATGACCCACATTATCATACTGAGCTCCCAGCTACTTCAGTGATCAAATGTTACACATCTGAGCAATGCAGAGGCAGCTTAAGGAACTTCATCACTGGACTAACTCCACTTACAACATTAAAGCCACCTTGATGTGTGTGTCTGCTCTCAAATGTCTCCTTAAAAAACAAAAGGAGGAGAAAATCTTTAAGTGGTGGCAGTTGGTTAAGATAAAAGAAAGTCGTGCCACTCCGTAGATGGAGATGGCTGTCCCTCACCCTCTCTGTACACATGCATTCTAAAAACAGCCTGGAGTGAATTTACTTTAAAGCTAATGAAGTTTGGGTTTTTAGGTCCCCGCACCTGGGTAGGCTTGAATCTAATTTTATATTCACAATTTGGTATTCTTGCATTTAAAAAAGAAGCCCCCCCCCCAAAAAAGAAGCCCCTAAGTTCTATCAACTTTAGGCCCCACAAAACCTGGATCCACTCTAATATAAACCAATTGAATTTAAACTCAAGAAAGAAAGGAGCTCACCATTTAAAGGACTCTTGAAGTCAATTCTTAGGTTAAATAGAAACTTTTTCTGGATGTGAAATGCTATCCAACCTCTATATACACGGAAAGTTAGACCAAATGCTTTGAACAGGATTTCACAAAACAAAGATTTGATCAATACATACATAGAACAAATAGATTCTTACCACATACCAGTCCACTAAATTCCAGGTGGATTAAAGACTCAAACCTATAAATGAAAATCCATAAAAATACCAGAACAAAATATAGGATATGTGTACAACGGTTGGTGAAACCATTCTAAAATCACTCAAAACATAAAAAGAAAAAGATTGACAAATCTGATACATGTAAAAAGAGATAAAAGGTTAACACCCATAATATATGGAGCTCCTATAAATCATTTAGAAAAAGACAATACAGTAGAAAAATGGGTAAGCTCTAAACACTTGATTCACAGAGGAAAGAAATACAAATCACAAGGAAATCTGCGAAAATATTCTCAGCCCCTATGGTAATCAGGAAACGAAAACTTCAGGAAAAAAATTCCTTTTCTGTCAGATTAGCAAAAATTTTGAAAGACTATTAACATCCACTGTTGCTGAGGATGTAGAAAAACAGGTATTCTCACATGCTGTTCTTAAAAGTTAAATTAGAACAGGATGTGTGAGTGGCTCAGTGGTTGAGCATCTGCCTTTGGCTCAGGTCATGATCCTGGGGTCCTGGGATCCAGTCCCGCATCAGGCTCCCTACAGGGAGCCTGCTTCTCCCTCTGCCTATGATTCTGCTTCTCTTTCTCTCCGTGTCTCTCATGAATAAATAAGTAAAATCTTTAAAAAAAAAAAAAAAAAAAGTTAAATTAGGACAAAACTTTTGGAGGACAATTTGGCCATACATATTTAATGTTTTTTATTCCAATAAATACACAAAATTCACCATTGTAAACATACAATTCAGCAGTCTTTAGGATATTCAGAATGTTGTACAACTACTGCCACTATCTAATTCCAGAATATTTCCATCACCCCAAAAAGAAATCCCATACCCATTTAGCAGTGGAGCAGTGAAGTCCTGATTGCCTCCTCCTTCCAGCCCCTGGCAACCACTAAATCTACTTTGTCTCTACGGATTTGCCTGTTCTGGACGTTTCATATAAGTGGAATCACACAATAGGCAGCCTTTTATGTCTGGTTTCTTTCACTCAGCATTATTTAAATTTTAAAAGTTCTTATCCTTCAGCCCAGTTATGCCATTTCTTGGTATTTATTCTAGAGAAAGATTGTTCCTATGTGCCCAAAGACGCATATTCAAAGATGTGCACTGCATTTGTTTAAACAATAGAAGAAAAACAAACCTACATATCTACCAATAATGGGACATTTAAATAATCCACAGTCCCTCTTTTTCAGGAAATACTGTTCGGTAGTTTAAAAACGAGGTGGACAGGGACTCCTGGGTGGCTCAGTGGTTGAACATCTGCCTTTGGCTCAGATTGTGATCCTAGGATCCTGGGATGGAGTCCCACATGAGGCTCTTCACAGGGAGCCTGCCTCTCCCTCTGCCTATGTCTCTGCCTCTCTTTCTGTGTCTCTCATAAATAAATAAAATCTTTTTTAAAAAATTAAAAATAAAAATAAAAAAAATAAAAATTTAAAAATAAATAAATAAAAATGAAGTGGATCATCTATTCTAATAGTTTTAAGTAAAAAAGGCACACTGTATGGGAGTTCCTCTGGAGTAGCCACCTACAAGTGGAATTCTGGGGACACGGGGACGGGGTGTCCTCTCACCAGATGGGCTCCTACTGCATCCATCATTTTATAGGGATCAGGCCAGTTCACAGTCCCTTTCCATCAGCACATGGGCTCAAACAACGTTTGTCTCTTATTTACTAATCCTTGTCAATCTCATGAGTTTGAAATGTATGTTAGTATTGCTTTAATTTTTCTTTTTCTTGACTACCAGTGATATTGAACATCTTTTTGTATTTACTGACCATTCTCATGTTCTCTTCTTTTTTTTTTTTTTCTCATGTTCTCTTCTAAAAAGTGCCTGTTATGCATGCCTTTATACTCATATACTTTTTCTCATATACTCAAGAATCCTTTATATTCTGGAATATATCCACAATTCTGCTTGTAGAAATCTACCTTAAGCGGAGAAAGCTTTTGCACCTGTACACAAGGACTCATATAAAAGGATTTTCAGTAAGCATTGTTTATAATATGAGGAAGAAGGGAGCAACTAAACTTACCTCTCCCTTCAAAGGGGGATGGATCAGTAAATTAGGCTTACTCATCAATGGCCACCATATAGCAATTACAATCATCTACATCTACACATACAACATGATACATCTCAAAATTGATGTTGAGTAGGAAAAAATATCAATATCTAAAAATATAAGCCAAAAAAGGGCTGAGGGAATGTGCAAAGTATAGTACCATTTATATTTAACTTTTACCTCCTGGATATTCTCAAGCTGGTCTCCTCCCATCCAACTGACTACTGCCAGAGGTATGATCCTTAAAGCCTCTCACCAGGATAACCACCGCACAGCCTTCTAACAGGTCTCCCTGCTTCCAAATCTGCCTTACTCCAATCTGTCCTTCACAGAGCCACCAGTCCAAGTCCCTGCTCCGCTGGGTGTCGGGTATACTTGGACCCAAGCTCGAGCTTGTAAATAAACCCTTGTGTGTTTGCATCAGTGTCGGCTCCTTGGTGGTTTCTCGGATACATAATCTTGGGCACAACATCTCTAAACTATAATAACTGGCTCTGCACCACCCACACAATAAAGTTAAGACCGTTTATGATCGGGACCCATATAGACTTCTCCAGGCTTAATACTTGCCACTCTTCACCTATACTTTATGCATCCCCAACTTTTTAAGTGCCTGGCATCAAAGAGTACCAAGAAACACTAAGCCTCTTCTCCCACCATTCGTTTCTCTGAACACTAAGAGTCTGTCTATAGGTAAGCATTGCAAGACTGGTAAATTACATACCATTCTCTCCCAAAGTCATTTTTAATTAGAACACATTTCAAACACCAAAACCCAACAGGAGGCTTAAAACATTGCAAGATGGTTTGGTATGTCATGTGACTGGACCAAAAAAAACAAAAAAACAAAAAAAAAAAAAACACACACAAAACAACAAAAAAACCAAGCAACAAAAAAAACCCCAAACCCAGCTCAGATTTTTGATTCAAACAGTCAAACATAACTCAAACTCTAACCAAGAAATATGGTTCTTGTCAACTGAACCATGTGATTAATATTTGTATTTATACTTTGAGGGTAATTGTTTCTTTATGCTTTGGAATTAGCTGTGTCTATATCATTCGAACAGCTGAAATACTGTAATGAATACATTTGTGCATAATTACATTCCAAGTGTTAATGAGCCCAATTCCCTTTCACACCATACTTCTAAAGTTCTTGTCTGTTTCAGAAAGATTGTGGGAGAAAACAAACTGAATATTATGGAAGAAAACCAGTATAGTTTCCTGAAAAGTTTGGACTTATGTGACCCTACAAATGAATCTGGAATTTGTAGAAAGACAGTGCGTGCTATCCAGAGACCTCCCTACACAGGAAGGGCAAGAGTCAGGCCACCCCTACACTAGGGTTCTCATCCCAGCTCTACTCTCTAGTTCCATTCTGCTTCAAATCCCATCCATCAAGAAGTGGGTATAAATCCCATTAAAAAAAGAATTAATATAAAGTATTACGACTTTAGACAAATTACTAATTCTTTCTGAACCTTAAATTACTCATCTGCAAAATGGGCATAATGCTCTCAAGCTGTGGCTCACGGAAAAGACTAGACTGAGTATCACACGAAATATTCATGTGTGACAACACTTTGTAAAACTGTAAAACATTACAGGCATGTAAGATCTTTTTAATATTGTAATCAGAGATACCTTTTTAATGTTAACCAACAGTCCTAGCAACCGGAAGCACATTATAATAATCTTTAGTTTCTCAAATGCAAACTTGAAGCCATAGATCACCTTTATTTGTAAGATCCTGAAAATTTACACTGGAAAAAACAGTTAGAACATCCTCCTCCATATGAACCACATATGCTGTCTGTGAATCACTTTCATCTCTAAATTAGTAGGATCCAAATTAGTAGGGCTTTCCTACAGTGAAATCTGTTTAAGCAAACATCTGCTGGTTCCCTGAAAAGTTATTTTTTTCCACAGGTGGCCTTTGAATTTGTGGTCCAAAATCCATGCAAAGGAAATGTAGCCTTTGAGATTAAAGCCCTTCAAAGAGAGGTAGTGTCCTTGAGAGCTTGGGTCTCCTCTCAGCTGGGGAGAAAGCGTGCTAAAAAGGAACTAGGTTCTGGGCCAGGAAGTGCTCAGATTTGATGAGAATGACAATGACTGCTTCATCACTGTCAGGGCAATACTGATTGAAAGGACACATTTTTCCTGTTATTAATATTCTTAATCAAAGCATAAAAGGAAGCATATGTTTTAGTTGAATCAAGGCCCATTTTCTGTTTTTTTCAATTACTCATTTTTCTGGGCAGTGGAATAGGGGAGGCACAAAACAATCCCAAAGCCATGAATTCTGCCCATAGCTTTACCCAAGATTGTCCAAATGACCTTGGGCAAATTGCTAAGAGCAGATACTTGTTTTAGTGTCTGTATCTGTGACAGAGTTAACAATCCCTCCTCAGGCCTGGTGAATACTCAGCAAATATTAGACGAGTCATCAAATGGCTGAATTGATTCTGGTGCTTCTGTTAGTCTAACCAGCATGAACAGACTCCCCCACCCCCACCCCCAAATGACAGGCCAGTCATTTCCTGGCTTTGATCTGAAATTGTATTAAGCTACCCAAAAAAAGTGGGCTAAAAAGTTCAGAGTGTCTTACTAATTTTTATAACACCACAAGGAAATGGCTTTATGAACACCTCTAATGAAAAAGGAAAATAAAAACGGAACATATTATGCAAAATCACAAAAGTAATGAAGGTGCCCCAATTCTGGGGACCTTTTCTTATGCTGCAGTGGGAGGTAGGAAGCAGTAGGACCAAGTACAGGGGGTATCTGAGAGACATGAAGCACCCCTGACTGACCCTGTAGTTGGCCTTATGAAGACAGGACAAAACACAAGAGCAGTGGTCTCCTTCACCGCCATTCCCAATCCACAGTGATTTCTCTATGAAAGACTCACTGACAGCTCAACTAGGCTCAGGGCAGCCAAAAGGCCTGTCATCCCCAGACATGAGCACAGCTACCATGCTCATCAGGGGTGGATGAAGGAGGGCATTCTCTAGGCAGTAGTGTGGTTCCCACACACAGGGCTGCCGGTCCTCAGAAGATAAGTTTGGGATAAAGACCTGGGCCTTTCTGACCTAAAGGCTATAGTTTGGCCGAAACTGAAGACCATAAATTCATTTTCCCTGGTTAATAAAAAGACCGGCGACTGTAATTAACCACATGTGCATAATGAGATTACACAGATAATTCATCATAATCCTCACAAGATTATACAGAATCTGGGACAGTGATAATAGTTTCTGCAGCCCACAAGTCTTAAACGTCTCCTTCCTGGGGAAAGTCTCTCTGAAGCCTAGAAAACCCAAAGAAACAAAAGACTGGAGTGCTCCTGTGACACACATTAATGCCAAGGAGGAAGGCACTTTCCTTCTTTGAGCCTACCTTAGCCTGGACGGCGTAAGAAGCCAGGAGCACAGAAGCCTCGGGAGGGCAGTAGATCTTTTCATCTAAAATCTGCTTCTTTACCTAAAAGGGGCAACAAGGGAGACATGACACTGTGTGCGAGGAAGTGAGCTGTGCATGCTGGTCACAGCAGATGGCTGCAGGGTGTTCTAATGAGGGCTGCCAAACCAGTCTGTTAATGATTTTCTTACAAAGGGTACAATTTTTTTATTGCTGCAGACAGGTTGGGAGTTCAGTCACTGAGAAGTCATTGGTAAGATGACTACGCATAAAAGAAACCCTTATCTTTTCTGTTCATGATCAAATGCTGAAGAGGAAAAATACTTTTCTGGTTAAAATAGCGGCTGATATCTGGACTGTGACAGACGGAAGCTGTGAATTCCGGAAGTGTGAGGACCAGCTCTGGTGGTGATTGTGGCCTCAGCTCCTGCTGAGCACACACACCACTAGAGGAAATGGAGTCTACTTTAAAGTCTTAACACAAGGCAAAAGTCAGCAAGGCCACTGAGTTATGACTGCAGGAAAAAAAACCATCACATTCAAAATGCCTGCTCTAAGGAGAAAGGAAGCAATAAAGTTTGATCGATTAAACTCTTAAGTACATGTGAGGTCCAGGAAATATAATTCTTAAGCCATAATGTTGAATTAACATATCTCATTGCATTTAATTTCTTAGAATGGTGAAGCGTGTGATGTTCCAGACAGAGAGGCAAGAGAGCCTCCCGAAGTGGGGGCACACTGAAATAAACATAACAGGAAAGCCAACTTTCTTTTCAAAGATGGCAACAGTCACCAGATTCATAAAAGTAGTAAATTTTGCCTTGCTCAGAAGTGAAAACACTCTACCATTTCAGTATGAGGGAAAATTAAGTCAAAGTCACATGAAGGATGGGTACTGCTTCTAAACACTGATAAGAAAGCCATCTCTGTTAACGCTAGGACATTCTGGGGCCTAGGAGACTATTATGTGGCTTTATTCAAAGCACTGCAACTTTCTAATCCCTTGGTTTCTTTTCAAAGAGGAAAAAAAAAATCCACACTGTAGATAAACTGAAAAGGTTTCCCTCTGAAGGAAAATGTTAGGGATGGGGAGTCTGAGTGTGTGTGTGTGTGTGGTGTGTAAATATATGCACACTCACACTTTTTTTTTGGTAAAACAAATTATTTGGGGGTTTTACTACATTTAACTTAATATTTACTGAACATAACAATCTGAGACTCAAACTAATTATATGAGGACTATTTATACGAGGACTATGTGACAGAACATACATACATCTATTTCTGGGAAATCACATAACCAATGCTCCTGTGCAATCTGCTCTCTTACTGACAGTGAGCACCTTTGGGCACACAAGCAGCTCCAGCGCCAGTCCCTGCAACTAATCATGAAACTGGGGCAGCGCTCTAATTGAGCAGTTAGAACACAAACAAAACTGACAAGAGTTTCATCCTCACACTAACTCCTACTCACTGTCTCCCAGTGACAGCCAACTAGTGGTCTTTGAACCCACAGTTACAGAGCTCCTCACTTGTTCAACTGGGTTGGGCAGTTACTTACGGAATGCCTACTATGCACTCGGTGAGCCTTGCCTTCAAGGGGCTTATAGTCTAACGAAGAAGTGGGAGAGGAATATGACACTTCAAGGCAATGGGCAGCACGAAGCACAATGTCTGAAGTTCCACGTGTGTAGAATTAGCCATGTGGAGTGAAACTCCAACTCGCTGGAGTTCTGAAGTCCTATCTTAATGACCCCAGATTTCAAACTTTTGGAAGAACTACTCTAAGACTCTCTCTTTGGACTTCCTTTGTACCTATTAGGTACTTTTCACTCAGTGACAAGAAAACAGGATCCATCTTCAAGGAGACTTCAAGTCAGAGACCCCTTCCTTACACTACCAGTTTTGCAATCTCGTCTGACCCCAATTCACATCACTCGAGTACAGTTCTATTCCAAAGGGTTTTGGTTTTTTTCCCATTATGGAACCAGAGGGACTGACTTCCCAAAGGCAGACCATTTTCCCAATGTGAAGACATCTGTGGCCAACTCCAAGGGGGTCATCCAGGCTGCCCTAGCAACGCCTGGGCAAGCTCTTGCAGAACAAACGGGGCTAGCACGGACAGGGGTACCTGCAGGAAGAATAAATGTTGCGTGATCTCCTGAACCAGCTCCTCCTCAGCATTCTCAGGATAAAATTTGGCCAGGAAGTGAAAGGTGACGGGTTCTTCCTTTGAAACATCATGATCCAGCACCTGAACAATTACAAAAGTAAAAGAAGAGCAAGCTATGTTGGCACCTGTTTCTCCCCGGCCACCATCAAAGAACCTTTCACATAGAGCATAAAAATGTTTTTCTCTCTCTACATTCATCACATGTCCCAAAGGTTATGGTCTTACAGTATGAAGCATCCACAAAGCCATCTATAACAAGAGGTAATATTCACCTCACATGGCGTTTCTGAACCAAATTAATCAATATCCCCGAAGGGGAGTGGAGCTAAGATTATTAAGGCACAGATGTTCTCAAGGCCACAGAGATAGTTAAAAACTAGAAATTTATAGCTCAGAGGTCTTGGGCACTATCCTTTACAGTGGGCTGACAGTTTTTTAATTTTCTGAACTAGTGGAATCTTCCTTTATTCTTTTTTCTTGCTGCCAACCCCCAACATTTAGGTCCATATTGAGATGGAGCTTAGAGATGATGAACCCTATCTTTGTAAAATCCTCTAAACATTAACTGAGCAACAGAAGTGATATGTGTCCATGGTGGCAACCCTTTGTTTCAAGGAACCTCTAGAGATGCCCTACAAAATACTTGAGCACAGTCAGTAAACCATGCTGCCTTTAATCTTCCAACAATTTCATCCACCCACTGAAAAGCTTGAACCATCTGCTCTCCAGAATGAATTTCATTTCAGGACATAAACATGCCATGTGACAGGCTACAAGGCTCCATTAACATGTGTCATAATTTATTTCCTTTGAGCAGCAAGGTTCCATGGCTCCTGATGCCCCCAATCTAATATCCATTTGGCTAACACTCAGGTATGATTTAAAATTTACTTTGCTGAGATTCACAAAAAGATACGGAAAGTTTTGCTGTCTTAGATAGATAATTCTTCATGCTTCTGCCCAAATTCCAAGTGGCAATGCCCAGGAGACCCAAAATAAACCAGATCTAGGACACTCTCATGGACATTGGTGCATGGTGGCATTCTGATGCTTATGATCATTGGGAATTACCATATGAAATTTATAACCAGTGGAGATTCCAACATGAAGATTCAGATTACTGTGTACATATGGAAACACAAATTGAACACTTGAGTTTAGAGTCAAACTTGTAAAAAAACAGGAGGCATTCATTGTTTATCATGCCATACAGCAGACGATAAAATCAATTGCAGAGGGTACCATTTGGGTAAGAATTAGACATTGACTTACTTTGAGATCTAGAGGACTTTTAGGAGTTACTAACAAAAACAAATGGCCCTGTTCCCAAACGTCTTCATGGTTAGGTAGGCAAGTAAGTAGGTAAGTGTGCCTTTGTGTGCATATGTGAATCTGGGCAGAAGGCAGTTCCCTTAGGCAATATCCATTTCTAAGCCACATTAGAACTGCTGGGAGTCTCAACTTGTCTTCTAAGCCTCAGAAGCCTCAGAGAATTATAAAGAAAAAAAAAACCCAGACATTCCTTCTTTGCCACAGGGACCAGGGCACTCTTTATTCCTTAGATCATGTTAATGTCTAAACTGAGTTGGGCCACAGTGTTTCTCAAAAAGACTTAAAAACATTCCCTAAAGAACATGAGTCCCAAGCAAATCTTTCAAAGACATAAACTATTTAAAAAAAAGGATAATAATATAATAATTTTTATTCATAAAGCCTGAATAGTGGTTCAATAAATTAAACAGCATAAAGCCAGAAGCAATTAGCCTGGTGATAGGGAATAAAGAAGCCAGAGATGGCAACAGTTTCATCTTGGTTGGTTCTGCTTGTAGGAGAGCATGTGAGGAACAGATAGCCTGTGGCATCTTTGGGACCTGTTTTCTACGTGACTTACTTCAGGACTTGCCCCCTTCTCTACTGTGTATCCATAGTACCCCAAGATGAGCAAAGAAGCTAGGCACATGCTCAGGGAAAAACCAGAGCACACACCAGCCTCACTGGTCTCATCAAGTTCCAGCCCAACCTTCTTGTCCATTTTCAGCCAGGCCACGGTGTCCTTGATCGTGTACTGCAGTCCAAAGAACCAAGTTTCCCGAAGCCCCAGAGTCCGGCACACCAAGTCGAAGAGGTCCTTCCCCTTCCACTTCATCTGCAATATAACAAGCCAACAGGAAGGGTATTGTGTGTGAGCAAAAGTCATAATCTGCTTGAACAAAAACCTTTTCTCTGCACTCCCTACTCTCAGGTTCCAAAATGTGGGGATGACACTAAGATGGCTGATGAGCACAGAATTCCTAAATAATTTTAAAGCTTTCTACACAAACCATGAGTGGGAAAATACCAATTAGAGCTTAATGGCTTAATCACTCCAAAGCATACACAATACCTCCCTTGGACAGTTCCTTACAGATCTTAATATCCCCAAAGCTGCTAATTTAGGAAAGCTGGTAAATAAGCATCCTCATTTAGGAGAGTTTAGCCTCTTGAGTTAACCCAGGGAGATGGCTAACTTCTAGGGTATTAATTTCTTTGAGACTTTGTCATTAATTTTTTTTTTTTTAACTCATGACACTGTCCTTTGATAAACAGCTACTGGTTTTGTTTTGTTTGGTTTGGTTTGGTTTTAAAGACAAGTTTTACTGGAAGTTTTATTTAAAAAGCAAGAGAGGGGAGGAAGTTGTAACTGAAGTCATAAATCACGCACAAAAAGAACCACTAGCAACCAGTCAGCCCAACCACCATCCTGATATATAACTGAAACCAAAGGAGAGGTGACTTACCCACAGTCACACAGAGCGATTTCAAACTCTGTATCTAAACCCAGAGGATGAACAAACACCAATATACTGCAGCATGCTTATCCTACAGCTTCACTTTCAAAAGGACCTAAAGCAATGATTGCTAAATCTTTTTCTCAGCTTTTCAATCAGAGAAAATGGAAAAGTACATTCAATATCTTAATAAGAGAAGAAAATGCCCAGCCACTTAGTAAATGTTGCCACCTTGTGGCTTCCAAGTTAAATCACCCAGGATGTTCCCATACTAGCCCCGTAGCTTGGCTGCCCCCCCTCCCAGCCCCCAACATCGCCCCCAACCCAAGGTATCTGGTGGACATTCAAATATACACTGGGTGCAGTTGTGAGCACAAGAGACACATCATAAAGATGGAGGTCACAGTAAGAATAATTTGGGGATTCAAATGCAAAGTCACCAGACATACTGGAAGGGCAAGACCACTCGACTGCAGAAGCATCTGTCCTTCTCCTGCCCTCATTAGAAATCTTCTCCCAATGTCCTGGCACACAGAAAGTGCATAATGAAAAGGAATGGAAGAAAATTTAGGGTTTAGAGACATGTTATAAAAGCAAGAAGGAAGAAAAAGTGAGACTTCTGATATCTGGCTTTTGTTAAAACCTAATTTTACAGAGGATTTTTCAAGTAGAGCTTCTATTTTTAATATATATGAATGAACAGTGTGTTCTCTACGAGGTACTCAACAGGAAAGCCCATCCCTTCTCTGTGTTTACAGTCAAAGAGCAAAGTAGCAACCTATATGGAAGGGCACCAAAACTGCAGCAGACAAGTGGCCGAGATATGAATTGGCTTTTGTCCTTCACTGGGGAGGGCCATTTCTCCTGTATGCCCTTCCAGCCCTGCCCCATCTCCTCTCTGTGAGGAGAGGCCCCTGGGACACTGCAAAGGTTGAGGTCTTTAGAAATGATTTTGAGTAGATTGAATAAAATGACAAGTTTTATTTTTTAAAAAAATCTCCTTCCCCTTCTGCAAGTTTACTAAATGTTTGATGGCACCTCCCATTTCTCCAGTCTGACAATAGCACAAGGGTTTTTTTTAATTCATGGCAGGTTTTAATTCCTACAGGCAGTTTCACTGAAGAAATGTTATGCTGGAAAACTAGAAGCTTTGGGATGCTGATTATCCTCTTGTCTCTATTTTAAGCCAGTACATAGTATATAAATTATAAATGACTACCTTTCTACAAGATAATGTAACGCTAAAGAACCGACATTAACTTGGAGAAGTTGAACACCCAGGGGCCTGGAAGATCACAGCATCGATTCCCAGGCTGTCATAACTCACGGCCACAGCCACAGCGGGACTGGGCTCTGCCATGGAGGGACCATCCGCAAGCTGGACGTGCAGTGCATCTCAACCAAAGCTGCGAAGACGATGATGAGTCAATTTCTTGACTTTGGGGGTGTTTAAATTCTCAAGCACAGTATCATATTAATGCAGTTTTACTGTATTCCTTTCTACTTCTTTGTTTTTAAAATGCAAAACAATCCCTGAAAGCGAATAGACAATGTCTTTGTTCCCAGGAAGCTTGCAATAAAGTGAGGAAAGGGAAAAAAACTCTCATCCCCATTCAGAATGCCCCTATTTAGATTCTTAACTTTGACTCTAAAGTCAGATGTGAGCCAGAGTAATTACCTACTGTAGACTCTTCCCTTTAAGTAAAAATAAAGAAACTGAGCCACAGATTCTTTGGCAGCCTTCTGAATCAGGCATTGGTCTTTTCCTGGTGATCTAAGGTAGGCAACTCCCTCAGTTCCTCAGTGGCCTCTTTTCCTGCTCTGAGGGCTTCATTTGTCTTGCTCTCCACCAGCACTCCCCAACCACCTTTTCCTGGAAGAAACTGGTATCTCAATACTCTTCTCCTGCCCTGAAACCAAACCCATTCTTACAGGAGCCAGATATTGCTTCTTTACAGCTCAATGTGAATTAAAGTCTCTGCTACCTCTCACTCTTTCAATAAGCACTACAGAGCACATCTTATGTGCCCAGCAACACCAGACAGAGAATGCAAAATGGTGGACTCATGGGACCTGTGGAAGACACAAGCAAAGACTTAAGTCAGAAAAGGCTTTAGAGAACAAATGAGAGTTAAATGAAGGAGGGAAAGACAGAATTCTAAAAAAGAAAATCATGATATCTACAGTGAAATGCAAGTCATCTCGTAGAGCTGAGACAGACAGCCTGAACTCAAGAGGGGGCATGGTGGGAATGTGGCACCATGTGGGGCCAGGTGGCTTGCCATGGAGTCCAAAAAGACTCTTGCGAAGAGAAACTAGGGGATTGGATCAGCATTCTGGAATGTGCTTCCATTAACGAGGCAGAGAATGGGTTGGAGGAAAGGAGCCTAGAATCAAGAAAGGCAGAAAGGAGGCCAACTCCCACCTTGATGAAGGCAGTGGGAAAGAGACAAGACAGCCTGAGAAGTGGGAAAGGCGGTCACAGAGCTGACTCCTGAACAAGGACTGCAGGAACAAGAATGAAGAGTGACACCTGCATTTCTGGCTTGAGCACCAGGTGGTTCTACTAGAGGAGAAATAGCATACCGAAGGAGAGGCATAGTTCAGAGGGAACAGAGGAACAACTAAGTGTTAGGATAAGTTTAGGTGCCAGAGGACAAGCAGAAATGTCCTAAATACATTTGATTTAAAGTCTTACTAGCTCTATTTATAAAAGAAAATGCTCGGGGGCCCCTGGGTGGCCCAGTGGTTGAACGTCTGCCTTTGGTTCAGGTCGTAATCCCAGGGTCCTGGGATTGAGTCCCACGTCAGGCTCCTTTCATGGAGACTGCTTCTGCCTATGTCTCTGCCTCTCTCTGTGTGTCTTTCATGAATAAATAAAATCTTTAAAAAAAAAAAAAATCTCTAGGGACACCTGGGTGGCTCAGTGGTTTAGTGCCTGCCTTCAGCCCAGGGCATGATCCTGGAGTCCCGGGATCGAGTCCCACATCAGGCTCCCTCCATGGAGTCTGCTTCTCTCTGCCTATGTCTCTGCTTCTCTCTCTCTCTCATGAATAAATAAAATCTAAAAAAAAAACAACAACAACAACAACAACAAAAAACTTTATTGTTAAGTAATTAAGAAGTTTTTCTTTGGGGTTAAATCTAACCTCTAACATATTATGTACCTACATGAGGTTCTACTTTTTCAACATGCCCTTCCCCAAGCATATGAGGTTTGCTTAGTCCTCCTAATTTGATTTTCTACTTCTTTACAAATGAGAACCACTGGTCACAGTTGTTCCAGGTGGTTCCCGTAACACTCTGAAGGGAGGTCTTGGGCTGTGAATGGGCTTCTTTGGTGTCAGCTGACTTACTAGACTGTGACCATGCCTGTCTTTACGGTTCTATCAGTGATTCACTGCATTATGCTGATGCTGTGACATGATATGAATGTCTGAATGTCTCCCAGGATTGTAGGTGCCTCAGAGCAAGAATGGCATCGGTCATCTCTCTGTTGCCCACACTGCCCGGCTGCCTTGATACATACAAGACACAAAGAGTGGCCATCCAACAGAAGATCTGCCTGCTCCAAAATCCCAGGGCTCAAAAACTTAAGCAAAATTAGCCCTCATTAGGGCCACCTGGGTGGCTCAGTCAGACGTCCGACTCTTGATTTCAGCTCAGGTCTTGATCTCAGGGTTGTGAGATCGAGCCCTACATCGGGCTCCATGCTGGGCATGCACCTGTTTAGGATTTTCTCTTTCCCTCCCCTCTCCCCCTCCCAGCTGGCAAACTCTCTCTCAAATAAATAAATAAGCCCCCATGCATCCACTCCTTCAATAAATACTTGGTGAACACACATTGTGTCTAAGCACCACCCAAGGTGCAGGAGATAAATAGAGAACAAAAGAGACGGTCTCTGCTCTTACAGAATAGGACTAGGGCATGAACCAGTCAGAAACAGATAATCAGGGCAGCCTGGGTGGTTCAGCGGTTTAGCGCCACCTTCGGCCCAGGGCGTGACCCTGGAGACCCAGGATGGAGTCCCATGTTGGGCTCCCTGTGTTGGGCCTGCTTCTCCCTCTGCCTGTGTCTGTCTCTCATGAATAAATAAATGAGATCTTAAAAAAAAAAAAAAAAGATAATCACCTTCCTCACCCTACACACAAAACCATCAACTCCAGGTGTGGTTTTCAGTGCTATAACACTTTTGAGTGCTACACAGGGACCCTCAGAGGCTGTAGAGACCCCCCAGGAAAGGACTCTATCCCAGAGGGGTGGGAAATGGTATCTAAACCAACTCTTATCGTGGGAGAGAGGAGCCAAGTGACGACTGGGCTTGGGGAAGAAGGAGCAAGCAGGGTAGTGTGTTCCATGCACAGGGAACTGCGTATGTAAAGGTCTAGTGGCAAAAAAAAGCTTAGATAGAGGTGCCTGACTGGCTCAGTCGGTGGGGCATGAGACTCTTGATCTCGGGGTCATGAGTCTGAGCCCTACATTGGGTGTAGAGATTACTTAAATAAATAAACTTAAAAAAAAAAAAAAAACTTAGATGGTCCTTGTAGAAAATGAAAGCGCTGTGGTTCAGTTTGATTAGAGAATACTGCTGTGCTTCCAGAAGGACCAAAACTACCACCTGAAACCAGTTCTTGGTTAACAAACTCCGCCTCTCTCACTTTAACCGCAGAAAGTGGTTAGCCACCAAAAAGTTATCTGGGCAGCTGTTTTCTCCTTTCTTCCCAAGGATGAAACATAACCATATCTCTTCTAGATATACAGGAGAGAAGTTAAATCATTACCTAAGATGGATGCCTCTGTACATTAGGGCTTAATTCTTTCCAGGAACCAGTCTAAGAGGCAGAGACAGGCAATAGTTACCTAACATCAGTATGAATCTCAGCGCTGTCACTGTGTGACCTTGGGCAAGTTATTGAACTTCCTTGTGCTTCGAAATGGGGATGATAAACAGACCCTGTCTTGGCAGATTGATCTAAGGATAAATTCATTAATATATTTTAAAAGCCTAGATACTTTAGTAAATATAGTGCCCAGTAAATACTCAATAAAGGATGGTTATTATTCATTCTAACTCCGCCTCCTCTCCTTACATTCTCAAGTAGTGCCATGTAAAGCCTCCCGGTCTTGTTTCACTCCATGGATGATGGATGACAGATCAGAAAGGGCACCATCAATTCTCATCAAGCTAACCATGCCATCACTCATTTGACAAACATTTATTGAGCACCCACTACGTCCTGGTCATTGTGCTCAGCACAAGAGATAAATGAATTCAGGACAAGACACTGTCCCCATTCATGTCTGACAGGGAAGACGGGTAGGTAAATGGATAATGAAAACAAGACCTGGTAAATGCTAACAGAACAGAGTGCTGCGAGAAGACAGCTCAGGCTAGGAGCTGGGGTAAGGGGCTTCACGGAGGAGACACTGTTTGGGCTGGGTCTTGGGAGCCAGCCAGTAGTTGGTACTCTGGTGAAGGGGCTAAAGAAACGAGGTCATGCCAGCCAGAGGGAACAGCATGTCTGCCGCTTGGGTCCAAGCTGTTGCAAACTGAAGGAATGTTTCTTTGCACTTTTCTAGTATCTGACAAGCAGCATAATTACCCTATCTGCAGTACTGAATGTTCAATGCGGTACTGAATGCGCCGCTCCAGCCTGATGCATGTGACACTTCGGACTCTCCACAAGTTGACTGGGAACCATGTGGTCCCAGGTTCTGAACGGTCAGGCATCCCGTAACAATACCTGCCAGATCGCTAAGGAGCCACGGCCAGGGGGATGAGTCTCCTGTTTATTTTTCTATTAAAGTATTTCCTTTTCTGATACCTGTTAACACATAAGTCTTTTGGGCTTTGCACTTACACTACTTAAAAGCCTTCTTATTAGGGTTTGTCATTTTTCCTGAACAGACTGCCAAAATAGAAGAGCTCCTGGTTCTGCCTAAGTGTTCACTGAGGCCCATGTCTCTCCACCTGGCCAAAGTGTTCAAACTGCTCCACACACATCACCACAGCCCCACAGCACCTCATCTCAGCCTACTGAGGAGGAGGGATGCTAATAGGCAGATGATCATTTCGCAGACAAGAAAAGAGAGGTAGCGGGAGTGAGAAAGGTGATCTGCAGGGAGGAGAAAAGCAGGAAGGAACACAAATCTAGACTCCACGGTATGTTAAGCCCCTGCGCTGCAGGCCTCGTCCTCGTCCTCGAGGTGCCCTTCAAGCAGGAGGGAGTGAAGAGTAGTGAGCCTGGAAGTACAATGCTTCTCGCTTTGTGACTCTGCTCTCCCATTACTTTTACAGGCTGCAGTTCTATTTCATAGATATATACTTGTGCCTGTATCAAAGATAGATGCGTATGAACTTTATAAACAGGACTAAGTGCTGTCAGCTTGTTATTTTTTGTAGGGGCTGGATTTATGTATGAGCTTTACCCAAAGTGAAGTGCTGGTAATTTATCAACCTAGAATGTTTTAAGTAAATAGTGCTAAGCACTCACCCTCCACAGCAGTAACACAGCACTCTTCTGGGTAGGAAGCAACTGACACCAATAAACTACAGCACCAATTGGGGACTATTAACCAGGGAAACGTTATGAATAACATCCACAACAGTGATCTTACAGTTGGCCAGGTTTAGACTCACAACCCTAAAACTACCATTTATTTTTTACTTTCAAGCCTTCACATAGCATTTCTCCCACTGCTTTCTTTGGGCCATGCATCCATCAACAATCAAATCCCTCCTCCTTACTGATACAACCAGGGAGGGTCAGTAGGAAACCAGCCACATGATAGGAAAAGGCCATAGCCAGAATGACACGATTAAATGACAATTTTCTTAAAGCAAGAGAATCGAATTTGGCCGCCATATGTGAAATGCCCAAGAATTAAACCACAGAGAAACTTAGATTTTTAAAGAGAAGACTCAAATCAGGAAAAAGCTACCTAAGAAACCACATTCCATTTCACAGAGGTCAGGTGGACTAGATTTTCAGCCACACAGTGCTATTTGATTAGCTGCACGGAAGATGAAAGAGAACTGACAAACTCAGCATTCACTTATTAGGGTTTAGCTCACAAGCTGCCCTAGCATTTGCCATAAAAATTGTCAAAAGATTAGCCCCCTTACAGAGAGAGCAATGAAGGAATTGTGCCTCCCTGGGCTCAGGACATGCACCACGTGTTTACCACTATTTCAGAAATGGAAAATCAAGGATGACTATGATTTCTCCTCTCAGTACCTACTCCTGATTAACTTCTGCAATCATGACTGGCCTACAAGAACTAGTTTATAAAAGTCTAGAAAATTTAAGATGCTAGCCTAAATACAACTTTTGTCTGTTATAAAAAAAAAAAAAAACAGATGCCAAATACTTCCACTTACAAGATAAACACAATGGAATAAGTTATAAAAATGATTTTGCTGTGCAGTAAGTGAATAAATAATGAGCTCCATTAAAATATATTCTTGTTAATCAAAGAGGATAAAAAATGTAGAGTAACGGAGGGGTAAAACCGACATGACCCAACTCAGGGTGCGGTATCACCATACCACAGAAGCAGGTTCTTGTATCTCATGAGCTGAAATTGCAAAACTATTGAGCTGTGTGCTGTCACAATTATAGGACACTCCAAACCTTATCAGCCATTATTTCCCAACATGAGGGAAAAGGGGATCCTCATAAAAAAGAGATTAATTTATCTGTTCTACCAATCACAATGTAGATTTCTCTACATCCCTCATCTAAATCTAGGCAAAAACCTCCTCTTTGCAAAAAAAACCTACCTCCAATCTCTTGCCTGTCAGTTTCTGCCTTAATCAACCACAGCCAGTAAATCTCCTCTCCCAGTCCTCCAATCATCTGTTAGTATGTGAAATCTATTTAAATTAATGGCTTCCGAGGCCCTCCACCAATTACTTCCTCCATCCAACCAATTACCCGGTTTGTTGCAACCCAGGCTGTTCCCTCCCAAGTCAGCAAACTGATTTCCATTTATCCAGAACCAGAACTTTGTAAGGTCCGTTCTTATACTTCACCACTGTCCTCTTCCCCCATATAAAACCAGGTAAGTGAGTCACTGTGTATTTTACATACACAGGCAAGTGAGGTATTTGTCTTTACCCAAGATTCCTGTCCTTCCTCCAATCTTGCAGATCACAAACTCCTTGAAGGCAAGGATTACTACATAAACACCACACAGACACACCACACTAAGTCTCCCAGAATACGAGCAGGTGCTGCATAACCTGTGGCCACTCCATAAGTGCTTGTGGTTGGCTGATAATGTTATGGTAATGATAATGATGACCAGATGAGGCTTCTGAGTAGAACAGTCTTCTAAGTAATGATTGCAATGAAGCTAGAATTTATGACACTCTGTATTAAAATTCTAATTGCATAATTGGGCCTTAAGGTATATATTTTCCCCCTTTGGTGACACATACTAATTTCTTCTCTCTAAAAATTCCCTGGCAAGGAAATCCAAATCTCAGAGAACCAACCAAGAAAAATTTCCACAGAACCAAAGAAACTAGTAAGAAACAAATCACAGCACCTTAGGAAGCCACAAAATGGAGGTTTTAAACTCTAAGTCTTTCAAAACTAAATGGATTATAGTTTTCTGGGTGAGGAAAGAAGTCCTTATTTTTATAGCTTCTGGCGTGTTTCCAGCTCAGTGTAAAGAGGTTATGGGAGCAGCAGTGAACCCAGAGAGGGGATCTGGATCCTAAATTCCCTCCCTCTACCACACACACAAGCCTATATATAACCTTGAGTGAGCCTTGGTAACTCCACTGGGCCTTGATTTCTTCCTCTGTCAATCTCTTATGCCCTGTGCAAGGCCCCAATTTTATGATGCTATGAAAAAAATGAGGCATTTCAAAGTCAGCTGACAGATGACAGAGCAAAAAGAGACAATACAGTTATGGTGCTATAAAAGCAATACACTCCCCCAAAAGCAAAGGAAACAATCTCTATCTTTGGAATTTAGCTCACAACATGAGAGCAATCATAGCCTTGTCAAATAGCTATAAAACACCCAAACCTGCTGTGTTGAGAAAGTCACTTAACCTCTTTGGGTCTCAGCTTCCACAATCATCAAGTGGTCTTTGAGGATTAACACCCTCTGAGTCTATGAGCTTGAGACGGTTTTGTATAAATATTGTAGCACTTTTTCCACTGTTATAATAATTTTCTTTTAGTCCTTTAACATTCCATTCTATATCTGAAAATCATTTTCAGGCATGTAAATGACACCTAATATTTAATTTATGTGTGCTTTCTACATGCTTTCTCCTTACTCAAGCCCTGCTATTGCTGCTGTGTTCCTTACTCCTAATAATCAGGAGCTGACTGTATTAACGATAAACTCTAATGTAACAAAAACGGTCATTATAATGCTGCTGAAAAACAACTTTTTTTAGTACCTGGCATGCTGTTGATATTCAGCAATTATCAATAATCACAAATGTTGAAATACTGAGAATAATAATTCCATAGAGAGCTACAAATAGGAAACAATCATAAATTCAGTGCAGGTAGACACAGAGCTAAATTTTAAATGTCTAAATATGAGGTAAAACTAGCAGACCAAAGTACAACCCATGACTAAGTATCATCCAATGATTAACTCCTCCTGCCTTGGACATCACAAAAATTAGTTTGTATTTAGGGATGCCTGGGTGGCTCAGTAGTTGAGCATCTGCCTTTGGCTGATGTCATAATCCCGGGGTCTGGGATTGAGTCCTGCACAGGGCTCCCTGCACGGAGCCTGCTTCTCCCTCTGCCTATATCTCTGCCTCTCTCTGTGTGTCCCTCATGAATGAATAAATAAAATCTTTTTTTAAAAAAAATTAGTTTGTTTAAAAGCACATTCTTTCAAAAAAAGTTCCTAGCAAAACAGAACTAGAGCATAATCCATTCATGGGAACTAGCTCATGAAGAACCCCAACTCTAGCCTGGAAAGAAATCTTAAACATTTGGGTTCTGTTTCTAGCTTGACCTTTTAAACTCAGTTTCATAGTCATCAGCAGTGATGACACTGGCTTAACAACACTGGAAGGAGTAGGTATGAGTGCACAGGGTTGGTAAAAGTGTCTGCAGATGGATGAGAACTACTGTGGGTTGTAGTTTTCTTTAACATATTTATGAGACTACAGGTAGCCCGAGTGGCTCAGCAGTTTAGTGCCGCCTTCTGCCCAGGGTGTGATCCTGGAGACCCGGGATCGAGTCGGGCTCCCTGCATGGAGCCTGCTTCTCCCTCTGCCTATGTCTCTGCCTCTCTCTGTGTATCTCTCGTGAATAAATAAATAAAACCTTAAAAAAAAAAACCATATTTATGAGACTACTTAATCTCCAGTCAATCCCCAGTCAATACACTAGATAAAGACACTGTTGCTGAATTTAAAACTCTAGATCAGTTCAGATAAGTTTAGTAACAACTCTGGGCTTCAGTTTTAAGTTTTTCTGAAAGTCAAATTATCAAAACAACTAAAACTAGGAGATTAAAACTGGCAAGGTGGATGGGGAAATCGTAAGTAACATAACTCACTAACAGAGAACTTTTGTGAATTTTCCAAAGCTCAGTTCAAATTTGGCAAAGAAGCCAAAAGTCCAATGGTAGTGAGAGCTGGAAGAGGAAAAGGACAAGTGACTTTAGAAATGATGCTCTGACCCCACCTAGTGGTGGCTGGCATGATTTCTAAAATGGGATAAGCACTTTGAGTCTTCCTTCACACTAGTGACTGAAGATTTGATTCAAGATCTTTTTTCCACCCTGAGGTCAGCACTAGTTTGATAATAAATTTTTACATGCTAAAAATGTACTAAAACATGTGGATTTAGAATCTAAATTAGACAAAGCACAGACAGGAAGATGGAACACATCATCCTGTAACAAACCAGAGAAGCCTCATCACCAGCTGGCTAAAAAGATTAGCAGCTCTGAGAAAACTCAATTCTGGGTTTTTTAGACCTCAAATGCCTTTAACTTCTAAAATTAAAAATAAACAAGTACCAAAAATGTTCTTGGACAAGAATGCAAAACTAGCATGAATAATTGGAGAAGTCATTAAAAACAAAAAAAAAATGAGAAAAATGACACACAGGGGACAAAAGCATAGTGAATAACAATGGCAAAAATCAGAAGAGAATCCTCCTATCACAGTGGACATCTAGATAAATAAAGATCAAATACAAAGAAGATCCTTAAACAGAAATTTGGTGTACGATACAGCTCATTATATTTAGACTAATTATAGAGTCCAGAGACCCTACAATTACAAAGGCATGGATAACCCAAAGAAGATTCAGACAAGATCGGGCGCGTTCAGGGTGGTATGGCCGTAGACCCCAAAGAAGATTCAAAGAAAATGAAGATGATTAAAGGAGAAAATTTATAGTGCCTCTAGCATGAAACCTTTCTGCTTTACTCCCACACTCCCAACTCATGATAACACGAGAAGCTAAATACTTACTTACCAAGTGCTTACTATGGTCAGGCCCTGGGCTAAGTGCTCATAAAAGTCCACTTCATTCACACCTTAAAACAATCCTATATGAAAAATACTATTATTCTCCTCATTTTATAGATGTGGCAACTGAAGCTTACAGAACTAAGTCCAAGATCACTCAGGCAGCAGGTGGCAGTGGTAGGACTCCCATACCAACTTACCCCTTTTATTGGAATGCCAGCTCTTGTTTCCTAAGCAATATCCTTCCTGTCCTCCAGCAGATTTTTCTCACACCTACATGCTCAAATCCTGAGATGGTTTCCTACCTCAGAAGGAAATATGAAAGGGAGAGCTGTGCAATGAGTTTCTTCTGCCCAGATCACCTAAAATAGGATGTTAAAGCAGAGGGCCTTTGAAATCGAGTTCTTTCCTCTCATTTTTCAGACTAAGAACTGAGGCCTGGAGTGGGGAAAGAAAAGATAAGCCCAAGATCACACAGAGGAATTTTGCCTAGAAGCCAGGGGTTGTTCAAACATCAGTGAGGGCTCTCAATGGCTTTATACAAGTAACACCCTGACTACACACCAGACCAGACACAGGAAAGTGTGTTATACAAGTAACACCCCAACTACACACCAGACCAGACACAGGAAAGTGGGTGTGACTACACACCCAAAGCTGGCCAGGCCTGACCCAAAAACTACCCCCTGCTTGGCTGGCCTTGCAGCCTGAGGACTAGCTCTAGACCTTGGTACCTCCTGAATCTTGGGTCTAGTAGGCTCCCTGCTTCTTCTCGTGCCCAGGCCGTAGGATTCAGTCTCATTTTGTCCCAGGTCCCAGCTAGTTCAGGTTTCGGCGTGACATCTGGCCCAGAGTAGCTGTCTTCTAATTGGGCTCCTTGTTTCCAAACTTTTCCACCCCTACCCCAAACATTTCAAATCATTCTGCGTGGAGGCCACTTTAAATCACTCTCCTAATAAAACCCTCAAAGCTCCCCACTGCATTTGATGAATACAAACTCCTTAATTTGACCTTCAGGGGCCTCTAGTATCTGTCCTGAACCTACAAATTCAAACACATCTCTCTCCTCTCCCTCCTCACACCACAGGATTCCCACCAGCTGCCTTTGCTCAGGCCACATCCACTGATCCACTGACAGGAACACTCTTGTCCTTCATCTGTGGACACAAACCTGCCTTCAAATCCTGGAGGCATGTTCCCCATTCACCACACTGCATGGTCTTTCCTCTTTCTCTCTAACAGGAACACACCCTCATTTGATATAGATCAATGCTAGATAGATACATAGATACATAGACTTCTTCGCATTATCTTTTCATGTGTATCCTATTTCTCTAACCAGATTATAAGCACCCTGGAAATCTGGGACCTTCCCTCTTAAGTATCTTTCTGTAAGTTCCAATGCTTTAAATATTGGCTATTCTAAAACTGAACTGCAGGGGGGAGAAGGGATAGAAAAGGAAGTATATTTTGAAGAAGTTAGATAATTAATTTTCCAAAGTACATGAAAAGGCCTTGGAATAGAGAGGATAACCAATTGCTATTTATGTGGTTATATCAAATATTAAGAGAATACCAGACTGAATATAGGGAAGAATATTCAGACCACAAAGCATGTTAAATATGTAACTAGAAAAAAACGATTGCAAAATAAGCTTCATTTGAAGCCAAAGGCAAGGAATTCCAAGTAGAATCATGTCTAGTGAAAAGGATTCACTTTCAGAAGTGAATTCGGAACAGACGTTATCAGTCACATCATCCACCAGCCAAAATTCAAGCCCACTGGCAGGTTCACAAAATGGTTTTGAAATGGTATCTTACACCAAATGCCATCGACAAATGGTTGAGTTAGGAAGTTCTTTGTAAGATCTCTTATTTCTACTTTATTTTGCCAGTTTACCAAATACCAAAGTTTTCTCCAGATTTGTTTCTCTCCTTCTTCTACTTGGAGCTTCTTATGTGGGTAGCATAGCTTAACAGAAAGAGAGCCAACCTAGAAGACAGATGACCTGGGTTTGAATCTCAGCCCCATCACTTGGTAGCGATGTAGTAGTATTGGGCACAAAGAGGGGGGAACACCTGAGCAGAGCCTAGACAGAAAATGAGAACATCTGTATCAGCAGACAAGTGAGAAGGGCATTCTATGCAAAGGCACAACAATATGAAAAGAACTTGGTACTTTCCAGAAAAACCAGGACAATAGACCCAGAGCAAAAAGGGTGAGGAAGTACAGGAGAGCCTAGGAAAGGGAGCCAAATAAGGAGAGGCCCTAGATTTACTTTCTCTTATGGAACAACCTGTATATGGAACTTACCCATGTCAGGTGCTAGTCTGAGTACTTTACCAATAATGACTCCATTTTAATCCCTGCAACAACCCCATGCAGGAAGAATTATTATGCTCCCCATTTTACAGACGAGGAAACAGGCATCTGAGAGGACTAAGGAACTTGTCTAAGGTTAGAGCAGAGCCTGGGATCAGGCTCCTAAGACGATGCTATCCTGAGATGCCCATAACCTCTAGGCTGTGCTGTTTCAGAGCCCAGACAGTAAACCAGAACTTGAGCTAAGACCTCCCCAACTGACTTGAACGCCTTGTTTTGAGGTTAAAATAAGCAACTGCTAGCCTCCTTGGTCACTATTGAGACTCTCCCACTGTCTGTTCCTGTCCTCTTCTTTCTCTTCAGAATAGACAGTGGCTCTGTGGGGGACTTTAAGCAAACTATGTACCCTGCTGAAGCTTCTGAAAATGAAGCCAATGACAGGGCTTCCATCCTAAGTAGGTCTTGATCACTGCTAGGTACTCAGTAAATACCTGTTGAGTGAATAAGTGAATGAGTCTGTATTGTAAGTATCAAATGAGGTAGTATTTTTGGAGTATTTAGCACAGTACCTGGCACACAGTAACTGCTACTCCTTAGCCCTTCCTCCTACAAAAGAGCAGACATGGGGTCCAGCAGATGGCAGCACTAGCCAGTATATGCCCTGCTTCCTTCAATCTTCACTGGCACAAGGGCATCCATCATTCACCTGATTGCCCGTGTCCCAGATCTGCAGTACCAGGCCATCCATGGGCACAATTTACACCCCATGGGAGAACCCAAAGATAAGAGAGAAACTATCTTTCTTCTGAAATTACTGAAATCACAGCCCTCCGGGAGTTTGCATCCTAAAAGGGAAGCATTTGTCTAAATCTTGGGGTGTCTAGAATGTAACATTTTCCTGAAAATGCCAGGGTCGTTCTTTCTGTTTTCCCTTTGCAAAAGTTCCTACTTTATGTCTACTTCTATGTTGAAATGATCTGTAATGTTGGTGTTTAATCCAATCATAATCCCACTTGGGTATGTGAAAACATTTGGGATGTCAACCAAGAAGAGAAGGAGGCTTTGTTTCCAATAAGATGGTATTAGAATCTCTCACAACTCAATTTTGAGAAATTTTTCATATTTGGCTCTTCTTATTGATAGATTGAATTATTGAGTAAAATTCCAGCCTAGATAAAAAATAACATAACCATTTAGCCTCCTGGTAAATTACGTTCAGCACCCACTTTCTCAAAATGACAAATATCAAATCTTTCAAGTGGAAAAATCCTCTGAAACAGCAAGCCAACTGTGCAATGCAGCAAGTAGTGCAAGAGAGAGATTTATTCCCTATCTCTACAGCAAAAATCTCTGAACTTATTAGCATAAGGAACATGATTCATACGTTAACTACCACTGGTTCTGAAACCACCTAACTTTGACCCAAAAAAAGTCAAGAATTCCCCAAGTAGCATCTCTTTTTTTCTTCAAAATGCATCTGCTATCTCTTATATTGGCATCTTGCTTAGTTAATATACAACATAAAAATAAGGCAAGAGAGAAAGGCTAATAGTTTCTCAGAGCTCTATCATCATAAATCAGACTATTGTTACTTTTTAAAAAGAATACAGGTATTCACACTGGAAAGTCAATGAGATGCAACAGCTTGACAAATCACAACAGGGCAGTGACCATGGTGACCTGAGCCTCCTACTTTAGGCCAACTATAGTCCCTTCTAGTTCTTCTGCCTGACACTATGTATTCCATGAATCCTTATAAAACCTTGCAGGGCCAAATAAATAACTTAAAAAAAAAACCTTACAGGGCCACTATTATTAGTTCCATGTTACTGATGCGTGAAAACGGAGGTTCAAAGAGCTTAGGTATCTTATCCAAGCTTGAAGTAGTCTCGCTGGAATTCAAGCCCAGGTCTATTTTATTTCAATGCCTAGGCACTTTCTAGTAATGCTTTCCTACCCAAAGTGTGGTCCCTGGACCAGCAGCATTGGCATCATTTGAGAGTTGAGAATGTGTTAGAAATGCAGAATTCTCAGTCCTACCATAGAACTACAAAACCAGGATTCTCATTTTATCAAGATCGTAGGTCATTTACTGGTATATTTGACAGACTCTATACCATTCTGCCTCTCTGAATATCACTACTTCTATCTTCTATATAGATTAGTGGTTCTCAATATGGTGGCAGGAAGAGGAGGAGAAAGAAGGGTGCTTTCCCCCTGGAGACATTTGACAACATCTAAAGACATTTGGTTGTCTCAACTGGGAGGGTGTGAAGGTGCTACTGGCATCTAGTGATGCTTCTAAACATCCTACAATGCACAGGACAGCCCCCACCATAACAAAGAATTATCCAGCCAAAATGTCAATAGTACCAAGGTTGAGAAACCCTGCTATAGCCGATAATATTGTACATCCTCTTTGTGTCTGGGGTCTGTTTAAAGAAAAGAGATTTTCATGGTAAAATTATGGCTGAAGAGATCTCATACAAAATCCCTTTCCCTACCAGTTAGCCTCTAACAATGTCTCATGACCTTTACCAAATAGAAACTTAGATGGGGGGCACCTGGCTGACCTAGTCAGTAAAGCATGTGACTCTTGATCTCAGAGTTATGAGTTCAAGCCCCACATTGGAAGCAGAGATTACTTTTAAATATATAGAGGCACCTGGGTGGCTCAGTTGGTTAACAGTCTGCCTTTGGCTCAGGTCATGACCCCAGGGTCCTAGGATAGAGTCCCACATCAGGCTCCCTGCTTAGCAGGGAGCCCTGCTTCTCCCTCTTCCTCTCCCTCTGCCACTACCCCTGCTTATGTTCTCTCTCTCTCTCTCTCAAATAAATAAAATCCGGAAGGAAGGAAGGAAGGAAGGAAGGAAGGAAGGAAGGAAGGGAGGGAGGGAGGGAGGGAGGGAGGGAGGGAGGGGAAGGAAGAAGCTTAGATCAGGGGTCAGCAAACTATGACCCACAACACAAACCTTTTTTTTTTTTTTTAAGATTTTATTTATTTATTCATGAGAGACACAGAGAGAGAGAGGCAGAGACACAGGCAGAGGAAGACGCAGCCTCCCTGCAGGGAGCCCAATGTGGCTCTCGATCCCAGGACTCCAGGATCACACCCTGAGCTGAAGGCAGACACTTAACCTCTGAGCCACCCAGGCATCCCCCACAATATAAACCTAATTTGCCACCTATTGTGCAATCTAAGAGCTAAGAGTAATTTTTACACTTTTAAATGTAAATTTTTAAATAATATTTCATCATTTGTGAAAATTACATGAAATTCAGATTTTTTTTTTAAGATTTTATTTATTTATTCATGAGAGAGAGACAGAGAGAGGTAGAGACATAGAGAGAAGCAGGCTCCATGCAGGGAGCCCGAAGTGGGACTCAGATCCCGGGACTCCAGGATCACACCCTAGGCCGAAGGCAGGGCCAAACCGCTGAGCCACCCAGGCGTCCCGAAATTCAGATTTCAATGTTCACAAATAGTTTTCTTTTCTTTTTAATTTATTTATTTTATTCATAGAGAGAGACTGAGAGGCAGAGACAGGCAGAGGGAAAAGCAGGCCCCATGCAGGGAGCCCGACATGGGACTTGATCCCCGGTCTCCAGGATCACACCCTCAGGCTGCAGGCGGCGCCAAACCGCTGCGCCACCGGAGCTGCCCTACTGGAACAAAGTCATATCTTTTGTTCCCATTTTGTCAAAGGCTGCATTTTCCTTAATATAGCCTGAGAAATAATTCACATACCTTAAAATTCACTTAAAGTGCACAATTTAATGGTTTCTAGCATATTCATAGTTATGCAACCACCACCATTGTCAATTTTAGAATATTTTCGTCACTTCAAAAAGAAACCTTGTACCCCTTGGCTATCACTCCTGCATCTCTGCACCCTTTTCCGAGCTCTAAGCAACCATAATTTTTTTTTTAAGATTTTTTATTTATTTATTCAGAGAGACAGAGAGAGGCAGAGACACAGGCAGAGGGAGAAGCAGGCATCATACAGAGAGCCTGACGTGGGACTCAATCCAGGGTCTCCAGGATCACGCCCTGGGCTGCAGGCAGTGCTAAATCGCTGTGCCACGGGGGCTGCCCAGCAACCATAAATCTACTTTGTATTTCCCTACACATCCCCCACTCTACACTGACTGATGAATGAAATAGGTTGTCATTTTGTGACTGCTTCTTACACTTAGGATAATGTTTTCAAGGTTCATCCATGTTGTAACATATACTTACTGTTTCATTCCTTCTTAGTCTAGCCAAATAATATTCCATTGTATTGATATACCAACTTTTGTTTACCCTTTCATCAGTTGATGAATGTTTGGGTTGTTTCCACCTTTTGGATCTTAGGAATAATGTTGCTATAGACATTTGTGTACAAGTTTCTCTATAGACATACATGAAGTTCTCCTGAGTACATATCTAGTAATAGAATTGCTGGGTCATATGGTAACTCTATATTTAACTATTTGAGGAACTACCAAACTGTTTCCCAAGGTGGCTGCACCATTTAACATTCCCACCAGCAGTGTATAAGGGTTCTAATTTCCCCATATTCTTGCTAACATTTATTATTATATTATGCCTTTTTGATTCTAATCATCATAGTGGTTGGCTCTCATTGTGGTACAGTGGTAGTTAACGGTGTTGTTTTTTTTTTTAATTTTCCTTTCCCTGATGACTAATGATGTTAAACATTTTTTATTGCTTATTGGCTTATTGGCCATTTGTATATCTTCCTTGAAGAAATGTCTACTCAGATTCTTTGCCAATTTTTTAAGTAAATTCTATGGCCAACATGGGCCATAGAACTTGAACTCACAACCCTGAGATAAAGAGTAATATGCTCTACTGACTGAGCCCATTAGGAACCTCTACTTTGCCTATTTTCTAATTATTTGCCTTCTTATTACTGAGCAATAAGAGTTCTTATTTTAGATATAAGACCCTTATGAATTCATGATTTCCTAATATTCCTTCTTTTCATGTTCTTGATGGTATCCTTCAAAGCACAAAAGATTTTAATTTTGATCAAGTCTACCTACCTTTCCTTTTGCTATCATGCTTTTGTTGTCATATCTAAGAATACTATCCTAATCCAAAGTCATAAAGATTTATCCCTGATTTAAGAGTGTTACAGTTTTAGGTCTTACATTTAGGTCTTTGATGCCTTTTTAATTTTTGTATGTGCTATAAAGGTTCAACTTCATTGTTCTGCATGTAGTTCACCAGTTGTCTCCGCACTGTTGTTAAGTCTATTCATTCCTCCAGTGAATGGTCTTGTACCCTTGTCAAAAATCAGTTGATCATAGATGTATGGATCTATTTCTGGACTCTCAGTTCTATTCCATACATCTATATGCCTATCTTTATGCTGTTTCTACACTGTCTTGATTATGCTTGTTTTGTAGTAAGTTTTAAAATAAAAAAAGTAGGAGTCTTCCTATCTTCCTCTTCTTTTACAAGATTGTTTTAGTTATTTTGGATCCCTTTGCAATCCCATTGAATTTTAGAATCAGTTTATCAATTTCTACAAAGAAATAAACTGGGATTCTGATAGGGATTGTGTTGAATGAGTAGATCAGTTTGGGGAATATTGCCACCTTAACAATGTTAAATCTGGGATGCCTGGGTGGCTCAGCAGTTAAGCATCTGCCTTTGGCTCAGGCTGTGATCCCGGGGTCCTGGAATAGAGTCCTCCATCAGGACCAGCTTCTCCCTCTGCCTATGTCTCTGCCTCTCTCTCTCTCTCTCTCTCTCTCTGTCTCTCATGAATAAATAAAATCTTAAAAAAATTAAATATTATCTTCTATGAACAAGGGAGGTCTTTCCATTTATTTAGATCTTTAATTTCTATCAATGTTTTAGTAATTTTCAGAGCAGTTTTCACTTTTTAAATTTGTTCCTAAGTATTTTGTTTTTCGATACTACTGTAAATAGAATTTTCTTAATTTCACTTTCATTTGTTCATTGCAAATATATAGAATTACAAGTGACTTTTTTTAAAGATTTTATTTATTCATGAGAGACACAGAGAGGCAGAGACACAGGCTGAGGGAGAAGCAGGCTCCATGTAAGGAGCCTGATGTGGGACTCAATCCTGGATCCTGGGATCACGCCCTGGGCCAAAGGCAGATGCTCAACCACTGAGCCACCCAGGCATCCCACAAGTGATTTTTCTATATTGCTCTTGTATCCTGCACCATGCTGAACTCATTTATTAGTTCAAATAGTTTTTATGGAGGATTTCTTAGAATCTATATACAAGGTCATGTTATCTGTGAATAAATTTTTATTTCTTCCTTTCCAATATGAATGCCCTTTATATCATTATCTTGCCTAACTGTCCTGGTTAGAACCTCTAGCACAATGTTAAATAGAAGTGGCAAGATACCTTTGTCTTGTTCCTGATCTTAGCAGGTAAGCATCCTGTCTTTCACGATTAAGTATGATAGTTAGCTATAAGTTCTACACAGATACACTTTATCAGGTTGAAGAAGCTCTCTTCTATTCCTATTTGTTCAGTGGTTTGTTTGTTTTTCAAGAAATGCTGTTGGATTCTGCGTGCTTTTTCTGCATCTATTGAGATGATCATGTGGTTTTTGTTTTTTTATTCTACTGATATGATGTATTATATTCTTTGATTTTTCAATGTTAAACCAACCTTGCATTCCTGGGATAAATCTCACTTGGTTATGATGTGTAATTCTTTTTTTTTTATACATGTTGCTGGATTCAGTTTGCTAATATTTTTGTTAAGAATTTTTGCTTCTGTGTTTTTTATGAAACACATAGAGAACAAAAATGAGAGTTGTACACCAAATAATTATATGACTACACCCAACATGAAGCTAGTATTCACAACCCCGAGATCAAGAGTCACATGACCTATTAATTGAGCTAGCTAGACACCCAGCTTTGTTTCCATATTCATAAGAGATCTTATTCTTAGTCTCTAGTTTTCTTGTGATAGCTTTGTTGAGTTTTGGTATCAGGGTAATGCTAGCCGTATAAAATGTTAGGGAGCATTCTCGCCTCTCTTATTCTTTTGGAAGAGTATGTGAAGAATTGGTATTGTTTGGGGATCCCTGGGTGGCGCAGCGGTTTAGCACCTGCCTTTGGCCCAGGGCGCGATCCTGGAGACCCGGGATCGAGTCCCACGTCAGGCTCCCGGTGCATGGAGCCTGCTTCTCCCTCTGCCTATGTCTCTGCCTCTCTCTCTATCATAAATAAATAAAAATTAAAAAAAAAAAAAGAATTGGTTTTTTTTTTTTTTTTTTTTTTTTTTTTAGAATTGGTATTGTTTTTGAAATGTTTGGTAGAATTCAGTAGTAAAGCCATTTGGGCCTCTACTATGGACAGCCTGGACCTTTCATCATGAGTATTTTTATTACTAATTTAATCTCTTTACTGGTTATAGGTCTATTCAGATTGTCTGCTTCTTCTTGAGACAGTTTTGGTGGTTGCTGTCTTTCCAGGAATTTGTCCATCTCATTTAAGTCATAATTATTTGGTGTACAACTCTCATTTTTGTTCTCTATGTGTTTCATGTCTTTTTCATTTCTCCATTCCTCCTTTACTATTTGTTTTTCCATTAAGTGAATATTTTCTAGAAGCATTTACATTTACTTAATTATTTCTTCACTATACTTTTTAAGTATTTTGGGGTGTTCAGTGGTTGCTCTAGGTTTTACCAAATAATCTTGACTTATCAAGAATCAGCTTCAGCTTTATACTAGCTTAATTCCAATGATATATACAAATATTACACCTATATATCTCCTTTCCCTTTCTACCTTTTTCCCTTTCTACCTTTTTTCTACCTAACAAATATATTATTTATATTTAATATATATTTAATGTATAATATAAACATATACATAATATATTATAAATATGTCTTATAAATATAATATATTGATTATAATAAATATAAATATTATATATGAATGTTTATATTATTAAAATATACATATTAAAATTACAAAGCCAACAATACATTGTTATAGTTATTACTTTACCATCTGTGATCATTTCCTCAGCCCATTACAGCTTTGCTCCCATCCACTTCCTTTGTGCTGTTTTAGGCAAGTATACTACATTTATATTACATTTGTATGTCATAGACCCAATGATGTTATATAAGTTATTATTTTATATAATTGCTCTTAAAATCAGTTACAAGAAGTGAAAAGTATACATTTCTATTGTCTTTTTATAATTATATAATGACCTTTCCCAAAGCTCTTTTTTTTTAATTTTTTTGTAAAGATTTTATTTATTTATTCATGAGAGACATAGAAAGAGGGGCAGAGACACAGGCAAAGGGAGAAGCAGGCTCCATGCAGGGAGCCTGATGTGGGACTCAATCCCAGGACTCTGGGACACGCCCTGAGCCACAGGCAGACGCTCAACCACTGAGCCACCCAGGCATCCCAGTCCTCTTTTTTTTTTAATGTCAATTTGAATCATTGTCTGAGGCCACTTGCTTTCAGCCTCAAGAATTTCCTTTAATGCGCTGCCTGGGTGGCTCAGAGGTTAAGCATCTGCTTTCGGCTCAGGGCATGATCCTGGAGTCCCGGATCAAGTCCCACATCAGGATTCCTGCATGGAGCCTGCTTCTGCCTCTGCCTGTGTCTCTGCCTCTCTCTGTGTGTCTCTCGTGAATAAATAAAATCTTAAAAAAAAAAAAAATTTCCTTTAGTATTTCTTGTAAGTCAGGTCTTTGAGCAACATCTCCAGTTTGCATTTACCTGGGTGAAGTCTTTATTTCACCCTAATAATCGAAATAGCCATTTTGAAATATTCAGCTCTGCTGGATGTTGGATTCTTAGTTGACAAATTTTTTCTTTGAGCATTTTGAATATGTTATCCCACAGCCTCTGACCTCTATGATTTCTGCAGAGAAGACAGCTGTTAATCTTATTGGAATTTCCTTGTATGGGACACCTGGATGGCTCAGCAGTTAAGTGTCTGCCTTTGGCCCAGGGCGTGGTCCTGGAGTCCAGGGATCGAGTGGAGTCGGCTTCCCCCTCTGCCTCTCTCTCTGTGTGTCTTTTGTGAATAAACAAATAAAAATCTAAAAAAAAAGGAATTTCCTTGTATGTGGTAAGTCCTTTTCTCTTGCTGTTTTTTCAAGATTTTCTCCTTGTCTTTGACTTTCAGCATTGTTTTACTCATGGATCTCTTTGTATTTATCCTCCTCGGAGTTTACTGAGCTTCCTAAATGTCCAAGCTATTGTTTTTCAACAAATTCAAAGAAGTTTCACCCATTATTTTTTAAAAATATTTTTTCTCTTTCCTCTCCTGGTATTCCCATCACACATGTGCACTTAATGATTTACTACATTTTTTTGGAGGCTCTGTACATTTTTCTTCATTCTTTTTCTATTCTTCAGGTTGCATAGTCTCTATTATTCTATCTTTTTAAAAAATATTTTATTTACTTATTCATGAGAGACACACACAGAGAGGCAGAGACAAGCAGAGGGAAGAACAGGCTCCATGCTGGGAGCCCGATGAGGGACTCGATCCCGGGTATCCAGGGTCACACCCTGGGCGCTATACCGCTGAGCCACCTGGGCTGCCCTCTATTATTCTATCTTAAGCAGGCTAATTCTTTGTTCTGCCAGTTTGAATCTACTTTGAGTCCCTCTAGTGAATTTTTATTTCAGTAATGGTATTTTTCAACTCCAGGATTTTCATTTGGTTCTTTTTTAAAATTCTTATCTCTTTACTGATCTTTTCTACTTGATGCAAAAATGTTCATTATACTTTCCTTCTTTAATTATGTTTTCCTTTAGGTCTGTGAGCATGTTTGTAATGCCTATTTGAAATCTTTTCTGCAAAATCTGACATCTGGTCACTCTCACAGGCAATTCTATTGCTAGTGTTTTTCCATTAAATGGTTCATAGTTCCCTGTTTCTTTGCAGGCCTCATAATTTTTGCTGGAAACTGGACATTTTAGGTAATACATTATCTAAATAATATAGATACTGTACTGGTTCTCCCCATCCCAGCCCCAGGGCTTGTTATTGGTTCGTTCATTTAGTGATGAGCTGGAATGTTTTAGTGAAATCTATCTCCTTCACATAGTGTTAAGGCCTATGATGTTTTCTTCAGAGAGGCACAAATTCAGTTATGGCCACAGTCATCCTTGGGTGTCAGTGGTTCTAATAGGGCTCTTTCTCATCCCCCTAATCACACCCAGCTGTTAAACTCCATTAATTGTGTTTTAGTCTTCTATTATTTTCATCCATGCCCTGGAGCATAACTTGCTCTACAAAGTAATCCAATCAAGGGTGGCTCTTTGGGGGGTAAAGTTTTTCAATCCCATGAAGGGCTCTTCCCAGCTGTTTTAGTTCTCTGATTCTCTACTGCAAACTAGCTGGCGTACCTTCTAGGCTGGATCTTCATTAAATCTATAACCTCCGGGATCCCTGGGTGGCGCAGCGGTTTAGCGCCTGCCTTTGGCTCAGGGCACGATCCTGGAGACCCAGGATCGAATTCCACGTCAGGCTCCCTGCATGGAGCCTGCTTCTCCCTCTGCCTATGTCTCTGCCTCTCTCTCTCTGTGATGACTATCATATATAAATAAAATTTTTTTAAAAAATCCATAATCTCCTCCCAATTGCCCTTCATCAAATCCTCCACTGTTTTAAGAGTTCCTTTAGGGATACACTTCTCCACATTTTGTTGCAAATGAAGTAACTGCCTTTGGGAAGAGAGCAGGAACTACAGGTTTTAAAGCCGCCTTCTCCCTCCAGGTAAAATCTCTGAGTCCTTGGCGGAAGAGGAAGGATTGGGGGAACACACAAGCCTGAAGTTTTCTCAGTTTGCCTTCTCTGGCATGAAACCACCATTGCACAAGCTGGGCCTGGGCCAGGAGTAACCGGGGCCCCAGTAGTCTCAGCATGCCATGCACAAGGCACAGCTCCCATTCTGTGAATAGGAGCTGGATAGAAGAAGTAAGCCCCATCTTTCAACTATACACATCTGGTACTTAGTCTCAGCAACAAGTAAGCTTATGCAGAATAAGAAACACTGAAATCCTGTTCCTCCTGGGAAAAAAGTGGTCTGACAGGGAGCTAGGGAAGAGGGAGCCCTGTGTTCTGGGTTACAGCAGTCTGGAGTGGAATCTCTACTCTGCTGAATTGGAAGTGGGGAGGGAGGTAGTAGCCTTGGTTCAAATACCATAGACTCTCGCCTTAGCAAATTTTCATAGATTTTCTCAAATAGCCCTTTATTCATTTGATGAATGTTTGCCCTTAGGACCATTTCCAGAAGGTTTAAATAGTTGAGTTTTTTGAAGTAATTTTTCCTAGTCCTCCAAGGGAGGTCAATGAAGCTACTCACACTGTCATACTAGAAGTGAATCATCAGGCTGTTTTTGTGCTATAATAGTAGAGCTGAAGGACTAAGTAGTTGTAACAGAGATCCTATGGCCTGCAAAGCTGAAAATATTTACTACGTGGCCCTTTACAGAAAAAGTTTGTCAACCCCTGACTTAGGTCACTTCTGTCAGTGCTGCTGGTTTCACAGACTACACTTTGGACTAGCAAGGACTTAAATTACATGAGAAGCAGTACTATTTTGGCTAAAAGCTGGACTTAAAATCCCACTTTGCCACAAACTAGATACATAGTTTGGGGTGCCTACCTCATTGGGTTGTTGTGAGAATTAAATGTATTAATGTCTGACTCTTACAACACATTCAACAAATGATAACTGGTATCATCATGGTGTAAACTGCATGAAAAATATTAGACATCAACTCTCATCTGAAATAGTTCACTTCCAGAAAATGGAAGCTTTTGGAAAAAAGGAAGTAAGTATAGATTTTCCAAAACACAAGACGCAACTTTTAATACCTGGGGCACATAAAAATATCTAATGAAGTAAAACAAACAAACAAACAAACAAACAAAAAAAAAACCATAGAGCTGGAACTTAAGCCTGACACTGAAAACCAGAATTTGGCCTTCCACGGACGCTTCCAGTAACAATGAATGAAAACCTGAATGAAGTGCTTCCAAACCCAAAAGCCCTAAGAAAAAAAAGAAAAAGAAAAAAAAAAAAAAAAGCAGCAATTATCTTTAACATGAGGATTTGGGCCTAGATGGCTCCTTCTGGTTCTGGCTGGCTCCGTCTATGCTCAGAGATGATACGAGCTGGATCCCTCAAGCTTCCACCTTGACTGTCACCGCGGCAGGGGCGCCCCAGCTGGTGCCCGACCCACAGCGGGGCCGGGCGAGCGGGGATCCCGCCGGATTCCGCCCGGCGCCCGCTTGCCACAGCCCGTCGGGGTTGCCAGTCGGTTACCTCGCAATTGAACTCCATCTCGGCGTCCATGGTGACGATCCGCACGGTGAACGTCTTGGGCTGCTTCCTCTTGAGCGAGCTGAAGCTCATACGGGAAGCGATGGCCCCGGCCATGGCGCGGGGCTCAGGCCCGGGACCCTCGCGCCCCGAGGCCTGCGCTCTGGACCTGTTAGCCCCCCTGGAGGAGCCGCACAGGCCTCAGGGCCACCATGGTAGCCGACTGGCCTGCCTGGGAGCTGGCTGGTCCGCGCGGGCCCCCAGCGGCCAGCATGGGCCGTGAGGACCCTGCCCCGGGAGCGTAAAGAGGAGTTGGGGGGCGGACCCTTACGGCCACGGGGACGGAACACGAGCCAAGACCAAGCGGATGGGCTCTGCCCGGCGCTCAGGGTCTCGGGCCGGGGACGCTGGGGACGCCCCGGGACTGGGCCCCTAGACGGCAGCGGCCCAGCCCCCGCGCGCCTCGAAGCGGCCGACGGAGGTCTCGGGGCCGCGCTGCGGCCGGGCGCGCACGTGCGCGCGTGGCTGTCACCGTCCTCGCTCCGCGCGCCCGCGGGAAGCGTCCCCTCCCCACAGACCCCGGCCTGCTCCCCGCCCCGCCCTCAGGTCCCCAGATCATTACACGCAGCGCAACCGAACCCGGCGGCTGCCGCCCGGACACCGCGATTGGCTGAGAACCCCAGGGAGGCGGGACTTTTCCTGCCAGTCCACCCTACTTCAGAGGGACTCCACCAATCGGAAGTTCCGCCGTGATTGGAGGCGCGGGCCTGGGCTCGGCGTTGAGTGGCCAGAGTGGCAGTCACTCCGAACGCTTTTGTTCGCAGGGAGTACGCCTACTCTAGCAAGATTGGTTGAGGCAGCGGAGCCCGGCGCGGCTTCCACGGGCAACCACCTAGAGGCTGGCACGCGGCTGCGGGTGGGTCAGCGGGCGCCTGCCCTTCGGACTGAGTACGCGTGCAGTGTGGCACCCCAGAGGGCGCGTGTCGGACACCCGGCGGAAAGCCCTCCTCGGCCCTTAATGGCATATGCTGACCTCTGTGTTTCTCTAAACTTTTCAAGTCACGTGGAAGCTGCTTAGCTTGCTGGCACTCCCCCAGATCGTTCTGCTTCTCCCCGGGAGAAAGTGTGTTATTACCAAGGAAGGGTGATGATTGTACCTACCCCGTGGGGTTGTTGAGGAATTTAAGGACGTTAATACATAGAAAGCTTTAGAACGGTGGCTGCTGGCATATACTAGGTGGAATCCTATGAAATTGCTGTTTTTCATGAGAGACTCCTAACTCTGGGAACTGAACAAGGGGTAGTGGAAGGGGAGGTGGGAGGGGGGTTGGGGTGACTGGGTGACGGGCCCCGAGGAGGGCACTTGGCGGGATGAGCACTGGGTGTTATGCTAAATGTTGGCAAATTGAACTCCAATAAAAAAAATTTTTTTTAATTGCTGTTTTTATACATACACACAGAACAGTCCAAAAAATGAAAGCGTTTCTCATTTTGTATTCTGATTTCCACTTTCAAACCATAGCTGTGTTTTATTTATTTTTTAAATGTCATCAAGTTATAGTGGGTGTGTTGTGAGGTGGGGGTGTATATAGCTTTCTGTATTAAAAATATAAATCCTACTTTTAAGTAACTCTTAATAAGGGACACCTGGGTGGCTCAGTGGTTGAGCATCTGCCTTTGGTTCAGGCTGTGATCCTGGGGTCCTGGAATTGAGTCCTCCATCAGGATCCCCTCAGGGAGCCTGCTTCTCCCTCTGCATAGGTCTCCCCCCTCTGTGTGTGTGTGTGTGTGTCTCGTGAATACATAAAGAAAATCTTTTTTAAAAAAATAACTCTTAATGGTTGAGAAGAGACAGTTTCCTCTGTTTTGACTGAACAGTAAGCAATCCATAAATGTTAACCACCATTAGCATCACCTCCTCTACAGATGGGAAAAGTGAGAGGCTCAGCCCACAGAGCCACCTGCTAACTATTATTTAGATAGTGAGAAGCTAAGATGGGACTCAAAACCCAGATTTATCCCACCCAGAGCCTGCTGGCCATACCATTGTGCTGCCCTCCCCTAATTGTGGCTGCCAAGTTGCTCCCTGTTGCGGCCCCAAGAATCATGAACTACTGTTCTGGAGCACTCAGCAGACACTGCTGCTGTAACTGCACTATAGCATAAATCTAGCTCTTCCCCCACAGGCCCCTGTGGTGCCATGAATCACCAGCATTTGCTGGCCCACCCAGCAAAGCTGCTGTGGGGGAACTTTATGTCCCTATCCACTGCTAGCAAATTCTCCCCACTAAAATGATTGTTCAGGGCTATGTGAGCTTAGAGTGAGAGTGTCTTCATTTTAATTGCTTCAGTTCTTCCCTGTAGGTGGGAGAACCAGGGTGGATTCTCCTAAGGGCCCCCCACAGGGAAAACAAATGAGAGCTTTAACCCAGGGCCAGGACTGCTGACAAAATGAGTGATTCTGGGATCCTACTGAGGAGTAGAAAGAGGATGTAGATCAGACAGCAGGGGTAGAAATAACATTGATGACCAGTAATAGCTCCTGTTTATGGAAGGATTACTAGGTGCTAGGTACTGGGCTAATTGGCCAAAGATGCCAAATTTAAACATTTTTAGGGAGACACCCAAGTAGGTACATGGGTCTGGATCTCAGAAGGGAGGCCAGGACCAGGAATAAAAATAGATGTAATGGAATATTATGCTGGCATTAAAAGTGCCATTCACAAAAAAACAGAGACAATAATAGTACCTACGGCATAAGAGAATAATTCAAGCAGAGTTCATTAAAAAAGATCTGGGGATGCTTGACAGGCTCAGTCAGTAGAGCATGAAACTTTTGATCTTGGGTTCATGAAATCGAGCCCCACATTGGGGGGTAGATTGTACTTAAAAATACATATTTTTTAAAAGATTTTATTTATTCATGGGAGACACGGAGAGAGAGGCAGAGACATAGGCAGAGGGAGAAGCAGGCTCCCTGTAGGGAACCTGATGTGGGACTCGACAACGGGAACTCCAGGGTCATGCCCTTAGCCAAAGGCAGATGCTAAACCACTGAGCCACCAAGGCATCCCAAAATAGATATTTTTTTTTAAATAATTAAGGGACCCCTGGCTGGCTCAGCCCATGGAACAGGTAACTCTTGATCTCAGAGTCATGAGTTCAAGCCCTATGTTGGGGTTAGAGATTACATAAAAGAATAAAATATTTAGAAAGAAAGAAAGATCTGGACATACAGACACCAGTTAGTAAATACCAATTGAATGAAGAAATAAAGGACACAGGGAAATACTTAGTAGTTTCACTTATGGAAACAATATTAATATCTATAATACATTAAGTGCTTACTACATAAGGTACTCTGCAAAAGGCTTTGCATGCTTTATTTCTTTTGATCTTTATCAAAACCCTATTTAGTAGGTATTATATCCCCCGTTTACACATGAAGAAACTGGCTAAGGATGAAAGGAGGTAGTGTTTACCCAAGATCATACCCGGAGAGATGCAATCTGTATCCAGGACTGTTTTTATCTGGATTTCACCTTAGTTACATTTTGTTCCTCCATTCTTCCAGAAGACCAGTGGTTCTCAAAGGTAGGTCCATTTCCTCCAGGAGACATTTGACAATGTCTAAAGATTTCGTGTATGTGTGTGTGTGTGTGTGTGTGTGTGTGTGATAACTAGGGAATGTTCCTGTACTCCCTGGTAAAGGCTGAGGATATGTTAAACATCTCACAATGCACAAGACAACCTCCCACAATAAAGAATTATGTAGTCCAGGGCAGCCCTGGTGGCACAGCGGTTTGGCGCCGCCTGCAGCCCAGGGCGTGATCCTGGAGACCCCGGATCGAGTCCCACATCAGGCTCCTTGCATGGAGCCTGCTTCTCCCTCTGCCTGTGTCTCTGCGTCTCTCTCTCTCTCTCTTTCTGTGTTTCTCATGAATAAATAAATAAATACAATCTTTAAAAAAAAAGAATTATGTAGTCCAAAGTATCAATGGTGACAAGGTAAAGAAATCCTGATCTAGAGCAATTTTTTTTTAAGATTTATTTATTTATTTGAAAGAGAAAGCACAAGCGGGAGGGGCAGAGGAAGAGGGAAAGAGAATCTCAAGCAGTCTCCAAGCTCAGTGCAGAGCCACACTCAGGGCTCACCCTCATGACCCTGAGATTACAACCTGAGCCAAAACCAAGAGTCAGTGCCACCCAGGCACCCCTAGAACAATGATCCTTTAACTGTTTTTGTGTTTGTTTGTTTGTTTGTTTTTAAGTCAAAAGCACTGTATCAACTCTCTGATTTAACCAGTAGACTTTCTCCACAAAGAAATACACACACATACACATGCACAAAATTTTGCATGTGGTTTTAGAAGGCTCATGGGAAGACTCTTCCAAAGCATATCTTAAGCCCCTGATTAAATCAACTCATCACCAAGATTGAATCAGCTAGTACCAGATGCTTCATGTGAATGTTAGATTATAACCTGTCTGCCAAAAACTGGACTTTGTTGTTTCTGGAATTACTTTTACTGTATATTGGCATAAAGCCAGTGGCCTGCACTAAGGATGTTATAAGAACCCTGCGGAACTCGGTCTTTACAGTAGAGATTTTGCTGACAAAGGTACACACGGGATCTTTTATATGAAGACCCACAAGAGAAATATTTCTTATACTCTAGCACTTATATTTCTCATGGGAGACTGCTTTACTTTTATTTTTTTAATAAGGTTCATTGTGTTTTCCTTATCTCATAGGTCATCCATATGTGTTACAAAAAAGAAATAGAAACCAGATAAGCAGTGTGGTAAGCATAATTCTAAAATGTCCCCCATTGGGGAACCTACATGGCTCAGTCGGTTAAAGGTCTGCCTTCAGCTCAGGTCATGGATCTTGGGATTCTGGAATTGAGTCCCACATCAGGCTCCCTGCTCAGCGGGGAGTCTGCTTCTCCCTCTCCTGCCCCTCCCCCTGCTTGTGCTCAATCACTCTCAAATAAAATCTAAAGAAAAAAAAAGGCAAAAAGTAAAATGTTCCGCGTTGATCTTATGCAATCCTACCCATTGGCCATAGGTAAGACCAGTAGTTATGATGGGATATTATTCCTGTGATTATGTTGTTTTATATGGCAAAGGGGATTTTTGCAGATATAATGCCCCAATCAGTTGTGTTCATCAAAAAAGGAAATTATCCCAGAGGGATACTGACCTAATAAGGTGAGCTCTTTTTTTTTTTTATTTTTAAAGATTTTATTTATTTATTTGAGAGAAAGAGAGAAACAGCCAAGCAGGGGAAGGGCAGAGGGATTGGGAGAAGCAGGCTCCCTGCTGAGCAAAGAGCCCAATGTGGGGCTTGATCCCAAGGCCCAGAGATCATGACCTGAGCCGAAGGCAGATACTTAACGAACTGAGCCAGCCAGGCACTCCTCTTCTTTTTTTTTTTTAATTCCAGTATAGTTAACATACAGTGTGGGCAGCCCCGGTGGCACAGCGGTTTAGCGCTGCCTGCAGCCTGGGGTGTGATCCTAGAGACCCAGGATCGAGTCCCACATCAGGCTTCCTGCATGGAGCCTGCTTCTCCCTCTGCCTGTCTCTGCCTCTCTCTTTGCTCTCTCTGAATGAATAAATAAATAAATCCTTAAAAAAAAATACAGTGTTATATTAGCTTCAGGTGTAAAATATAGTGTCAGGTAGACTTTTTAAGATTTTGTTTATTTATTTGAGAAAGAGAATGCACAGAGTGGGGAGAGAAGTAGAGGGAGAGGCACAAGCAGACTGTGTTCTAAGCATAGAGCCCAATGTGAGGCTGGACGAGAGGCTCCAGCCCATTGACCTTGAGCCAAAATTAAGAGTCAGACACTTAACCAACTGAGCCACCCAGTGGGCCCTCAGGTGAACTCTTTAAAGGAGATTTAGGGTTCAAAAATAAAGGAAGTCAGAGAGATGAGCTCCTCCTGACCTGAAAGAAAGCAAACATCCATGCTGTGAGCTGCTTATAGGGCCTCATAGCGAGGAAATCTGGATGGCCTCTGGTTGTGGAGAGTGGTTCCCATCTGATAGCTAGCAAGAAAACAGGAACTTCATCCCCCAACCACAAGGAGCTAAGTTCTGCCAACAACCTGAGTAAGCTAGGAGGAGGATCCTGAGCTCCAGGGGAGAACCATGGAATGGCTGACAATTTGCAGCCTTGTGAAACCCTATGCAAGAGATCATACCATGCCACGCCTGGATTCCAGACCCATGAACACAGTCAGATAATAAATGTAATTACCACTAAATGTGTGGTAATTTATAAACACAGCAATAGAAAATTGATACTAGCAGAGAGAAACAAAAAAATTTTTAATTAGATGTTTTATTTTTAAATAATCAGAACCCTCCCCACCCCCCATGCCCTCTACCCAGTTTCCTTGGTGGCAACACAACCAAGGAAGCTAGAACTAGAACCAAAGCTGCAACCAGGATCAAGGGCCTTTTCAATGATCAGAAAACCATGGCAACACGCAGCAGGGTTTTGTTTTGGTTTTTAAAGATTTTATTTAGGGCAGCCCCTGTAGCTCAACAGTTTAGTGCCTGCCTTGGGCCCAGGGCGTGATCCTAGAGACCCTGGGTCGAGTCCCACATCAGGCTCCCTGCATGGAACCTGCTTCTCCCTCTGCCTCTCTCTCTTCTCTCTGTGTATTCTCATGAATAAATAAACAAAATCTTTAAAAATTTTATTTATTTATTCATGAGAGAGACAGAGAGACACAGGTAGAGGGAGAAGCAGGCCCCATGCAGGGAACCTGATGTGGGACTTGATCCCGGGACTCAAGGGTCACGCCCTGAGCCGAAGGCAGATCCCCAACCACTGAGCCACCCAGGCATCCCAACACACAGCAGGTTTAAGTTACAGTTAATTATATAAAATATGCCAGTACAAACCATTAAATCCCTTAAAGGCTAATTTCCCCAAACTCCCTCTCACCACCCCAAAAATATTTGGCTAAACTAACATGTGAGTGATAGTTGCTCCTTTGTTACTGCATGAATGGGACAACTCCACCCATTCATTTTGTTTGCAATATCTTGATTAAAACTAAAATAACTGGGGGAATTCCTGGGTGGCTCAGCAGTTTAGCGCCTGCCTCCGGTCCAGGGCATGATCCTGGAGACTCGGGATCGAGTCCCGCGTCGGGCTCCCTGCATGGAGCCTGCTTCTCCTTCTGCCTGTGTCTCTGCCTCTCTCCTTATCTCTCTCTCGCGTGTGCGCGCGCTCTCTCTCTCTGATGAATAAATAAATAAAATCTTTAAAAATAAATAAATAAAATTAAAAAAAATTTCAGAGCTGACTGGGTGGCTCAGTTGGTTAAGCATCTGCCTTTGGCTCAGGTCACGATCTCAGGGTCCTGGGATTAGGCTCCCTGCTCAGCCATGGGTCTGCTTCTCCTTCTCCCTCTGCCCCTCCCCCCTGCTCATTCTATCTCTCTCTCAAATAAATAAAATCTTTTTAAAAATAAAATAATTTCAGAAAATGTACACATCCACAACTCAGGAAGCTGATGTTTTGATAAGCTACATAGCTGCTTTTAAAACACAGCCAAGGGGCAGCCCTGGTGGCTCAGTGGTTTGGTGCCTGCCATCAGCCCAGGGTGTGATCCTGGAGACCCCGGATCAAGTCCCGCGTGGGGCTCCCTGCATGGAGCCTGCTTCTCCCTCTGCCTTTCTCTCTCTCTCTATCTCTGTCTCTCATGAATAAATAAATAAATAAAATCTTAAAAAAAAATAAAATAAAACACAGCCAAGTCTGGATTACCTGGGGTGGCTCAGTCAGTTAAGCACTTGACTTTTGATTTTGGCTAGGGCCCTAATCTCAGGGTTGTGGGATTTAGCCCTGAGTCAAGCTCCATGCTGGGCATGATGCCTGCTCCAGATTCTTTCTCTCCCTTTCCCTCTGCCCTTCCCCCCAATAATAAAGAAAAAACAATAAAACACAGCCAGTGTCCACATAGCCCTCTGTGTGTGGTTGACACAGCACTCTCTGGGGTCCTGGGCTGGTACTGAGAGGAGGCAAACACAGAAAGAAACAGTTTTTAAAAATATTTTATTTATTTACTTATTTATTTGAGAGAGAGAGCACACTCACAAGCAGGGCAGGTGGAGGGCCAGAGGGAGAGGGAGAAGCAGACTCCCTGCTGAGCAGGGACCCTGTTGTAGGACTCAATACCAGGACACTGAGATCATGACCTGAGCTGAAGGCAGGCGCTTAGCTGACTGAGCCACTCAAGAGCCCAAGAAACAAATTTTAACTTGTGTAATCCATTGGCTCACTGCTTTCATACGGTCTCTATCATTTTCTGATTTGCTCATTGTTATTTATTTATGTTATGAATATTTACCCGTGTTATTAAATATTCTATAATAAAATCATTAGGGGCTGCATAGGATCCTATGTATGGATATAATTTTGTTTTTCTCTCTTATATACATTGTGAGTCATGTACCAATCATGTTTCCTTCTTGGAGTTTGCTGTTAGGAAGCTCAGAGCCAAATTTGCAGTAGGTCTCTGGTGGTTGTGCTAAGCCTTGCCTATTCTGTGGCTTCATCTTATCTTTCCTGCCCTTATTCCTACCTTTCCAGTAACTTTTTCCTCATCCACTTACTGTTTATTTGTTGCACTATTTATTGTATCTTTACTCGGTTACAGATCCATGACCTAAAGGGTTTTTTTGGTTATTTTTCTTAGGTTAATGTATATATATACATATATTATATATTATATACATAAAGTATTGCTTACATGTATTTAATTTTTTTAAAGATTTAATTATTTATTCATGAGAGACACAGAGAGAAAGAGGAAGAGACATAGGCAGAGGGAGAAGTAGGCTCCATGCAGGGAGACTGATATGGGTCTCGATCCCAGGACTCTGGGATCACGCCCTGAGCCAAAGGTAGACACTAAACCACTGAGCCACCCAGGTGTCCCACATGTATCTAATTTTTTAAAGTAGGCTCCATGCCCAACATGGGACTTGAACTCACAACCCTGAGATCAAGAGTCATGTGCTCCACAGACCAAGCCTACCAGGTATCCCAGGATGTATCTAGTTTTTAAACTTTTATTATTTAAAAATATTTTTAACTTTATTTTAAATTTATCTCTATACCCAATCTAGGGATCGAACTTATAACCTCAAGATCAAGAGTCGCATGCTGTACTGTCTGAGCCAGCCAAGTGTTCCTTAACCTCTTGAAAACTAATATTGGACTTAAAAGTTTGCAAAAATAGCAATTTATGTATCTCTCAGTTTCCCTAATGTTAACATGTTACTTAATCATAGTACAATGATCAGAATCAAGAAATTAACACTGATATACCATTATTAACTACAGACTATATTCAAATTTCACCATTTTCCTGCTACTGACTTTTTTCTGTTCCAAGACCCTAGCCAGGATTCCTGGTAACATTTGGTTCTCTTATTCTCCTGCAACCTGGAATAGTTCCTCAGCCTTTCCTTGTTTTTCATGACCTTGACTCTTTTAAAGAGTAATGGCCAAATATCTGTCAAATGTTTCCCAATTCAGGTATGTCTCAAGTTTTCTCATTATTGGACCAATGTTCCAGATGTATTTTTGTAAGCTGCACCACATTATTTTTGGAGCGAGGTGGAGACTGAAAACCAAACAAACTGGAGTGCCTGGGTGGCTCAGTTGGTTACATGTCCAACTCTTGATTTCAGCTCAGGTCATGATCTCAGGGTCATGAGATTGAGCCTTGCTCAGTGAGGAGTCTGCTTGAGATTCTCCCCCTCTCCCTGCCCTTATTCCTCTCCCTGCTCATGCACTCTATTTCTCTCTCTTTCTGTCAAATAAAATCTTTTTAAAAATATTTTTATTTTATTTGTTTATTCATGAGAGACAGAGAGAGAGAGAGAAGCAGAGAGAAAAGCAGGCTCCATGCAGGGAGCCCGATGTGGAACTCAATCCTGGGATTCCAGGATCATGCCCTGGGCCAAAGGCAGGCACTCAACCACTGAGCCACCCAGGGATCCCTAAATAAATGAAATCTTAATAAGAAGGAAAGAAAGAAAGAAGAAAGAAAGAAAGAAAGAAAGAAAGAAAGAAAGAAAGAAAGAAAGAAAGAAAGAAAGAAAGAAGAAAGAAAGAAAGAAAGAAAGAAAGAAAGAAAGAAAGAAAGAAAGAAAGGGAAAGGAAAGGAAAGGAAAGGAAAGGAAAGAAAAGAAAAGAAAAGAAAAGAAAAGAAAAGAAAAGAAAAGAAAAGAAAAGAAAAGAAAAGAAAAGAAAAGAAAAGAAAAGAAAAGGAAGGAGGAAAACTGAGTGCCTGGGTGGCTCAGGTCATGATCCTGGAGTCCTGGGATCAAGCCCCACGTTGGGCTCCCTGCTCAGCAGAAGTCTGATTCTTCTTTTCCCTCTGTCCCTCGAACCACTTGTGCTATTTCTTCCTCTCAGATAAATAAAAATTAAAAATTTATTTAAATTAAAAAAAATACCGAGCAAACTAAGAGACTCTGGCCTGTCTGCAGACTGGGGCTCAGGGAAGTGATTTGATTCATTAAGATCACCTGGTCCAGGTGGTCAAGGATCCAAGACTTCTGAGGCCACAGCCAGGAACCAGTGTTCCAAGAGGCCATCCTGAGGTACTGAGTCTGAAGGCAGGCAGCCTGCAGGGAACAATGCCTATATGAAATAAAAGCAGGAAAGGAACCTAGAACAGCTTAGGAAATCACTAGTATTCATCCCATTCCCTTTGGGCCTGGAGTTGAAGATCTTTGGATTTTCCCAAGATGTCCCTTGCAGTGTTAGAGAGGCAGGAAGACCTAAGTTGGAATTTCTACTTTTCTGTGACCTTGGGCCACTTAGTTTCTCTGAGCTTCAGTTAGCTTATCTGTAAAAACAAGCATTAAATAATAAATGATATGACGTGTTTAAGAGCCCTTTTAAAAATAATAATTGATATTGATTGAGCACCCTCTATGTCTAATGTGCTGTGTGACCTTGCAAAATTTTTTATATCATCTCTGGGCCTCCATTTTATCATCACTTGAAATGGGATTGCAAATAGCAAAACCTCAAAGCACACATTTATTGCTTTTACTGTGTGATCATTTTCATATCCACGCATTCTCATTGAATTCTCATGGTTAAATAGATTATTATGTCCATGAGACAGTTAAGACAACTGAAGTGTCTAAAGCTAACCTACTGGCCAAAGACCACACAGCCTAGCAGAAATAGAGGTTGGATCCTAAACCCAGGTGTCTGGCTCTGGGCTCATGATGGTTTGCCAGTAGCAAGCATGCTTTTGTCTATAGCAGGTACTGAAAAATGACTGTCTAAAATTTATAATCTTGCCTAATTAGCATTTTGATGCTGTTTCTGTGTTCTTTACTGCAGTAGATATTTTTTTTATGAAGATTTTATTTATAAATAAAATCTTTGCCTGGGTGGCTCAGTGGTTGAGTCACTCATCTGCCTTGGGCTCAGGGTGTGATCCTGGGGTCCTGGGATTGAGTCCCACATGGGGCTCCTGAAGTTAGGAGCCTGCTTCTCTCTCTGCTTATGTCTCTGCCTCTCTCTCTGTGTGTCTCTCATGAATTAATAAATAAAACCTTTAACAAAAAAATATATATTTTATTTATTTATTCATGAGAGACAGAGAGAGATACAGAGACACAGGAAGAGAGAGAAGCAGGCTCCATGCAGGGAGCCCAATGTGGGACTCGATCCCAAAACTCCAGGATCACCACCTGAGCTGAAGGCAGACACTTAACTGCTGAGCCACACAGGTGTCTCTAGATGCTTTTGAATCTTAAGCTAACAGTATGTATTAGCTTCCTAGAGCTGCTGTAACAAAGTAACATGAACCAGGTGGCTTGGAATAGTAGAAATATATTATCTCTCAGCTCTGGAGGATAGAAGTCCAAATCCAGAAATCAGTAGGGCCACCCTCCCCCAGAAACTTGGAGGGGAGGCTCCCTCTTTGCCTCTTCTAGCTCCTGGTGTCCCCAGATGTTCACTGGCTGGTGGTGACATCACTCCAGTCTGTTCACAGCATCTCCCCATGTCTGCACATCATCTTCCCTCTATGCCTGCCTGCCCTGTGTCTAGATTTCCCTGGTCCATGAGGACACCAGTCATGTTGGATTGGGACCCACCCTAATGACCTCATTTTAACCTGGTTACTTCTGTAAAGACCTTATTTCCAAATAAGGTCACATTCTGAGGGACTGGGATTGGGACTTCAACATCTCTTATTTAGGAAACATGAATGGGCAAACACTTCTATGTTTCTCCTTTACTGAAACACTCCCTATGCTTCTCACACTATATTTGTGGCTTTTTCATACTAAACATTCTCTGGGACACCAGCTGGATGTCCTACAATTCAATTCAATTCTGACACTAACTAGAGTCAGTGCAGACCCTCCAGTTAAGGACACAGTTCCATGAGACTACTCCTTCAGACACCATCCTAAGTCCTGGTTGTCATCTGTACTTCTGACCGACTGGCTACAAATTGGGGTTCCCACAACCTCCTTGGACTTGACAATTTGCTAGAATGGCTTGCAGAATTCAGGGGAACACTTGGGCTTACTGGTTTATTATACAATAAAGAATACAGATGAGGGACGCCTGGGTGGCTCAGCAGTTCAGCTCCTGCCTTTGGCTCAGGGCTTGATCCTGGAGTCTCAGGATTGAGTCCCACGTCAGGCTCCCTGCATGGAGCCTGCTTCTCCCTCTGCCTATGTCTCTGCCTCTCTCTCTCTCTGTGTCTCTCATGAATAAATAAATAAAACCTTTTTTTAAAAAAGAATATAGATGAACAGCAATATATAGGGCAAGGTCAGGAAGGATCCAGGGAGCAAGAATTTCTGTCTCCATAGAGTTGGGGATACACCCCTTTCCAAACATATGAATGTATTCACCAACCTGGAAGCTCTCTGAAACCCCTATTTTAGGGAGTTTTATGGCAGTTTCATCTTGTAGGTAGGCATGATTGGTCATTAACTCAACCTCCAGTCCCTCTTCCCTTCCAGGAGGAAGGGCTTAGAGCTCAAAGTTCCAAGTTTCTAATGATGGCTTCATTTTTCTGATGACCCACCCTCATCCAGGATCCCACAAGGCATTGCCTATTAGAACAAAAGATGTTCCTATCACCCAGGAAATACCAAGGGATTCAGGAGCTCTGCATCAGGAACCAGGGTCAAAGATCAAATATTTGAACAAAAAGTGCTAGCAGCACTCTTATCACTTAGGAAATGACAAGGGTTCTAAGAGCTTTGTGCCAGGAACTGAGAGCACAGATGAAATATATATTTTCTATAATTTCACAGGACACAATTCAACCCATAAGACTCCCCTTCCAGGAGCAGGCTCAAGAAATTGCATTCATACCAGGATAGCTGGGAAAGTCCAGGAAAGTTACATTTTCCAGGAAGGATGCCTTCTGTATATTTTGAATGATTCAAAACTTTGTATTCTAAGACCTGTTTTCCCCCAGGAAATGAATATAAAGTAGGTGATGGAATGAGTTCGCACAGCTCATAAATCTACAACCATTCTTACCATATTTTTGTTTATGATGCTGCTTTGTATCTTTGCAGCATTATCTCTACCTGAGGGTACTCTTCTAAATTAACAGCACTATCTGTGGAGGAGGTGATTCAGTCTTCTTCATAGTGTTTTATAACATCTAGTATCTACTCCAAAGATATTGATTTGGGGTGTGGTTTTCAGCACTAGTATCTGTACTTTGTAAATGCTTGAATGATGTTGTTAAAGCTTTTTAAAATGATTTGTAATGACAGCTAATGGCAAAATAACAGCTAAATGGTCACAAACAGCAGTTGCTAGAGTCCAAAGCATGTTAACAGTGTGATGTGCTCCATAATGACACAGGTGGTCATTTGTCCCCCAACCCCCTCTAAAGAGGCACCGCCTTGTGGCAGTAGTGTAACAGGTTTTCATCCATTCTATCTACCCCCCTTGGCTTTGAAGTTGTTCAATACCTAGGGAGTAAAAATGTTTTCTTTTTCTGGCATTTGTGCGATTTCCAACTTACACATGGAGTGGCATTTTGTTAACACTTTTGTGGCACTGTGTCAGAGTCACATAATTCATATCTGCATACAATGCATACTACAGAAAGGCTAGAACTTGGCAGCGTGGCTTGTGCCCTAGCTGAAACATAAAAGCATTCTTGTCCCTCTTACTCCTGTTTGGGGTCCCATAGGAGCTAAGGGATGCAATTTTCAGAGAGCAGTTGGGCCTGAGAATAAAAGCCCATCAATAAGGAACAGGTGACACTGCCACAGCTGGGTAATTTGTCTCTTTTCTCTTCTGCAGCCCATTTAGTGATGATGTATTTGTCCCAGAGAATAGATGATGGCAGGTTTGTTCATATTTTACACTTATGAACCTACCTGTTCCTCTCCACCCAGCTCTGCCCATCTGTCTTTGTCCCTGGCTCCTCTCATTTCACTTCACAGATTGGGCAGCAGGCCTTGGCCATGAGTTATGAAGGTGGATTCTTTGAGAGCAACTTTGGGAAGGGAGAGAGGAAAAGAGATAGGTCAGTTCTCTGCAGAGAGGGGAGGGATGGACAGGTCTGGGAGAAAGAGATGTCACAGACTCAGTAGTGGGCAGGAAGGGAGCTCAGAGAGGAAGGAGAGGGAGAGATTCTAGGACAGAAGAAAATGATGCTGGGGAGGCCTGCTCACAGAAGATGGTTTGGAATGCTAAATCCAATCCCAATAATTAAGTTGGGCCTAGTACAAAACCTAATCATGGTAGCCATTCTCTCAGGTAGCCCCCATGACTCACATCGTGGTATTCACACCCTTGTAAGGCCTCTTCCCACATTTAGCAGGGCTGACATATGTCACCAATGGGACATGCAGAGATGACAAAGTGTGATTTATAAGGGCACAAGAGTCCTTGAAGTTTCCATTTACTCTGTCTTGGATCACTTGGTCTCTAGGTGGAAGCCTAGACCTGGAGAGCCAGCCCCTTTCTGTCCACGAGTTCTGGCTTCCTGTGTTTTTGTTACCAAATGCCTTCTACCACATGGCCAATGAATAACTCTGAAGCCTCTGTTGGAATAATTCAATCATAGGTCACCAAGGCTGCCTCCTCCATTGTTCAAGAGGTATTCCTTGTACTGAGTGGGAAGCTGCCTCCACATAACCTCCACCCTTTGATTATATTTGATTGTGCTAAACATTTCTAACCTGTTCCTTCCTGGAGGCCTTTTCACATATTATGCACAAATGCTTTCCTGCCTAAGGTTCCCCTTGCTATGCTCCCTTCTGGCAAACTCTCTATTTACCCTTTTAAGATTAGGTCCAAAGCCAGGCTTCCTGGGAGGCCCAGTGGAGCCTGTCATTTCTGCCTCAAGTCTACCACACTCAGAGCCTAAGGGAAGGGCAGCTCTACGACATGACACCAGTGACATTTCATTTGTTTCACCTCCATCTATTCATCTGGGCTTTTCCTGAGTGGCTGGGACTGGGTAGCCTTCGATCACACCAACTTCCAGAAGGGGGAGCATATTCCCTTTTGGTCCCTCAGATAAGCCAACTGGGCCCAGCTGTGTCTCCAACACCTCACTGTGCTCTTCTTAACACAAAGAGCAGGCCTCAGGCTCATAGCCTTCTGCCTTACCTACATGGCAGTGGCTGTAGTGTGGTGTCCACTGCACATTTATTTAGATAGTTCTGCCTGTTTATGACAGTTGATCCAGGTTTTCTATTTATCATGAGGATACTGTTTCCTTTTTATTTTTTAAAAGATTTCTAATTATGTATTTGAGAGAGAGAGAGCAGAATGAGACAGAACACAAACAGGGGGAGAGGGGACAGAGAGAGAGGAGAAGCAGGCTCCACCCCAGGACCCTGGGATCATGACCTGAGCCAAAGGCAGATGCTTAACCCAACTGAGCCACCCAGGCACCCTATAGTTTCCGTTTTAAATAAATCACACATATAATTCATGCTCCTTTAGAAAACACAAGGCAAAAAAATCATAGCACAAGCCTCACTTCCATACAGAAGTCATTACTGACCCACAAGTATACATAGATCTCCCTTTTTCTCTTCCCTATCCATTGTAAGTCCTCACAGCTCACTATATTTCTTTACAGTCTGCACTATAATTGGCAAAATACTTTTGTGTATATTTTTCATTTATCCAGTAAATATTTAATGTACCAGGCAAGAGAAGTGAGGGGAAAGCAGCCTAAGGTATCTGTCCTAAAGGGGCTCAAAGTCAGTGTTGATCTGATTTTGTCTCCCCTACCAGACCTCAAGTTCCAAGAGGGCTGGGGGCTTGTTGTCCTGTCTGCCTTTAGTGTTTCAGAATTTAGCACAAGCAATAGCCAGGCTGACTGAATATTTGCTGAAGGATTAACAAAATTAATGCCTGCCCTTCATTGCGCCTTGCCAAGCATACCAGGAGGGAGCCACCAGTTAGCAGTCAATGGGTGGCCATTCTGGGGGTGTGCATGCAAGGATCCATGTCCCGTTGGGCCCCTGGACCCCTGGTGGGGTCTGCAGGCTCTCCACTCTTGTTGACGTCTGTGATCTGGGGGATTGTGGACTGAGAAGGGGTTAGTTTGGAAGGCAGGCAAAAGAGCTGGGCAGGGCCGGGGAGAGGGCATAGGCCCCGGGATGCCCAGGTAGAGATGGGATGAAGATAGAAAAGGAGATGGAGAGAAAACGGACTGGTGGCCCGAGCCTTGTCCAACTGCCTTCAATTGTTAGGGGTTTGTTCCTTTGATAATGTGCTAAATACTGCCTGTAAATCCCTCCTCCTCAGAAAAACGCAGTTTCAGGACGCCTACTGATTGACCCTCTGCCACTGATCTTGAGAGCCCAACTAAGAGCCCTTGGCATCATTGTCCGACGCTCCCATTTTACCAAAGTGGACATTGAGGCCCAGAGTGGGCAAAGGCCCAGGTCAAGGTCACGTCAGCACCAGACCTGCTGCAGGGGCTCTGAGGCTAAACCTGATGAGCCCAGGCTCGGTGGAGGTAGGTGATGCCCGGCGGCGAGGCGACCGGCTAGGCGGTGGGCGGGGCTCGCCGAGGCCCCGCCCCGCCTCCGGGCTGGGGGCGGGCCTTGCTCCAACCTGCGCCGCTCCAACATGGCTCCGCGGCTGTGCAGCATCTCTGCGGCGGCGCGGCGGCTGCTGGGGAGCCCGAAGCCCCGCGCCGGGGATGTCGCGGCTGCTGCGCGGTGAGAGCCGGGTCGGGGGCCGAGGAGTGGCGCGAGCGCGGGGGGCGCAGGGCCGGCGGCCACGGTCTGGGGCTGGGGGACCGGCGGACTCCCGCTTAGAATCTCTGGGTTGGAGGCGGGGCAAGATCTAGGCCTGGGGAGGGGCTCTCGGCGAAGAATGGGGGAGATGGGGAAAATATGCGCAGGGTCTTTGTCCTAGTAGGTACCTGGCTCTGGACGGAGAACGAAAGATGGGGTGAAGGGGAGGGGCTTGTCCTGCGCCCTGGAGAGTGGCAGAGGGCAGGAGTGGCCCCTTCTCTAGAAGGGATGATTGTGAAATAGTACCCGCTGGGGGCTTCTAGGAGAGGCAGCTCCTCCCTTCGGAAGTTCTGGGGGAAGAGGTACGGGGAGCAGTGCGGGACTCCTAAGGGCCATGGCTGCACAGACCCTTTGCTCCCCAATCCTGAACAGTACAAGTGGGGCAAAGGAGGCCTGGGAAGGGATGGGAGTTGCCCAAGGTCATTCCCTCTGGTGTCTCCATGTCTCCTGACAACCAATGCTCTTTGCACCACAATTGGTGGCCTCCAGGGAGAAGGAGGCTGGCTTGGCCTTGCGCTCAGCCTGGGCTTTTGTTTGGGCCCCGCTCTGGAGTGAGGCAGGTCTTGGACTTCTTGACCCGGTCTGGGCACCCCCTCCCCCCTCCATCTCCAGGGTCCTGTACTTTCCCCATACCCTCACCCTCTAGACACATTTGCCTTTCTCCCCGACTGACGTGTCATGTCATTTATCTGTTAATCCAGCCCCTACCACGGGGTTCAGGACAGTATACTCGAGAACGAATTACTAAAGAAGTGAAGACACTTCTCTCCCCACCTGTGGAAAGGAAGCAGGGGGCCCTCCTGTTCAGCAGCCCAGGCATGAAGCTGCAGAGTTCGGTTAGACCTTGCCATGGGATCTACTGTAGCTCTTGGCCATTGGGAAAGAGGAACCAGGCCTGTGCCACTTCCCCAACTGCCCAATATTGGGGAGAACCCTCCTCTCATGGGAAGATCCTGGAGTTTGTCTGGGACCGGCAAATTTAACTCAGCCTTTCTCAATGGAGTGACCTTGGGCAAGTCATTTGGCCTCTTGAAGTCTCAGATTCCTCAGCTGTAAAATAGGATTGATAAAATAGTATGTATCTTATAAGAGTGGAGGGTTAAAAAAGACATGTCACGTATGTGAGGCTTCTAGCCCCTGGTGAACTTGCAACAGATGTTGCCCTTGTTCAAAAAGTTTCTGAATGAACCCCTTATAATATTAGGGCTCAAATGGCCTTGGGAAAATCATCTTTTTTTTTTTTTTAAGATTTTATTTATTTATTCATGAGAGACACACACATGTATAGGCAGAGACATAGGCAGAGGAAGAAGTAAGATTCCCTGCAAGGAGCGTGATGCGGGACTCGATCCCAGGACCCTGGGATCAGGACATGAGCCAAAGGCAGACACTCAGTGGCTGAGGCACCCATTCGTCCCTGGGAGATCATCTTCTGTGACCTCCTTGCTATCCAGATGAGGAAATTGAAGCTCGGGGTGGGACTTCACTTTCCCAGGGTAACAAAATCAGTAGAGGGAAAAGCCATTTGTGTGACAAATATGCAGAGGCCACAAAAGGAGCATGGAACAAACAGGCAACCTGATGCTCCTCACTCACTTGGATGAGGCGCTGAACCTCTGTGAACCTTGGTTTCCTTTTCTGTAATTGGGGATGATAAACCCTATGGCGGATTTTTGCAGGATTAATGTGAAGGCACTTGAACTGCTTCATAGTTACTTCTGTTGTGGTCTCACTTTGGATACCTGCGAACATACCCTCCTGCTGACATTTAGCCTGTCCCATATCTCTCTGGAGTCCGTAGAGGGGTGGGCAGCAGCCTTTCTGTCCTCTTAGGTTTAGGGGCTGCTGGGGCGGAGACAGAGTGTGGGCTTTCAAGTCAGATGGATGTGGATTGCAATCATCTTGATCATTAATTAACCATCTGTGAATAAGGCATGGAACACCTCTGAGCCTCATTTTTTCTCAAAAACATATTGTGAGGATTAGTTCTTAGCACATAGTAATTGCTCAATAAATAGTGGCTGTTATTGTTGCACCAGTAATCCTGTTAACAGGACTTTAGTTGTTTTATTTTTATTATTAGTAAGTAAGTTCTGCGCCCAGCATGGGGCTTGAACTCACTACCTTGAGATCAAGAATCACATGCTCTACCAACTGAGCCAGAGAGGCACTCCAGAACTTCAGCTATTTTAGTTCTCCTGGAAATCTAGAGAATCTAGAGAACATTCTGGAGTGGTTTCATGTTGGGGGCGTCAGACTGTTGATCCCTATCGAGAGTGCAAATGTGACATTTACTGAAAAGTTCTCATCCAGGACAAATAGTTGTTGAGCAACTCCCATGCCCAAAGCACTGTGCTATGTACCATGGGGGGATGGGAGGACATTAGCTAGTGACTTCCAGTGTGACTGGGGAGTCAAGACATGAAAATGATAAAAAGGCTGATGGGGAAATGTGAGACGTGTTTTTGTGGAAGGGGCTAAACTGGTCCATCTGGAGCAGCTCCTTCCCATAGATTGCACAAAGCTGCATTGTGTTTTTCTAGGTCTAGAAGCTTTCTTAATATAGTTTAGATACAGAATCTTTGACATTTCTGAAATGGCATAGGGTGGGGAAGAAAAGAAATTGGGGCTACTCTAGAGCAGTGATTCTTCAACTTGAGCAGGAGCCAGAATCCCTTGGTGGGCTTGTTAAAACCCAGATGCTAGGCCCATCCCCAGGATTTCTGTTGCCATGGGTCTAGGATGGGGCCTGAGAATTTCTCTGGTGACATTAACACTGTGGGTTTCAGAACTGCTGGGATAATGAACCCTGGCTCTATGGAGAGCTTGGCAAAGTACGTAAGAGATAGAATTCCAAGTGGAGACATCCAGCCTTTGGTACACAGTGGCGAGCCATAGAACACTTTGAGCAGAGCAATAGCATCACCAAAATGGTGCCTTACAAAGATGGATGGGCAGATTAGGAAAAGTAGGGAAAGAGTGGGAACCAGGATATCAGGAAGTTTGGTAAGAACAGTGATATTAGCTGCACTGCCGTGTCAGGCAGACCCTTTCTCTAGAAGACCCATCCTAATGTCCCTATTTTACAGATGAGGAATATAAAGCTCAGAGAGATGAAGCTCATCTGAGATTAGAACCTGGATTCATCCAGAACCTGTGCTCTTAAGCACTAATTCTGCTGGTGATGGTGGGGAGCATAAGGGGTCCTGAACCCTATGTCCATATTCTGAGCCACTCTTTCTCTAATTTCTTACCTTCCAACATTTATCGTCTATAAGCAGCTCTGTCTTAGCTCCCCCGCCCCCCCCTTCATTTACTTCCCAGATGTAGACTGAGCACATGCCAGGAGCCCAGCCAGCACTGTTCCAGGCACTGGGACACATGGGAAGACAAGATCCCTTTGGGGCTGCTTCTAGTGGGAAGACAATAAATGAGGCACATAAAAAAAACCAAATACAAGGAGCTATGGAAAAATAGAGGTAGGGTAAGAGCGGTGGGGAGTTCAAGGGTAGGAGAAATGTTGTGATTTCACTGAGAAAGCGAAATTTGAATTCTTGAGAATGTAAGCCTATGGACACTGCTTGAGTTCAGACCCTGACCTGGGATCTTGGATAGGTCCTGTCTGGGGTTCTACCTGTAGAAAACCTCTGTAGAGATAGGCTACTCCAGCTTGCTCATTTGACACACGGGGGAACTGAGGACTGTAGGCATGAAAGATTAGAGTTGGGGAAAGAGATGGGAGCTCATCAGAGCTCCTGGATTCCCTTGCTATTACCCCAGAGTGGAGAGCATTCTAGCCCCCCTGCTCTGTCTCCAAGGGCTGGTTTCCTGGCTGTTTATCTTGGTCAGTACTGATGTTAATAAATTACTCAAAGCCCAGTCCTGGAGCAAAGGTCTTGGCTACAAGTAAGTAGGAGCCACTGTTTTCCCTGCCACCACCCCTTGCAAGGGAAGCATCCCCTCTACATTCAAACCAAAGGTCAGATCCCTTGGCCAGTGGCTTTGTTGAAATACGTAATTCTTCACAGTATCTGCCTAATGTTCCCCAAGTCAGTGCTCAAACCCAAGGAGGAGGCTGGCTTTGAAGCAAAGAGTTCTGGGTTGGTTCTTGCCTCAGCTCTGCCCCTGATTTACTATGTCACCTTGGGCAAGTTCCTTAAACCCCCTATTTTCTCATCTCAAAAATGAGGATGCTAATAGTATCACACTGTATCAACATTATGTAGATGTAGGATCATGCTTCTGCAGAGCTGATCAGAGATCCCTGACACAGGATGTCCTCAGATGCAGTATCTATAGCAAAATCCCCTTATTCTGGTTACCAAATTTCGTAGAACCACACTGGTGATCTGACAATAATCGTCTTTTTGGTTTTTGCTAATGATACAAATAGATGCACAACAGAAAGCCTGTGAATTCAGAAACACTTAAAGCAATTTTTTTTTTAGCTTTACAAAAAGCTATAATGAATAAATAAAAATTTAACCATCTCTCTCCCCTATCCCAGGTAAGCAGCATTAGGTTTGGGACAAATCGTTACTCATCTTTCTCTGTGTTCATACAAATGTTTTACTACTTTAAGATGCTTTTATGATTTCATCAGTCCCAGTGGCCACTCCATATTTTGGAAAAAAATAATACTTTGATTTACAAGACAATTATTTTTATTTTAGCCATAGAAAAAAATTGAAAAAGGAGAGGACTTACTGGCACTTAAGACTCCCACTGCCAGGCTCCCTGGCTAGCAATCATCCAGCAAGAGACTAGCTTTTCAGGCCTGACTACAAATTGTATCACTGCTGCTAAGCAAAAAAATTTATAGCTTCTGGCAGCCTAAAAAGAAGTCCCACCCCTGCTGGGACCTTGTGTAGGAAGTATAGTTAGGTCTGGCAAGATGCAGTGGCAGGTCCTCTGCTCTGAACAGAACATTTCATTCATCCAGTCAGTCATTTTCAAGGCACCTTAGTCAGATGCACAGGGTAGATATTTGTCAATTAAGTGTTGCCTGGATGAATGAATGAATCTTGCCTTGCAATGCCTTTTTACCTCCTCTATCTGCTGTTACCTGCTAAATCAGCTCTGGAGATTCAGAGACTGGTCAGACCACCTCCTCTGAGAGTTTGCCCAGACTGCCAAAGACTTGTTCACCTAGGCTCTCCCAGATACCTCTGGCTACAATTATATTCCAAAGCCTGCTTCTTCCAGTAGACTGTGACTTCCTCCAGGACAAAGTTTAGTTTTCCTTGGCTTTCTATTTGTGGGGGCTGGGAAGGGGCACAGGCCGAGTGTAATGTGAGCACTGGAGAGGACGATGAGTATAGGCTTTTGTCATAAGGGACAGAAATTGCAAATAAAGCACTGAGTAAAAGAGCCTGGCATGTTCAGGGAGGAGCAGATCTGGAGAGTGGAATACATAGGTTGGGGGGGAGGGGACAGCAAGGAAGGCTAGCAAGATAGGTTGGGCTGTTAGGGGTTTCAGACATCAGGCAAGGTGGGTTTGGGGATGATCCTCTTGGCAAAGGGCTGCAGATATGTGCCCCAAGTAGAGCAGATGTGTGCCCCAAGGAGACTGTTGGAAGGGGGATAAGTAGAAGCAGGGAGGCTGGAGAGAGGTGGGAAGTGGGCTGCTTCTCCTGGCCTCTTGAGGCCCTGCAAAGGTTAAAGAATCTCTAAAAGAGACCGAGTCTGCTCAGCTGGCTCCAGTGATGTTTTATACTCCAGAGCCACCACTGGATACCATGGCCCCATTCCTAGAAATGTGGGTCATCAGGCTATCTGAGGGATGGGGGAGCAGGACATCTGAGCAGATGGAAGAGGCAGAGCTATCTCCATCTCTTTTTGTCCTCCTGAACTCCTCTGTCCTGCAGCTTCTATTCCAAGGACAATGAAGGGAGCTGGTTCCGCTCCCTCTTTGTGCACAAGGTGGATCCCCGGAAGGATGCCCACTCCACCCTGCTATCCAAGAAGGAAACCAGCAACCTCTACAAGATCCAGTGTGAGTGGCTGCTGACCCAGCCCACCTGCCTGCCTGCCCGCCCTGCCGCAGCCTCTGGGGGGGCCTGTGAGGCTTGGGCTGGGACACCCTGAGCTGTCCTGGGAGCCCTGGTCCCTCTAACCCAGCTCCCCACAGACACGCACACCCCTTGTTTCACCTCCCACTCTCTGTTCTCTATTGCAGTTCACAATGTGAAGCCTGAATGTCTGGATGCCTACAACAGCCTGACGTGAGCCTCCTCCTCCATCTGCTTGTCCCATTCCCTGCCTGGGTGTGAGACTCCATCCCAGCCCCATTCTCCTTGCAGAAACCTAGGAGATGTAGATATCAGAGCCAAAAGTCCTAGGGATTAATTGTCCAGCCTCTGCATCTTAGAGATGGGGAGACTAAGGCCCAGCCCTGAGGGCCTGAGTTGGAACCCTGATCTCAGGGGCCCTGGTGGCTGGTGTGAGCATTCCCCCCCTCTTTCTGTCCCCCTCTCCCCACCCCAGGGAGGCTGTGCTGCCCAAGCTGCACCTGGATGAGGACTACCCCTGCTCGCTCGTGGGCAACTGGAACACATGGTACGGGGAGCAGGACCAGGCAGGTGAGGTGCCCACCTCCCCAGTGCCGTTGCCACGCAGCCCAGGTCTCTGGCACCTCTCATGCCTGGCCACCCTCCACTCCCTCTCTGCATCGGCACCCAGAGGGATTTTTTTTTTTAAAGATTTTATTTATTTATTCATGAGAGAGAGACACACACAGAGAGGCAGAGACATAGGCAGAGGGAAAAGCAGGCTCCATGCAGGGACCCCAATGCGGGACTCGATCCTGGGACTCCAGGATCACTCCCTGGGCAGAAGGCAGGCACTAAACCACTGAGCCACTCAGGGATCAGAGGGATCTTTCTAAATGCAGTCTTCATTGGTTCACTCTGTTGCTCTTTCTTCTCATGGGCCTAGAGTGCCCTCTCCTATTGGTCCTCATATGAGGTTTATCCCTCTTCTACCCGCCAGCATTCCTGGTGTTGGCAGACTTCCATCCATACAGTATTTTTGCTGTTTCCCTTGGGAAAGAGGCCTTTAAACTCTAGGGTCAGACTATTTTGCAGACAAAAAAATCAAGACACAGATGGAGTCAGAAGGCAAGTAAGGGATAGGCTAAGAGTGGGAAGGAACAAAAGTCTGAGCTTCCAAATTGCTGTTCAGCCAACTGCCCTCAGCTCTAGCCTGCCTGCCTGGCCCTTTGGAGACCCTCCCTCAGCCCCAGCCATGCTCCCAAGGATGGCAAGATTGTTTGCTTTCTTCCTTCCCACCTTTATTATTGGAAGGTGTAGTAGTTTCCTATGGCTGCCTTAACAAAGTGCCAACTCCTGGTGGCTTAAAACAACAGAAATTTATTCTCTCAAGTTCTGGAGCCCAGAAGTCTGAAATCCAGGTGTTGGCAGGACCACATTCTCTCCACAGGCTCTAAGGGAGAATCTTTTCTTGTCTTTTCCGGCTTCTGGTAGTTGCTGGAAATCTTGGCTCTTCTGGGCTTGTAGATGCATCACTCCTGTCTCTGCCTCTGTTGTCACATAGCATTCTCCCGGTGTACCTGTGTTAACATGTTACCTTCTTTGTGTCTGTGTCCAAGTCTCCTTCTTCATATGAGGACACCAGTCATTGAATTTAGGGCTTACCCAGTGTGCTGGCATCTTAGCCTGACTGCATCTACAAAGATCCTATTTCCAAATAAGGTCATATTCTGAGGTTCTGGGTAGGTATGAACTTCAGGGAAGAGGGACACCATTTGATTAAAGGGGCTATAATAATTCAAACAGTACAAAGAGTTTTTGGTGAAAAGCAAGCCTCCTTGCCCACTATCCCCAGGCCTGTTCTCTGCCCCAGGGGCACCTCCTGTCGCAATCTCTTGGGTCTCCGTTAAGAGATGATCCATAGACCAGCATCTCTGGATATGTGCCCCTACCACTAAACACATGTGCTAACATACTGTGCATACTGCTCTGGTCCTTATTGTTGTTGTTGTTAGTGTTTTTTTTGTTTTTGTTTTTTAATTCACTGTCTTGGAATGTTCCATCTCAGCCCATCAGATCTACTTTCCTTTTGTCCAGCCTATCCGTCATAGGCCTGGTGGTCAGCTTCATGTGTGTTGTTACGCCTTGGGTACAAGAAGACATCTGATCCTCTTGTGCTATTTAAGGAAAGTTGGGTGGAACTATTATTCCCATTTTCAAGATAAGAACATTGAGGCCCAGAGGGGTCTAAAGCCACCCAGCAGACCTGGAGCTCAAACCTCGGCCTCCTGGGCTTATGTCTGGGGCTATCCTCCACCAAGGTAAAGGGAACTCAGAGAGTCGTGGTGCTAAGGGGATGCAGCTGGAGACTGCCTCGTTTCATATACACTTAACTAGTCTTGGGGTAAGCAGGCTCTGACCTGTACCTCCTGTTTTCTCCCCTGTGCAACAGTACACCTGTGGCGATTCTCAGGTGGCTATCCAGCCCTCATGGACTGCATGAATAAGCTCAAAAGCAACAAGGTATGTGGGCATCTACTCCACAAACCTCTCTGAATGTTGGCTCTGGCTCTACCTTGTGTTGGGGGGCTGCCACGGCTATCCCACGGGGACATACCACCAAGGTGGGCAGGTCTTCATGGCCATCATGCCCAAACTGCCATGCCCACAGGAGTACCTGGAGTTCCGAAAGGAGCGGAGCCAGATGCTACTGTCGAGGAGAAACCAGATGCTCCTTGAGTTCAGCTTCTGGAATGAGCCACAGCCCAGAGCAGGCCCCAACATCTATGAGCTGAGGACATACAAGCTCAAGGTACGTCCCTGCCACCAGATCCCTGCCCGCCTCCCTCTTTCTCTGCTGTGGTGCGGCTCTACAGATACCCTGACATGGGGCAAAGGATGGTGGGGCGGTCCTGTGCTCCAACACTAGGCTGGGTCTTCTGGCCTCTCCCTCCCTCTGGGCTCAGAACAGAGGTGTGTACATACAAGTGTATACATGCACACCCAGGTGTGAGTCAGGGCTCCTGAATGAGGCCAAATGGCCCCTGGGGCTGGGGAGACATGACAATTTCCTATCTCCACCTAGCTGTGACATTTGGAATCTGAGATGGAATCTGAAAATAAAAGTCATTTTATTTATTTATTTATTTATTAAAATATTTTATTTATTTATTCATGAGAGACACACAGAGAGAGAGGCAGAGACATAGGCAGAGGGAGAAGCAGGCTCCACATAGGGAGCCTGATGTGAGACTTGATCGCGGGACTCCAGGATCATGCCCTGCCAAAGGCAGGCGCTAAACTGTTGAGCCACCCAGGTGTCCCTGGAGGCTCATTTTAGTTCTTTCCTCTCGTTCTTTTTCAGCCAGGAACCATGATTGAGTGGGGAAACAACTGGTGAGTGGCAGTGCCAGGGGTTGGGTGGGGGGGCCCTGCCTGCCTGCCCTGCCTAGTTCCTGGCATGCCACCTTTCCCAGGGCCATATGGTGGGGGGCCTGGCATCCTCTGCCCCTCATGGATCCAGGAGAAGGATCCAGCCAGGAGGTGAGGGTCTCCTAGAGGGTCATCAGGCCTCCCTCAGTAGAATACCCAGCCCCCTGCTATACCTCTGTCACCCCCTTGCCTGATAATCTCTGAGAGCTAAGGGTCCTACCTCTGGCTCCTCCCTTGAGGTGTGGCTGAGAAATCAGCCTGAGGACACCTCAGAGGGCCTTTTGCACTGGCCCTGGCCTCTCTTCCACACTCTTCTGCCATCCCTAGGGCTCGGGCAATCAAGTACCGGCAAGAGAACCAGGAGGCAGTAGGTGGCTTCTTCTCGCAGATTGGAGAGCTCTACGTTGTACACCATCTCTGGGGTAGGCTGGGGACCCTCCAGGGGCCCTCTGCTAGTTCTCTTTCTCCATTGTCACTCTGTATAGACCATGTGAATAAATTAGTGGCCTTTTGGAGCTTACATTCTAGCAGAGAGAGACAACCTCAGACATAGACTAATTAATGCAAAAACATAATTTCAGATTATTACAAATAATGAGGCAGGGGAAAATGATGAAGAAACACATGGGAATGGATCACCTAGACAAAAAATTCCTCTCTGAGAAGATAAAATATTAGCTAAGCTAAAGGATGAGAAAGAGCCAGCTTCTGAATGGGCAGGGAAGGGCATTCTAAGTACAGGGAACAACATGTGCAAAGGCCCTGTGGTGGGGAAAAGGCCTTCAATATTTTGAAGCGTACAGAGGAGGCCAGTATGGAGAGAGGAGTGTGAGGAGACAGGGACATGCCAGATCAGGCCGGGCCTTGGAAGCTATGAGGATAAATTGGGATTTATTCTAAATGCCACAGGAGGCTGCTGCAGCATTTTAAGCAGCATGACACGACCTGATTTGTGTTGCAGTATGACTCTTCTGGTTGCCATGTGCTTTGCCGAGAATGCTTTGTTGGGGAAGAAGAGAGGAAGTGGGGCATCAGAAGATTGTCCTACTAGTTTGCTCAGGAGACTGGCGGCCTGGCAGTGAGGATGCTGAAGGCTACAGAGAGATTCATTGGTCTGGAGGTGGAGCCAATTGTTTGTGTGGGGAGAGGCAGGGAGGGGAGAACTCCAGATTGTTATTTGAGCAGCTGTTGTGTCTTACTGAGACCCTAGGCAGAGCAGGTTGAAGGGGTCAGGAGTGTAATTTTGGCCCTTGGAAATGTTGCATTTAAGATGCTGACACATCCAAGTGGAGATGTCAAGTGAGCACCGATACATGGGTGTGGAGCCTGAGGGAGAGTTCTGGGCTAGAAATAGAAGGTTGGGAGTTGTCAACAAATATACTGATTGGATGAGATTGTCAAAGCAGACAGTGTTTGCTAACAGTACACGACACTGGGAACAGACAGCTGGACAGGATTTGGGGCAATGACAGGAGGGCCCTGTGCTAGGCATAGGATCAAATCCTTTGTGCCCACGGAATGAGCCAATGCCTTTCCCACAGCCTATAAAGACCTGCAATCTCGGGAAGAGACTCGAAATGCTGCCTGGAGAAAGAGAGGCTGGGACGAAAATGTCTACTACACAGGTGGGTGCTGCCTCTTGAGGGTCAGCCTAGCCTTTGGAGGTCATCTGCCAAGAGCCCAATCTGAGGATGGAATCCCTTCTGCAAGGAGATCAAGCCACACTTGATTACCTCCAGTGACAGGGCATTTACTCTTAAGACAGTGAGTGGGTTTCTCCCCTGGTGGCACACTCCACATGATCTAGGCAGTGGCTGAGTGTTTCTGGTGATGAAAACACAGGTGGTCCCTATGCACTGTGACCTCAGGCATGGTTCTTTACCACACTGAGGCTGTTTCCTCATCTCTAAGATGGTGATTCTTCCCTCAGAAGGTTGGAGGGAAGATTCCAGGAGCTAAGTTATGAAAAGTGCTTCACTCAGACTGGCACAAAGCAAAATTTTTTTTTAAAATCTTTTTTTTTTATGTTTATTTATTTATGATAGTCACACAGAGAGAGAGAGAGAGAGAGAGAGAGAGGCAGAGACATAGGCAGAGGGAGAAGCAGGCTCCATGCACCAGGAGCCTGATGTGGGATTCGATCCCGGGTGTCCAGGATCGCGCCCTGGGCCAAAGGCAGGCGCTAAACCACTGCGCCACCCAGGGATCCATCCCATAAAGCAAAATTTTTGAGCAAGTTTTTTTTCTCTGCATTTGCCACCTTGCTGAGACCCCTGGAGAACCACTTGGAGTCAGCAGTTGAGCCCTCACTGTGTGCCAGGGACTGCACTTGGTGGGTAGCTAGGGGACACAGAATAAACAGGATCCTGTCCCTCTCCTTGAGGAGTTTCCAGTTAAGTGTCCACATTTACCAGCTGGTATGGGGAAGAATGTGCCTCCTGAAGGAGTTAGTGGAAACCTCACTCATAAAAGTGTAACATTGAATGACAGTATCAGTATTTCCTGGAATCTTGTTAGAAATGCCAAATCTCAACTCCCACCCCCATCTGCTGAATCAGAATCTGCACTTTATCAAGAACTGCAGGTAATTTGTATGCATGATGAAGTTTGAACAGCTCTGAGCAAGAGTAAAGAGTTTGACCGCCTGGGTGACCTTGAGCTGACTTCCTGGGGGCTGCAGCCTCCCTAGCTGAAAAATGAATTAGTTGAACTAAAATAGTGTTTTTCAAATCTTAGCCACTTGAGGACACCCTCAGAGCTTTTGTCCTACCGGTATACTATGGCTATGATTATTTTCTTGATATTTTTCTTTGAATCCCCCTACTTTTTTTTACACCTAGCTTTGTCCTAAACAGTATTATCTATGCAATCACTTTTTGCTCTGCCACTTACTCTTTCACATCACAGGAATGTAAATATATAATTATGAAAATAAAAAAATGTTGTGTCTTTGCACCACCCCAATCCCCTCTTATCCCACAATTGGGTGCTCTCTATTCCAGGAGGCAGTGGGGCTTTCCCTGTCTCAGCATCCCAGGCCGCCTCCTCCTTCAAAGTCCAGTTTTGGGGTGGGCTTGCCTCTGCTCCCTCTGTGACCTCAGCCTCTCTCTCCACAGTCCCATTGGTGCGACACATGGAGTCTCGGATCATGATCCCGTTGAAGATCTCGCCTCTCCAGTGATGCTGCCTCTGCCTCCGCCTCCTTCCCCTTTTCCCTCAGGGCAGCCATGGACAGAGGACCTCCCGTCCTGCTGTCTTGGTTTTCTCTCAGATCTGGGAGGACTCTGGGGGTTCGTGCTTAGCTCAGACAAGGGGAAGCTGAAGGATGACAGTGTTCTGAGGTCTTGTTGCTCTGCCCAGACCCTTCCCACCTTCCCTGTTCACCCCATCCCTTGTGCTGGAAGCAATTTTTAGTTTCTCTGAATGAAGAACAGCAACCTTCTATGTCTTCTCACATTTCCCCCTAAGATTCTTCATCTCAAGGCCACCAGTCTCCAGTTATCACCATGGAAGGCCTCAGTTAAGCTTTAGTTGCACAAAATGTAATGTGTCCAGTGGTTAGAGATGAGCTAGCCAGGCCTGGCTCTCTGGAACTCCCTGGTCTCCACTGGGCCACCTACTGGTTGTAAAGTCTGAGCCAAGTCCCTCCTGTCAGGGAAAAGCCTAAAACTGCCTCAAGAAGTAAAAGGGAAAACCTTCAATTTAGCACCGTCAGGACGAGGTCCTTCATATTCCACTTAGAAAGGCTGGGAAAGAGGATGGGAGCTGGGAATAATCTGGGTCACAAAATTGGACATGTACCTAGAAGGTAGAACAGAATTCAGAATTTGGATTTGAACTGCAGAATTTGGAAAACGGAAACAGGAAAATAGAATAGAGGTTACAGAAGACCACCAGAGGAGAGGTTCCTAAAACAAGGACAGTTGGAAAGAGGCCCATCTCTCCCAATATAAGATTGAGAACTTGACTGTGTAGTTTCAGCCCTTCTGTGTAGGGAGTCTCCTGCCCTTTTTTTTTTCATTCCTGCAGGTGAAGGAAAAGGCTGGGGCCTATTTCCTTCACCATGCATTCCTTTCTCTCCTCATATTCTATCAGCCCAACCCGCATTCTACTGGGCCACTGGGTATGTGGCATGGGGTCAGTGACTTTGGGAGCCTCCTTGGTGATCCCTACACCTCATGAACCTCTAGGTCGCTTGATTCTGTTTCCCTTTCAGGAAAACTTGTAGTGGAGTCACTGATGGAACCAATTAAATATTTACTATAAACCATGATGTCTTTTCTTCATCTGCAAGGAACTCTATCAGGTGCTAGAGGCAGGGCCAGTTTCCTGGTTCCACCTGATTTACTCTGCCCATACCCACTCTACCCCTGAGGGTAGAGTGTTCCCTGAGGATCTGGGAGGGCCTACCCCCATGGCAGAAGGCATTCAGGACATCGGTGTTACTACCTCCAGATAAGTGGAATTTACACCAAAAGTCTTGAACTCTACCTGTAGAAGTCATACGAGGGGTGGAAGAACACTTGAAGCTGTCAAATGCCGCATAAGAGTTGTGACTCTGCCCATGGCAAATCGAATAGAAACTATTGATGTGGAAAGAAACGAGTTTAGGAGAATGAATGCCTTTCCCAGACTTGCTGCCCTCCGAAGTGTGGGATGTTTGGGTGATTATGACATTGGTTAAGAATACAGGTTATGAAGACAAATCCACAAGGGTTCATATCTTGGCACTACCACGCTCTCGGGTTACCTCGGGCACACGACGAACCCATTCACTCGGCTAACGCTAGGCAGAGCGCTTGTTGGCTGCTGAATGTAGCTGTAGGCGCTGAGGAAAGACTAAACGAGGCTAATCTGCCCTTCCAGCCTCGGTTTCTTGGTGTTGGAGGACAGCCTGAGGGTGTTGGCAGCTGGGACCCGCCCTGAGAACCCCGGAGCCACAGCAGCTGTTCCCGCGCCGCCCAGCTGTTGCCGGGACCACGCGTCAGCCGCCGTCTCGGACCTCCGCGTCTCGCTTCCGGCCTCCGCGCCTCGCTTCCGGCCAGCCGCTCTATTCTTCCGCTTCTCTATGGTGTACAGGAAGAAGTCTGTCTGCCGCCGGAAGCGGCTCGCTGCCACCGCGGGTTCGGGACTCCGAGCTGTGAGTAGGGCGCCGGGGATGCGGGGCTTGCCGGAGGGGCGGGGCGGGGCTGGGCGTACCGGGGTCGAGGTGCAGACGTCCCCAAGCTGGGGGCCGAGTCGAGTTCTCGGTGCTCACGCTCCGGGGTCTCCAGCCGCTCGGCGCCGCCTGATTAGTCTCTTCAGGTGAAAATGTCGGGCTGCAGCTGCGTCGGGCCCGGCACGGGAGCCTGTAGGTGCCGATGATGTCGATGTCGGAGGTGGTGGTGGTAACAGCTCACATTTATTGTGTGCTTGCTTACGTGTGCCAGGCTCTCTCTACTGGGTTTCCGAAGTCAGGATTTCCCACATTTCAGCCTTTCGCGTCCCACCTTCGTGGATTTTGCCCAGTCAATTTACTGTTTAAGACTCTGCTAAAGGTTTTTAATCGAGTCGCCTTTTACTTCTTAAACGTGAATTTCCTTTAAGAGAAATTTTAATGTTTCTCCCCTAAATGGAGACTTGTCCTATGCAGAAGGTAATGATAAAATTAATATGTTTAACATGAAAACATTGTTGATTTTGGCTAGATTTCATTGTCTAAGGCTCTGAGAGTCCTTTTGTTAACAAAGGAACATTGGTGTTCATAGACGTTAAAGACAAACTAGGGAAATGCAATGTTCTCCTTGAAGCAATTGGAGGTTTCTCAAAAGAATTGAAAAGGGATTAACTTTCTCCATAGGTGTTCAGCATTATTTCAGATCGCCCATGTACCATCTAAAGCCCCACGCCTAGGTCATCTTCATCACCTTCCCCAGTAGAGTGCCTCCTGTGTCAATGTCCACAGCAACCCCTGAGGTAAGGACTGTTATTCTCATTTGATCTGTGCGGAAGCAGGCCCAGGACTCCCAGCGGTAGAATGGTAGAGTGGAGACTCCAGCTGGGCTTCTGTAACTACCATGAGCCATTGGTTCCTTCAGTAAATCTTGGGGAGAGATTTGTTGGGCTACGGGGGATTGTGCTGCCACCTCGGGGCTGTGGTGACAACCAGAAAACGTAGCAGGGGGAGGATGCTTTGTGACCCTAAAGCCCCATGAAAAGTAGGTTTTATTCTTTTAAATCTTAGGGCCATCTGGATTGTTGATGGCATTGCCGGGTAAGGTGGTAGCAAGACACACTGGTGTCACAATAATATAGTTGTTGAGAGCACTATTGTGGCGTTAGATGGACCCAAGCTTAAGTATACTAGCTGTGTGACTTTCGGCACCTCATTCACCTTTCTAAACTTCAGTGTTCTCAACCATAAAATGGTACTTGTTCTATCTGAAAGGTTTCTTACAAGGATTAAGTGAGAACATACCCTTAAAGTACTTAAATCAGGTCCAGCACACAGTGATCGATCGATAGTATTGGGACCAGGTATATATGCTAGGCTGAGGAGTTTAGTCAGGGATGTGGTTGTGGTGCCTTTAAAGCGGATGGAGCTGGAGAAGATGAGTTTGTTTGGGTCAGGCTGAGGGATGATTCCTCCCTTTTCTTTGAGAGGGACAGCTCCGAGTGTGGATGGGGGGAGGGTGGTGCAGAGGAAGAGAATCAACTCCACTCCTAGCACAGAACCCAATGCAGGGCTTGAACTTAGAACCCTGAGATCAAGTGTCAGCCACTTAACCAGCTGAGCCTGGGCATCTCATTCTCCTTTTTAATTTTTTTTTAAAGATTATATACATTCATTGGAGAGGGAGAGTGCATGAGCGGGGAGGAGGGGCAGAGGGAGAGGGAGAAGCAGATTCCCCACTGAGTAGGGAGCCCAGTGTGGGGCTCCATCCCAGGACCTGGGAACCCTGGGACCATGACCTGAGCTGAAGGCAGGGCCTTAACTGACTGAGCCACCCAGGCAGCCCTCCCCATTTTTACAGAGGATTAAACAGGCTTTGGAGGGTTCAGTGACTTTTTTTTTTTTTTTTTTTTTGAGTTACCAAGGGCGTAAGTAACCAGAACTACTAGTTAGATTTCAGTATTCTGACTCCAGGAAAATCTTTAACTCTAAAAAATCTTAAGTTTCCTCTTTTTAACAGGTCTTTGCTGTTTCCTTCTGACCTCACCAAACAACCATGTCATCAGAATCGAGCAAAAAACGGAAGCCCAAAGTGATCCGAAGTGATGGAGCTCCAGCTGAGGGGAAGCGTAACCGATCTGACACAGAGCAGGTGAGATCAGCCAGGGCTGCCACACTGCTAAGAAATTACAGCTTGTGGCCAGGCACCTGTCTATGAGTTTGCAGCAGCTGAGGATCACAGGGACAGCCTCCCAGGTAACCTGTGCTTGACCAGGTGCCTGGAATTCCCTTGGTTCTGCAAACCTGAGTATTCACATCTGGTTTAGTTATAGCATCCCAAGAACCAACAAGCCTATATTAGGCATGAACAGTCCTGAACAGAGAATGCATTCTTGTATGGTGTATGTCTCTAATTTTCCTGATGGTCAGAAGAAGCCAGTATCTGTAGCATACCACTGGGATTGGGATCCCTCGTCTGCTGCTAAGACAGTACCAAAACAACATCCCCACAAAATCTCTTCTGTAGCCTGAGAGCACATGTGGTCAGCAGATGAAGACCTACTGTCTTAGAGACTTTCAAATGTACAATATAGTATCGTTAGCCATAGGAGACTCTGTCTTCAAGAGAAGTGTTCTGTTCATTCCAAAGGCTGGACAACCAATTATGATACTTTAGTCTCTGCTAAAGCTTGATTTGACTAAACACTCATCAGTAGGAATTTGGTTAAATGAATTCTGATTCATCTATTTAGTGAATTATGTGGCCATTTTGATGAATATTTAAATTTATTGGGATGAGAAATTGCACTAAATAGCATGGGCAGTATGATCCCGTCATGTTTAAAATTTGTGTTTATCCATAGTATTAAAAATAGTTATTTGAGGCTGGGACATGAGATTACAGGCAACTTTTCAATTTGTTTTTGTTCTCACTTCTCACTATTTCTGAATCTCTGACACGAAATATGCATTACTTTATAATTAGAAGAAGAGAGGAATTCTCCATTTTGAAAAGAAGAAAAACATTTGATTTAAGGACCAGATTTTTTAGAGATCTGATGTGGGGTTTCATTGTTCCTGATTCCAGCCAGGTGTCCTGATCCCAACAGGGAAACTTTTATTCCCCACTCAAGGCCTGTCTTCTTGCCTCCACAGGAGGGTAAATACTACAGTGAGGAGGCTGAAGTGGACCTGCGGGACCCTGGCAGAGACTATGAGCTGTACAAGTACACGTGCCAGGAGTTGCAGAGGCTCATGGCTGAGATCCAGGACCTAAAGAGCAGAGGAGGCAAGGATGTGGTAAGGAATGGGACTGGGATTGGGCAGACATCAGCCTGGTGGGTTTGCATGGATGGACTTGTTTTGCACCCGTCAGAGAGCCCTTCCTCATCTTGGTTGTCGTCATCGTCGTCGTCTCCTTTTTTTTTTTTTTAAGATTTTATTTATTTATTCATGAGAGGCCAAGACAGGCAGAGGGAGAAGCACACTCCATGCAAGGATCCCGATGTGGGACTTGATCCCGGGACTCCGGAATCACGCCCTGAGCCAAAAGCAGATGCTCAACTGCTGAGCCACCCAGGCATCCCTCATCTTGATCTTCTGTACTAGTCATGATCGGGTGGTTGGAGTTTGGGGGCTCCAGAGACATGCCCATTAATTTATTGGAATTTATTTCATCACCACCCAACCACCAATTACAGTAACAAACGTACAGGACAATTAATTTTTCTCATAACTGCAGTTTGATAATTCATCCAACTGGTGTTTATTACTTGCTGGGCACTTTGCTAGGTGTTGAGAAATGATAATACGTGTAAATTTCTTTGCTGCTTTAAGAATGGATATGCATAAGTATATCATAGAAACTAGAAATGAGGGACCCCTGGGTGGCTCAGCGGTTGAGCATCTGCCTTTGGCTCAGGGCTTGATCCCGGGGTCCTGGGATTGAGTTGACATCGGGCTTTCTGCATGGAGCCTGCTTCTCCCTCTGCCAGTGTCTCTCTCATGAATAAATAAATAAATCTTAAAAAAAGAAAAGAAAAGAAACCGGAAATGAAGTTATTAACATTAAATGAATGGGATAAACACAAAACATGTTTCCAAGAACCTCATTTAGTTGTGCCTACACTGGCCAATATTATTATGATTATTATGCCATAGTTATAGTTTACAACTATAATCCAGGGTTTATAGCTATAATCTTAATATTTTCACTTAAGTTATTCTGTGATGTTATTCACAGAGGTTAAATTATATGGCAGGGTGTTGCTATAATCTTCAATCCCTATTACTTCAGTCCGAGCAGAAATTATTATTTATTTGTCTGGTAACCTTAAGCATTTCCCTTACAGTCGTTTTTCCATTTCCCACTGACACTTTTCTTGGTTCTGAGCTTCTTCCAGTATCTCTTTTTGGCCCTGGATAGGGATGGGTCAGCAGTGAGGTGCCAAAGGAAGCTCAGCCAGCACCTGTTGACAAGATTTTTACCAGTTTTCTTTGCCTACAGGCAGTTGAGATTGAAGATCGGAGGATCCAGAGCTGTGTGCACTTCATGACTCTAAAGAAGCTTAATCGATTAGCCCACATCAGGTTGAAGAAAGGAAGAGATCAGACACATGAGGTAGAAATTAAGAGGTTTAGTCTTCCTTCTTTCTCTTTCCCACGTTCCCTTCTTAATCCCCTTTACCTCTTCCTTAAGTTTGCTACTGCTCTATCTGACCTGACTTGCCCTACTCACCTCTGACCTTGTCTTCCTTTCAGGCCAAGCAGAAAGTAGATGCCTATCACCTGCAGCTCCAGAACCTGCTGTATGAGGTGATGCACCTGCAGAAAGAGATCACCAAATGTCTGGAGTTTAAGTGAGTTTTGGAGACTTTAGCAAAATTGTCTATCGGTAACTGCTTTTTTCCTATATAGCTCAGTGTGCACTAGTCTCCTTAAAAGGAAACCAGGTAGGCTTGGAAGCTGCAGGATCTGGGACAGGGTGAATAGATCACTTTGAGTGGGACAACTGGAAGCAGTGTTTTCAGGCTGCACAAAGAACCTTGGAAACATGTCTGACTTTTTTAGGTCTTGAGCTCTGCACCTGGTCAAAAGCAGTTGTCTTTCTCTAGCTGGGGCTTATACATTACCATTTCAATTCCTGGGCACCTTGCATGGGAGTAACTCCCTTCTAGTCAAATCCTTTTAACCTTCTGGCCCAGTTTTCCTCTCCAAAAGTTCCAACCATTTATTTTTGCACCTAGATTTTATTCCTTAGAATCTGAACTTCTAAAAAAAAAGAATCTGAACTTCTTGCTACGTGGCTGCCTTCAGGTGACCAAACTGTAGTTTATCAGTGTCCATCTTTAAGTGTAATGCCTTTTGGCAAATCTAAGCTGAGAGATGAGGAAAGCGTAGACAGAGGAAGAGAAGGGAGTGTATGGTTGCTTGGCCAGACCTATTTGTGCAAACTGAAAAGTCAGGTTTTATTTGTAATAAACTTGGAATGAGAGGGGCACATCAGTAATTGAGTCTGGTGCATTTTTTGATAATTCTGCTGATTTTTAAGAGGCATCTTTATCTGCTTTACAAATTCATCGTGTAATAATAGTTAAATACTAATAGAGGTGAAATTCACATCAAACTTGCACCTGATGGGATGCCTGGGTTGCTCATTGGTTGGGCATGACCTGCCTTCAGCTCAGGTCATGATCCCGGGGTCCGGGATAGAGTCCTGCATCGGGCTTCTTATGGGGAGCTTGCTTCTCCCTCTGCCTGTGTCTCTGCCTCTCTTTCTCTCTATCTGTGTCTCTCATGAATAAATAAATAAATCTTAAAAAAAAAAAAACAACTAGCACCTGAATTAATAGTATCGCATCATCATCGTTTCCTGGTTTTGATAGCATACTATGTATAGGTAAGATATTATTATTGGGGGAACCCAGGGGAAGAGTACAGAGGAAATATATGCTCAGTACTATTTTTAAAACTTCTTGTGTATCTTAAACTGTTTAAAAATATTAAAAAAAAGAATGTGATGCCCCAAGCTATAATCATCACTCAGATGAAAGCTGACAAATGTAGAATTCAATAGAATCCTGGCCTATGGAGAGACAGATGACCACCCTTGGCCTTAGCCTGGGTTCAAATCCCAGCTCTACCACTCACTAGCTGTGTGACCTTGGGCAAACTACTCAACTGTGGAAGTCTCTATCTCACTTGAAATATGGCGATAGAAATCCCCATATGTAAGTTTTCATGAGAATTAGGTGGGGTGAAGTTGGCGTATCATAGGTGCTTACTGCCTCATAGCTGCTGTTATTACCGTCATCTGTCCACAACTTGTGCACTACTGTGTTAGTGCAGGAAGGAGCATTGTATTTCTTTTCTTTTCTTTTCTTTTTCTTTTTATTTTTTTAATTTTTTTTTAAAATTTTTATTTATTTATGATAGTCACAGAGAGAGAGAGAGGGGCAGAGACACAGGCAGAGGGAGAAGCAGGCTCCATGCACCGGGAGCCTGATGTGGGATTCGATCCCAGGTCTCCAGGATCGCGCTCTGGGCCAAAGGCAGGCGCCAAACTGCTGCGCCACCCAGGGATCCCCTCTTTTCTTTTATATACATGCATCACTCTACATAAAATAGTTGAAGCCTCTAGATATGCTGGATCTTCCCTGTCCCATGCTTAGGCAGTTAATGTTTTGAACTAAGCACAGACCCTTATGTTTTTTCCTGTTAAATGTCCAAGAATTTCAACCTGGCAGTCTAGGCCTAGACTGTAATGTTTTTATTGACTCTTTCAGATCTTAGTTCTTGCTAAACTTGGGACATCTGTAAATTTGATAAGCATCCCTTCCAGGTCTTCAGCTAATTCATGGATAAAACAGTTGGACACCATGGATAAGGATCCTGTGGTATGTCACCAACTACCTCTCTTCAAAGTGAAACGTTTACTAATGAACGTTTGCTGGGAAGACTGGATTCTGTGTTCCTATTGTAGACCAGGGCTAAGTGAGCATACATGGAGGGAACTGTGGGCCCACTTAATCCATGGTTTGGGATCCTGAGAACAGCAACTTGACATCTAGTTTTTGCTTGCAGGTCAAAGCATGAAGAAATTGATCTGGTCAGTTTAGAGGAGTTTTATAAGGAGGCTCCTCCAGATATTAGCAAGGCTGAAGTCACGATGGGAGACCCTCACCAGCAAACCCTTGCACGTCTGGACTGGGAGCTGGAACAGCGGAAAAGGTTGTGTACCCTCCTTCCTGACCTCATTAATCTGTGCAGACACAGACCTTTAGCCATGGAGTGTTTTGGTATGACCCACAATCAGACAGCAAAGCTCTGTGGAACCAGCAGAATGATTTATTACCAAATCCCATTTTGTAATTCACACCTAGACCAACAGGATTGTGGATGGGGATGGAATTGCTTAAGGCTGTTAATTTTTGGAATAACTTTTTTTTTTTTTTTAATTTTAACACTTGAGACCTAAATACCTTTTGTATTTTAAATCTTTTTTTTTTTTTTTTTTTGCATTTTCCCCTGCCTCTAATACTGTCCATGTGGTATTTTAAAGGTCTGCAGACATCATTTTAGAAGGTTAGAGAACATTCCCGTGTATAGACAAATTATAATTTATATAATGTTTTCTCTGTTGAAGTTACCACTTTTTGCTCTCATAAATTATGCTTTAAGGCACACCTTTGTGACGCCTGGCTGGCTCACAAAGGACGTGATCCTGGAGTTCCGGAATTGAGTCCTGTATTGAGCTCCTGCATGGAGCCTGCTTCTCCTCCTCCTGCCTATGTCTCTGTCTCTCTCTGTGTTTCTCATGAATAAATAAATAAAATCTTAAAAAAAAAAACAATAAAACACATCTTTACATATAAAAAATTTCTTGTACTAATAAAGATATTGTTTATTAATGTAAATACAACATTTATGCTGTATAATTTAATCTAGGTCTTTTTAAGAACATTATGTATTTTTCATAATGGATTTTTCATGGCTGCATCCCTTTCGTTATAGTAACTTTCTTCCCCTATATTTGTATGAGAATGCTAGAGCTTTTCGTTGACACATCTACTCTGTTTTCCATTGGAGAAGCAGGTGTTTTTGTTCCTTTTTTTTTTTTTTTTAAATAGAATGTATTTTATGCCTTCAGTCCATGTTATGAATTCAATAAACACTAAGTGTGGTTCTTATGGAATTGGTGTTAGGTTTTTAACAGATGGGGTGGTCCCATCCCTCCCCTGTCTGGTATAATGCTTGTGTTGACACAGGCCAAACCATGAGTGTTGTATTCCTGTGGTGCAGAATCCATCCCCACCCTGCCCCACTCAGGCCAGTGTGTGGGCCTCATTTGTGTCCTCTGGTTGCTAGATCCATGTGTTTGTGTAAGTTTTGGCTCTACACCCTAGAGGCAAGAAAGGGAACAGGAAATGACATGACTATATCCCCTAGTGGCTAATGGGCAGAGCCTCTGGAAATGGACAAGCATGGATTCAGAGCCCAGCTTTATACGTGCTCTTAGCTGAGTTACCTTGGCAAGTTACCTACCTCCTTTAGCCTTTGTTTCTTCCTTTGGGGAAAAGAAGAGTCCCCATCTTCCAGGATTTTTTTTTTTTTAAGATTTTATTTATTCATGAAACACAGAGAGTGGCAGAGACATAGAGGGAGAAGCAGGCTCCCTGTGGGGAGCTCAATTCAGGACTCGATCCCAGGAGCCCAGAATCACACCCTCAGCGGGAGGCAGACATTCAACTGCTGAGCCACCCAGGCATCCCTCTTTCAGGATTTTTATAAGGATTAAATGCAGTAATGCTTATGAAGAGTTCTCTAAGTACTTGGTACATAATAAGTGCTAGGTAAACAATTAATCATAACTGCTACATGGAGACAGGTAGGTGGATTAGGTAGATTGTGACAGTCCATAGGTATGTCGGGAGATCTCAAGAGTTTGATTGATTGATTGATTGATTGATTGATTTATTATTTATTTATTTTTAAGATTTATTTATTTATTCATGATAGACACACACAGAGAGAGAGAGAGAGGCAGAGACATAGGCAGAGGGAGGAGAAGCAGGCTCCATGCCGGGAGCCTGATGCGGGACTCGATCCTGGAACTCCAGGATCGCGCCCTGGGCCAAAGGCAGGCGCTAAACCACTGAGCCACCCAAGGATCCCCCATCTCAGGAGCTTTAAGTGACAGTGGTCTGTCCTCTCCCAATAGACTGGCGGAGAAGTACCGAGAGTGCCTGTCCAACAAGGAGAAGATCCTCAAGGAGATTGAAGTGAAGAAGGAATACCTGAGCAGTCTCCAGCCTCGCCTCAATAGCATAATGCAGGTGAGAATCTCCCCTATACTCTCTAGCATTGGCCTTTGCTTTGCCTTCAGCACCCAAGTAAGACCTTGCTGACCTGTAAGACCTTGCTGACCTGTGGCCTCCAGCAGCCATGTCTCCCTTGGGTTTTGCCAAGTCTGTTACCCTAATGGATGTCAGAGCCCAGTGCAAGGATGGTCCTGTTGGCAGTTTCTGCCCAGCCAGTATAATAAGGTGTCCTGGGAGGAAGAGATGCTGCTGGGTGGGCTCAGGAACACATTTACCTGGGATATTTTCTTTTCACCCAGAGTTTCTTCCAGGTAAAATACTTTTGCAAACTCTAGGTTTAGTTTACCCCCAGAATGGTTTTAACCAGCCCCACAGTCTCCAGGCATCTAAGCCTGCTTCTGTGGATATCTGTTACAGTCCCTAACTGATTTTGGGAGAAGATGTTCACCAGATGTCCTCTGAAAAGAACTTTACTCATATTCGAAAGGCATTAGGTACCATCAGAGGAAAAAGTCCCCACTTTAAAATGTAATATAAACGGGATCCCTGGGTGGCGCAGCGGTTTGGCGCCTGCCTTTGGCCCAGGGCGCAATCTTGGAGACCCGGGATCGAATCCCACATCGGCTCTCAGTGCATGGAGCCTGCTTCTCCCTCTGCCTATGTCTCTGCCTCTCTCTCTCTCTCTCTGTGACTATCATAAATAAATAAAAATTTTTTAAAAAATCATTTAAAAAAATAAATAAAAAATAAAATGTAATATAAACTGTAATATTTTTACACTTTCTACGTAGGAAACCTGATTTTTGTTTGCTCTGTGAGGCCAGATTTGCTCTAAATCTTTTACAGTATTTTTTTGTTTTGGTTGTTGTTGTTTTAAAGATTTTATGTATTTTTTTTTTTTTAGAGAAAGGGAGCACAAGCAGGGGGAGGGGCTGAGGAAGAGGGACAAGCAGACTGTGCTGAGCAGGGAGCCTGATGGGCTCGATTCCCAGAATCCTGGGATCATGACCTGAGCCACAGGCAGACACTTAACCAACTGAGTCACCTATGCACCCCTGTTTGTTTTTGTTTTAAATAAACACTATGCCCAGCATGGGGTTTGAGCTCAAGACCCCAAGATCAGGAGTCCAGCCCGGCACCCCTCTAAATTCTCATAGTTTTACATAGCAGAGTAAATGGTAAAATATGGAGGAACTTTGCAAAAAGACCCTAGAGAAAATAAAAATTCCCTTTCCTGGGATTTGGAAAGATCTGCATTTCCTCCCTTCAATTCTAGGCATAGAATTAGAATTGTTAACAAATATTCTCAGTAGCACTTCATAGTAGGACAATAAGAAAACAAACTAAAAGTTTGAGTTGTACTTTATTCTGTTTTTTTTTTGTTTGTTTGTTTGTTTTTTTTAGATTTCATGTATGTATGTATCCTGTTTATTTTTTTTAAGATTTTATTTATGTATGTAGGTATGAATGAATGAATGAATGAATGAGAGGGTGTAGGAGGAGGAGCAGAGGGAGTGGGACAAGCAGGCTCCACGCCCAGTGCAGAACTTGATCTCGGTCCTGAGATCATGACCTGAGCCCAAATCAAGAGTCACATGCTTAATGTATTGAGCCACCCAGGCATCCCTTAATTTTTCCTATTAACTTGGAATCTCTAAATGTGCCTGAATAGGGTACTGGTTAAATAAATTATTGTATGGTACAGCCTTACAGCTGTGATAGAAACATAAAGCATCATATCACTGATAATTGGATAATTGGACAGAACAAAGACTTATCATGTAATTAAAACAATGCCCATTGTAAAACAAAGTATAATTTCATTGTATATCTTCGTTGATAAAGTATCCATATGGGTATGTACATGTGTGAGTCCAGTATATGCTTAGAGGAATCACTAAGTCATTAACAATTACTTTTGAGTTTGGGGACTGGGAGGTTTGTTTATTTTATTTTTAAAGTAGTCTTCGTCCAATGTGGGTGTCAACTCATGACCATGAGATCAGGAGTCCTATGTTCTACTAACTGAGCCAGTGAGGTGCCCCTGGAAGTTTTTGCTTTATAAACTTGAATACAACTTTTTATTTTTATTATTTTTATTTTTTAGTTTTATTTTTATTTTTTTAAGATTTTATTTATTTATTCATGAGAGGCACACAGAGAGGCTCCATGCAGGGAGCCCGACGTGGGACTCGATCCCGGGACTCCAGGATCAAGCCCTGGGCTGAAGGCGGCACTAAACCGCTTCAGCTTTTTATTTTGCTGAATAATAAAAAGTGCCCCAACTTTTTATTTTTATGTAGGCTCCACACCCAGTGTGGAGCCCAGTGTGGAGCTTAAACTTATGACCCTGGGATCAAGACCTGAGCTGAGGGGCACCTGGGTGGCTCAGCCGGTTAAGCATCTGCCTTCAGCTCAGGTCACAGTCTTGGGGTCCTGGGATCAAGCTGTGTGTTAGGCTCCCTGCTCAGCGGGGAGTCTGCTTCTCTCTCTCCTGCTGTTCCTCCCCGCTGCTTGTGCACTCTCTTTCTCTCTTAAGTAAATAAAATCTTTAAAAAAAAAAAAAAAGACAGTATCAAGTGTTGGTGAAGATGTAGGAACAATTAGAACTTCCAAAAAAAAAAAAAAAAAACAACATAGAACTTTCATATGGTGCTGGGGGGGAATTTTGTAAATCAGTGCAATCCCTTTAGAAAACTGTGTTTCAAAAAAACAAAACAAAACAAAACTGTGTTTCAGTTTTATTTAGTTTTTATTTATTATTTAGCCAAAGCTAAATAATATGCCTAGCATATTTATTCCCAACAGTTTCATCCCTGGGAATATATTTAACAGAAATATGTACACAAGGGCAACAAAGGACAAAGAATGCTTGTAGCAGCATTATTCATAATAGCCCCAAACTGGAAGTACTCATATAATCAAATACTAAGTATCAATGAAAATAAATGAACTCCTGGTGCTCACAACAGTATAGACGAATCCCACGAACATAATGTTGAGCAAAAAAGCCAGACACAAGAATATATATTATATGATTCCATTTGTGTAAGTTCAAAAATGAGCCAAACTAATTTTATGATGTTAGAAGTCAAGATAACAGTCACTGGGGATGCGGGGGTGGGAGGAGTTAGTGACTGAGAGGGGAAATAAAATAGCTTCTGGAAAATTGGTAATGGTCATTTTCTTGATTTGGGTGCCAGTTAAATAGATGTGTTCACTGAGCTATATGCTTATGAACCGTATGCTTTCTTTCCTATACATAAAATTATTTTTTAAAATATAATATATGTGCATTGTTTTAAAAAGTTATATTAGAAGGAAAAAAGTTATATTAGAGATGCTTGGGTGGCTCAGTTGGTTAAGTGTTCAATTTTTTTTTTATTAACTCTTGGATTACCTCGTTTATAAAAGGCTTCTTCAAGTCTTTTGCTCATTTTTCTGTTGAATTACTTGGTCTTTATATTTTCTGGACATGAGTCTTTTGCAGATATTTTTTCCATTTTGTGACTTTCTTTTTCACTCTCAATGTTACCTTTTAATGAGTAGATGTTCTTAATTTTCATATGATCTAATTATCAATGGTCTCCTTTAAGGTTAGTGTTTTCGTGTCCTTTTTAAGAAATCTATCTCTAGGGGCACCTAGGTGGCTCAATGGTTGAGTGACTGCCTTTGGCTCAGGTCGTGATCCTGTGGTCCAGGAATTGAGTCCCGCATTGGGCTCCCCACAGGGAGCCTGCTTGCCCCTCTACCTATTTCTGTGTCTTAAATGAATAAATAAATGAAATCTTAAAAAAAAAAAAAATCTGTCTCTGACCCAAGGTCATGGAGATATTCTCTTTTTTTTTATTAAATAAAATGTTTAAAGATTTTATTAATTTATTCATGAGACACAGAGAGAGAGAGAGAGAGGCAAAGACACAGGCAGAGGGAGAAGCAGGCACCATGCAGGGAGCCTGATGTGGGACTCGATCCCAGGATCGATCCCTGATCCTAGGATCAGGCCCTAGGCTGAAGGCAGGTGCCAAACCACTAAGCCACCCAGGGATCCCTTTCTTGTTTTTTTTAAATAGAAGCTCTTTTGTATGTCTTTCACATTTAGATCTCTAGGTTTCCTGGAAGGAAATGTTGTATGTAGTATGAGGTAAGAGTCAGATTCATTTTTTTTTCCCCATGTTAGGTATTCAGGTGGGCCATTTATTGAAAAGCTCATTCTTTCCCCACTGCTGCAGTACCACTTTTGTCATAAATCAAATGTCCATGTAGGTTTGTGTATGGTTTATTTGTCTATCCAGGCATCAATACCACACTGGCTTATTTACCGTAGCTTTATCAGAAGTCTTGATGCCCAGTAGCATATATCCTCTAGCTGAATTTTTCAGGATCATCTTGGTTATTCTTGGCCCTTTGCATTTAACAAAATAAATTTTAGAATTAGCCAGTCAATTTTCACCTGCTGGGATTTAGAGTGGGATTGCATTGAATCTGTAGATTGATTTGGAGTGAAATGATTTCAAGACAATATTGAGTCTTCCAGGCCATTAACATGGCATATATCTCCATTCATTTAGATCTTTGATTTCTCAGGCCTTTGTGTAGAGACTTACATACCTTTCACTTATATATGTTTAGGTTAGTTGAGGGTTGGTTTTTTTTTTTTTTAAGATTTTATTTATTTATTCATGAGAGACAGAGAGAGGCAGAGACATAGGCAAAGGGAGAAGCAGGCTCCCTGTGGGGAGCCTGATTCAGGACCTGATTCCAGGACCCTGGGATCACGCCCTGAGCCAAAGGCAGATGCTTAACCACTGAGCTACCCAGGTGCCCCTAATTGATGTTTTCTTGATGCTGTTGAAAATGGATCTTTTTTTAAGTTCATTTTCTTACTGTTCACTGCTTGTATAAATAGAATTTTTTGTATTGACCTTTTATCTACCTATTTTGTTAGCTTATCATGTATTTTTAGTAATTAAAAAGCTATTTTGGTAATTCAGCAGCCACCTCTTCACATGTGTACTGCCTAAAAAGAGAAAACAAAAATCCTTCTTTTCTTGCACACAGGCTTCCCTCCCAGTGCAAGAGTACCTGTTCATGCCGTTCGACCAGGCTCACAAGCAGTATGAGACAGCTAGACACCTGCCACCTCCCCTCTATGTCCTCTTTGTCCAAGCCACTGCATATGGGCAGGCCTGTGGTGAGTACGGGGCTTGGTGAGGAAGAGGGGCTGTGGGAGCAGCAGCCTTGGCCGTTTGAGTCATTTGGAAGCCCTGCCTGCTGAGGAAAGCTCCCTGGTCCTGCTCAGAAGCCCACAGGTGACAGATGCTACATCCCTGCCGCACCACCCAGCATGGCTGCTTTGACCAGCTGGCCTGAGGCTAGACTAACCTGGTAGGCATTTCAGAATGGATGGCTTTGAACCTTTGATGAGCCTGGCTGGTCACCTGTTAGGTGCAGTGCCCAGGCAGCCTGTCTGGGCTCCCAGACACTCAGCCCATCAAGGCACAATTGGCAGGTGGATCGGCACCTCTTGCCCCTCTTCAGAGAAAGGACTTCGTAAACACAGATCCCAGGCAGCTTTCCTAGGCTTTCACCACGCCCGAACCAGCTGCATGTCACTACAGTGAATTACTAAGTGGGAAGATGTCTCTGCTTTAAGCTTAAGGGCAGTCTTTACTTCATTAGGATTTTGAAAAGTTTTTGGAGACCTTAACTTTTGCCCTACTGCAGCTTTCACCCAGCATCTAAAGTTTTCTTCTTCACCCCATCGCATCAGACAGACATGTTTCGCACCAGCGCATGCTTCTCCCAGCCATGGGCACCGACACATTACTGTCTCTCTTCTTGTGTCTTCCTGGTCCTTCTGGTCCTCTCCCTCCCTTTTGTTCTCCTTCTTGTTTCCATCATCAGCTCATATGAAATCCTCCCAGCCCCCTAGACAGGGTGAGTAATTTTATTTTCTTTTGTGTTTAAACCCATCCTGTTTCCTTTCCCATTTTACTGTAGAATTTCAGGATTAAGCTACCCAAAAGAATAGTTTGGTATTTGGCAGTGGTTGGTGGGGGCAGCCAGTGTGTTTGGGGTGAGGTATGTTGGGTCATGCAGAGCATTCAGAGACCAGTGGCCAGCCACCTGGGAGTATTATCTCAGTGGTAGAGGAAGTTTGCCACCCCTCCTTAGTGCAGTTGATCAAACCATTTCTGGCTCCTGTGACTACCTGTAATCTGTATATACCCTTTTGAATGGAGCAGGAGGAGTGGTGGTTTGTCTTGACCTTCCAACACTAGACGTATGGAGTTCTATAAAGGCAGGACAGGTGTGACCTAGGGAAGTCAGTCCTGGTGCATGAAACAGCCCACTTACATTTGTGCTTGAGACACTGGGCTCAAGTTGAGTAGACTTGGTCTTGAATCCTAGCCTAGCTATACTTCTGGCTATTGTATCTAACTTCTCTGAGCCTTAATTTTCTCAGTTCGTGGCTATAATAATGGTATGGCTCTCATAGGGTTGTTGTGAAAGTTAAACATGAATTTGAAAGAAACAATTTTTTATAATTTTAAGCATCAGCTCATTTGGTCTTCACCACCCACTGGGCAGCTACCATTTGTCAAGGCAGAATTACACAGATGCAGAAAGTGGGGCTCAGAGCAGAGACATAAATTTCCAGATGTTTAGGAATTGATGGGGCAGGAACTCAGATCTGGGACTAGACTACAGAGTCCAAGTTCTGTCCAGTGCCCTGCCTCCCCAGTTAAATGTGACCATGCTGGCCAGATGCTAGGTGTAGTACAGAACAGAGAATAAGCCCTTAGAGCCACCGTTTCCAGGATAGTTATGGGCTTCTGGATCAGAACCTTTAAGACAGTTGGCAGAAGGTATTTTGTGGCTTTAGGCCCTAGATTGGGATTGGGCATTTGTGTAAGCCTAAAAGAGAGGCGTTCACTGTAGTCTCGGGTGGCGCTTGTCCCAAAAATCTGCACTTGGGTTTTTTTTTCTCAGTAAACAATGGAAAAAAGACTTAAGTTTGCTACCTTGTTCCTCTTCATCTAAAGAAAGGGCTTTTGCCCTCCTAACTCCCAGTCAGTAAGTTCCTGTGACAAAGGCAGAAGAAATGTAGTCCTAGAGATAGCCTGTTTATGTAGCTTAGCTCCTTCTCTCAGCAGC